>NC_134713.1:82659996-82963026 GCF_049634645.1 Pelodiscus sinensis | reverse complement strand
AACTGAATTAAGGGTTTTCCTTATTGCATATTATACATTAATTACTGTACTTAAACACTCAAAGATATAACAGTATCATGCTTTATCATAACTATACTATGGAAAAATTAAACTAAGGGTACGTCTAGACTACATGCCTCTGTCGCCAGAGGCATGTAGATTAGGCTACCAGGCACAGGAAAATGAAGCGGCGATTTAAATAATCGCCGCTTCATTTAAATTTACATGGCTGCCGCACTAATCAGCTGTTTGTCGGCTCAGCGCGGTAGTTTGGACGCGTGGGTGTCGACATCAAAGGCATTTGTCGACCACCCAGGTATGCCTCCTGGGATGAGGTTTACCTGAGTGGTCGACAAATGCCTTTGATGTCGACACCCGCGCGTCCAGACTACCGCGCTGAGCCGACAAACAGCTGATCAGCTGTTTGTCGGCTCAGCGCGGCAGCCATGTAAATTTAAATGAAGCGACGATTATTTAAATCGCCGCTTCATTTTCCTATGCCTGGTAGCCTAATCTACATGCCTCTGGTGATAGAGGCATGTAGTCTAGACGTACCCTAAGTTTAGAAAATGGAAAGAGCCTCATTCAAATTAGAATGAACTTTAAAAATAAGTAGTGAAGTTTTACTCTCAGTGCACTCTATCACGCCCTGAAATAAAGACTGTGGCACTTAGAATTACACTTAATTTATTTAATTATGGCCAAAGTCGCCAAAAGTCCTGTTTTAGTTTTATGGTAGATCTTAAACACCTGAGCAAAGTGACCTTCATTTCCGAATTTTTAAAATTAGGGTGTTAATTTAGATTCAGTCATCTTCATAGAAATCACAGAGAAATCCAGGAAAGACAGCAGAAGAAATCAATTTGCCAACAACAGAACTTTGATGAAGTCAGATTTGAAACATTCCAGTCGATTGTGAATATTGTCAGTAACACAACGGCATATTAAATGAAACAATGTATCTACCCTCTCAATTATTACATCAGTGAAACTATACTAATATCAACAAGAAAGATATTTGTCTTCCATAATTCCAGGAAAATCTACTACAGGAGACCCTCATAATTCACAGAATTGGTATTCATGGTTTCATGTATTCGTGGGGGTCTCCTGTCCTGGTCTGGAGGGGAAGGGCAGGAAGCCAGGAGCTGCAGGGAACTCACTGCAGCTCCCAGCCCTGTGGTGAGTTCCCTGCAGCTGCCGAGAGCTGCAGTGAGTTCCCTGTGGCTCCTGGCCCTTGTGGTAAGTTCGGGAGCTGTGTGAAGCTGACTGGGGGGCA
This sequence comes from Pelodiscus sinensis, assembly GCF_049634645.1. NCBI lineage: Eukaryota > Metazoa > Chordata > Testudines > Trionychidae > Pelodiscus > Pelodiscus sinensis. The sequence continues at coordinate 82,961,747 of NC_134713.1, read as the reverse complement.
GAAGCTGCGGCTCCCAGTATTAGTGAATTTTGCCATTCACCTTGGAACACATCTACCATGAATTGCGAGGGCTTCCTGTATATATTTGTTTGTCTGTGTGTCTGTCTGTCTGTCTATTTGTTCAAGAACTCCCATAAATGGTAAGAGCTAGGACCCCAAATTCAGTACACATCTTCCTCTTATCAGAACTTAAAGCAAGGTTTGGTTGTGCCAGGAAAATGGGATGTGCCTGGAATGGGACTGCGTCTCATAAACCTATAGGCTACGTCTAGACTGGCCCCTAATTCCGGAAAAGTCATGCAAAGCAGGTAAGTCAGAATAGGGAAATCCGCGGGGGGATTTAAATATCCCCCACGGGATTTAAATAAACATGTCCGCCGCTTTTTTTCCGGCTTGGGGAAAAGCCGGAAAAAAGCGTCTAGACTGGCGCGATCCTCCGGAATAAAGCCCTTTTCCGGAGGATCTCTTATTCCTACTTTCAAGGAAAGTACTTTCAAGTAGGAATAAGAGATCCTCCGGAAAAGGGCTTTATTCCGGAGGATCGCGCCAGTCTAGACGCTTTTTTCCGGCTTTTCCCCAAGCCGGAAAAAAAGCGGCGGACATGTTTATTTAAATCCCGCGGAGGATATTTAAATCCCCCGCGGATTTCCCTATTCTGACTTACCTGCTTGCATGACTTTTCCGGAATTAGGGGCCAGTCTAGACGTAGCCGTATAGAAAAGAGACAGAATCAACAGATGGGTAAAAGGGGATGAATGGGGGTGCACTCTCCTCATTCCAGGACTGCCCCAGCTCCAAGTCTCCCACCTCCCAGGCACCCTTTTGCGCAGGTAGAGGCTTGAAGGTCCCCCTCCCCAATTTGTATGTGAACATTGCTGGCTGTTCCCCAGGGACCAAGGGGAAAGCGCACGGTTTGCTGCACTTTTCACTCTGGCTGGGGAGCACAGGGGAGCAGACAAACCTAGACTTGTCCCAGCAGGGGGTCATGTACCCCTCCCTCGGCTATGCCTGCTGGAGCTGCAGTGGCCATGAAGAGGTGCTTCTCATCTGGCCCCTGCAGTGAGAGGGAATTGCTTGTCATAAAACCAAACAGAAAAGAGAATCACCAAATCAAGTACAGTCCTCAATACAGATATAACTGAGCAAATGCTCAGAGGGCTCAGGGCAGGCTCAGAGAGGCCATGTGGGCTCAATGTATTAGTGGATAGTTTTTATGTTAATCTTGAATAATCTTATTTGTCATTTTCTTTTATTCTGTGTCTGTTACTTGTAACTATAGGGAATTGTGATTAAAGAAAAAGGGAAGCACTGACCTCAAAGCACACTGGTATGGAAAGCACAAGGAAACAAGTATTATCTCTATGCAGTGTATGAAAACAAAACAAGGCTTAAGAGTCAATGTAAATTCATTTTGTTTTCCCTCTAAAGGTTAAACCTGATCTAAAGTGACACTTACAATTCAAATATAAGAAAATCAACAAGTGCTCTACACTGAAGACAGTGCATATTAAGTTTAAGATAGCTGTCAGAGATCAAGCAACAGGGCTGGCTAATGAAGAAAAAAAATTCCCAGTTCAGACATCTCCAAAAGAAAATAGAATGATTTAGTTCCTCACCACCCCCTCCTCCCATGGGAACAGACCAAACAAAAAGATGACACAAAAATTACTATAAACTACAACATAAACAGTAGCTCACAATAACATGGGAGGGGTACATTAGCCAACTCAGACCAAGACCTTCCCTCTAGCTAGCTCTATTTCCCCTAAGGTTTCTGGAGGTTTGTTTCTTATAATCCTGTTTCCTTTGCCCCAGCTTTTCATTTCTTAATCTGCTGCATCTTTTCTCTCAGCTGTGTTTGGCTGGTCTGGCTGTCCCAACCACCATCAATAGCTATAAAACAAAGGGGTATATATTTGCTGATTTGTCCTTTACCAAGGTCTGGGATGAATGAATGCTGCAGACATTAATAAAAAGAAAACAAACAGAAGAATACACTGTTTCTAACACAATACATTCATAATTGCTCAGATATAAGTACCACTCAAAATAAAAAAAAAACCAGAACAGGAAAGAGAAATGAATTTCAAAGGGAAAACAACACCAGGCAAAAACAAAAAATTCCAACATTTCTTCAAGAGACACATCATTTTTCCTGATACCTCATTAATTGAAAAGCTGATGTGTACAAGACAGGTTCAAGAACAATATGTCAAATAGGTGGTGCAAATCAGGACTGAGAATGCTTTGAGAAATAAGACATTTCAGACAGTATTTAATCTAGAAAGCAAATTCCATGTGTCATTTTGAATGACAACAATGACTTTAATTTCAAATGTAATAGATTTGATTTAACACTGAAAAAGACATCTATTTACAGTATTAAATCTTACAGATGAAGAATATAATCTTACACTTTCCCTACCAGGGAGAATGCTACTAAGAAGATCAGAAGTTCTATCACCTTATAAGAGAGAAATACTATGTGACTACTCTTTTTTCTAAATCAAGTAAATGGAGCACATACATTATATTTCCTAACAGCCAGAATCTGACACCCTTATTTACACTGAACACAATCTTTTTTTCTATCTTAGGATATGTCCACACTAGAAACATAACTCGACCTATACAGGTCAACTTGCAGACACTGCAGCAATTACTGCAGTGGCTGATGTCCACTCTACCCTCCTAGGCTGTGTCAAGACTCAGGGTTTTTTTTGGGAAAAGTAGCCTTTTTTCGAAAAAACCTCACCTGCATCCAGACTCAAGCCGCGTTCTTTCGAAATTAAATCGAAAGAACGCAGCTTTTCTTTCGATGGCAGTAAACCTCATTTCACGAGGAAGAACGCCTTCTTTCGAAAGTTCCTCTTTCGAAAGAAGGCGTTCTTCAATGTAAATAGGGCTTCTTCGAAAGAGAGCATCCAGACTCACTGGATGCTTTCTTTCGAAAAAGCAAGCCGCTTTTTCGAAAGTTCAACGTGCAGTCTAGACGCTCTCTTTCGAAAGAGGCTCTTTCGAAAGTATCTTTCGAAAGAGGCTCTTTCGAAAGAGGCTTGCAGTCTAGACATAGCCCTAGAGTCAGTGGCGCACGTCCTCACCGGGGCTACGTCTAGACTATATGGCTCCGTCGACGGAGCCATGTAAAATAGTTTATTCGGCATAGTCAAAGAAGCGGGGATTTAAATAATCTCCGCTTTGTTAAAATAAAAATGGCCGCTGCACCGTGCCGATGATCAGCTGATGTGGCACAGCGTGGCAGTCTAAATGCGGCGCGGTTGACAAAGGAAGCCTCGTTTCCTTTGTCGACCACGCCGTGTCTAGATTACCGCGCTGTGCTGGATCAGCTGATCGTCGGCACAGCACGGGGGCCATTTTTATTTTAACGAAGCAGGGATTATTTAAATCCCCGCTTCTTTGACTATGCCGAATAAACTATTTTACATGGCTCCGTTGACGGAGCCATGTAGTCTAGACGTAGCCCAGGAGTGCTTTCACTGAGCTAAGAGGGGCAATGTAGGGAGCTGAGAACCTGGTCTCTCAGTTCTGCTTGCAGCTCCCTACTGGGAGTGTGGTTGCCCCACAGGCTCCAGGTTGTCTGCTCATAACTCCCTCCTCCCCCCACCCCACTTGCCAGGAATGGGAGGAAGCCTCCTAGTGCTTCTTGCCCTTCCATTTCCTACCAGGAGTAGAGGGGAAGTTTCCCGGTGTGTCTTGCCTTCCCACACCCCACCAGGAGCGGGGGAAACCGCTCAGGGCTTCTCGCCTCCCATTCCCTGCCAGGAGAATAATCACACCTGCGGAGCAGGGTCCAGCTATGCTGGCTCCTTGGCCTCCCTCACCTACTCCCCACCAGGAGCCAGGCTGCTATATCAATTTCAGCTGATAGTGGGATTCAGCAAGGAGTGCTTCTCACCCTAGATCCTGGCTGGAAGCAGTGTCCATTCTTGTCTCAGCTCCCAGCTGGGGCCAGGATCCAGCCCCACAGCTCTTCAGCGGAGTAGAGGCAGGAAGCTCTAGCTCTGCAGCTTTCTTATCAATTTCACATCTACTGCTATCACATTGACAAGACAGCGAACAGGCAATCTAAGTATGTACACAAACACTATGTCACCCAAACTACACTGACATAAACCTTATGCCTCTTGTGGAACTGGAGTTATTATGTCAGTGTAACAGGGCACTTACCTTAGTAGGAGGAAGGCTGTAGTGTAGACACTGACATAGTTAGGTTGATCTAAGCTTCTTTACCTTGACCTAACTGTCTAGTGTAGACCAACCTTTTGTGCCTAGCAAAGATAAAAAGCCATACAATATCTTATGCGCTAACCTGGAATGAAATCCTGAACCCACGCCATAAGTGGGAATTCTATCACTGACTTCAACAGAGCCAGGATATCACTCCAGGATTATAAACTGATTATTTTGTCACAGTTAGAACTATCTGTAACAGAGAATGCTTAATGAAGACAAGAGTGGCTGGTGCACCATTTCTAATAGAAGGCAAATTAATTCTCAATATTATTTGCGATCAGACTAAGTATACAGGACAACTAGATTATGATTTGGGAGAGTCAGTACAGGCAAACCTATCAAGTTTTATATAAAAAAAGTCAGGCCTTCATACTAGCATAGTCTCATACATTCATTCACTCATTCCATTACAAGCAGCATTTATGCAGTAAGAACAAAAAGACAAAAATCTACCAACTAGGCTGCGCTGCCATCCTTTCCATGTAATCCTTTGCCATGTTTATGGCTTCAATATTGTCTGGGTAGAGCACACAAAACATTGCCAGGGCACCCAGATTGTTGCCATAAATTTCATTCCACCGAGAACTGAACTCCTTGGGGTCCCAGGGAGGGAGATACTCCAGGGGACTAGACAGCATCGTCTGAACTGCCTCAGTAAGACGAGCTGTAATGTGCTGATGTGTAGTGGCAGCCTTGCTCTGCAAATCCTCCACCTCTTCTTTAGAAAAATAAAGCATGGGATAGCTGTCGTAGTTGGCATTGACAAAAGGAATCACAGCACTTGGGTTCTCATTGATGCTGGAGGCCAAAGCAAAGCAAATCACATGTATGAAAAACACACTGGGAGCCCCCCGTGTGTGAGTCCTCATTGTGGCATCAGATCTCCAAATCTCAATGGCAGGCAAACCATCTTTGAAATATCCTAGAGATGAAAAACAAGAGTGAAAAGGGGCGATTAGACACAATTCATTGGACAACAGTTGCCATCACCACATAGTTTACAAGAAATCTGACTCAGTCTGGAATTATAAAAAAACATGTGTGCTGTACAGATGGCTTTTAAATGATTTTTACATGGATACTCCAGATAAACCCACTCTGAGCAACCAACTTTAAAATCAGGGAAGCTACGTTTTGGGGAAGAAAGGCCCTTTTCCACAAACACTTCTCTACTCAGATTCCAGAGTGATGAGGATCCTATAATATACACAGATATATACATCTCAAAATAGAGGTTAAACTCTTGACTTCCTAAGAAACAGAATAATTATGACTATACCTAATGTAAAACATCACTGATTGTTCTAGCTAAGGTGGGGGAGGGAAAGAGAAGCAGAGATTGTGTTAAAAGCAGCCTAGAGTCTGTGCTGAATTGGCAGCTGTGGACTAAAGATTTTGTAATATAAGACGTTTGTGCTGGGGTCATTTTATACTGTGTACAAGGCCTCTAAGTTCTGACACGTCTTCGTTTAAAAAGGAAAAAAGCAAGCAAGTAGCAGAGCCCTGGCAAAGCCATGAAATAAATGGCCTTAGGGTGTGTGGAGTTGTTTCTTATTATTTTAAAGGGACTTCCATTTTGGTGTGGAAATTTTTTTATCAGTCACTAAAGAAGCAAAGCTGAAAAAAGCATATTTTTCTAAATAAATTACTGTCTTAAAATGTGTTTAAATGGAAAATCTATACAGAAGTTAAATGTGTCTATATACAGGCAATTACTTTTTTGAAAATTACTAACCCTCTAGCTCTGGGTCTCAAACAAACCAGGGCTTGGATCCCCCTGAGGAAAGTCAGGGAATTCCTGAAATTCTTCAGCGGGGAAAGGTTATAGAAAGCAGACTTAAGAAAGACAGTTTTAAGAAAATAGTGAACAGTAGTTTTCAATTATTAAAAAAAGTAGTAGTCGGAGGTAAAATAGCAGCCAAAATAAAAAATAAAATGATTTTTTCTAAGGAAAATGTGTTTCATAGATTCAGAAACAAAAATCTTAAGACATTAAAGTACAGTTACCACCTGCTTCCCCATCAACCTCAGAGTATGACAGAGGTCACAATTTTCAAAACTGAAGTTAGGCTGTTATGTCCATATTTAGACAACCTGACCCGGATTCTAAAAGCACATACAAAGTCAACGGGACTACATATGTACGTACAGTTACACATATACTTAATGCATTGTTGGACAGACCCTAAAAAAGGGTGCTGTTCAGTACTGGGCACTTTTGAAAAATAAGGTCAGGATTCAGGTGTCTAAATATGAATGTAGGAACCCAATTTTTAAGTTTTGGTCATGCTCTGTGTCTTCTTTCACGTATGTCACTGGGATAAAAATAATATATAAGCATTCTAGTTCAGACACCAGTTTCTAGCACAATAATTCTTTTAGCACTGAGTAATGGGAGGAAAAAATGAATAGAGCATTTTAAGTGTTTTGTTACATTGCATGAATAAGTTGTGTGTCTTTTTCACAAAAGAATGACAGAATAATTGCATAGATTGCTGGGGACTATTTCTACTTTATCTAATCTCTCTCTCAAATGTATAAGTTTATCCTGCTACACTTAAGACTAATCCTGTCAACCAACTATAAATAATGAATTCCTGAAATAGAATATTCTGATAGGAAGGAGTTAAGAACCAACCAAACCAGTACATCATGTTTCAAACATAATGTGGGTTTCCGAATAGTTTTGAAGGGCTGTTTCCATAATAAAAGCCATAGTATATACCTAAAGTCCTTTTAATCCTTTAGATCTGAAAAAGGATTCTGAAGAACAGGCAACAATTCCTGATTCTAAAATAGGGAAGAATTAAATATTTTATTTATGGTCACATGTTACAGGAAATCACCCTGCTGCCCCCAGAAGAAGCAAGATACAAACATTTACTAGGCAAACTTTTCATTCCTCTTTCTGGTTCCAGTCCGGGAAAGTACTTTAAAACAAGATGTAAGCATTTGCTTACGTATGAAAATGAGTGTCTTCTTAAATCAGAGTCTCTGAATAAACAACACGGATAATATTGGAGCATTTAATAGGATCTTTGCAATTTAGATTAATTACATCTTCCTACTATCCCATCATTCTATTAACATCAAATAATACAAGTGAACCATCATTTTCACCCTACGTTTCTCAATATGGAACAGAAATATAAATGCCAGATGAATCTTCCCCCCCCCATACATTTACAGTAACTATCATACAAGACTGACTGATCTGAAGATAAGCTTTATTCCTATAACAGTCTATCTTCTTTGATTATATTCAAAATCGAGACCTTAAAGAAAGTCAGTTGATACTGGTAAAAACAGTACTTTTAAATCATTCCTGTTTATATTTCATGAATCTAGCAGTAAAATATTAAATGATCATAAAGATATTATTTAGCTGAAGAGAAGACAACATATGGTATCTAAAGTACAAAAAAGGCCCAAATCATGTCCCCTTTTCACAGGTCACAAGGTGTTCAAATTCTTTCCTCTAGACTGTAGAACTATACTCCAGGGAGGCACCATCCACAGCAATATGGAGAGGGTCAATGGAGTAGGACCCCTGCAAGCACATGGGAATCAGTGTCTCTGTGGATGCACTATTCAAACTATGCTGCATACAACAGGGAGAGACAAAATTACTTCTCTGTAATGCTACATCCTGGGTAGGGGGCTGGACTATTCCTCACCATCCAGCACAGAAGATCAGATAGCAGTGTAGCCTTTGCCCCCTCCTGGAGGTTCTACCAGGGGGAGCATTTAACACACCAGCAGAGATTCTGGAGGAGATGTTCCACCTATTTGATAAGATTAACACAGTGGATGTGGTTCACCTTTACGACATGCAGGGTTGTACTCAACTGAGAAGAAGTTACGATAAAGAAAGATGTTATTGTGAAAAACGAAAAGGAGAGGAAGACAGAATATCTGAGTTTCATTCCTGTGTTTGCCAGGGACCACCTTTCATCATCAGGCTAACTATTTAACCAGTCTGGCTACGACTCTGCAAAGCACTTAAGCCCATGATGAGCCAAATTCATCCTTGTTCAGCAAAGCACTGAAATGCAGTTAACTCTCAATGAAATTGATGCAACTTAAGCAAATGGGTAATGGTGTCTGGTTTTCAATGGGAAAGTCCAGTCAAATGGAGGACCAGATGGTGTCCAGTCAGATCTACTCACCAGATACCCAAAGTCTAGTTATTGAGGGCAGGGAAGGTGCCTAGTTATTATCAGCACCAGCCTCTACTCAACCGGAGCCACTTCCTACAATTGGGTGGCTACACCTCTCAGGCTCCGCTCCATAATCAAGTCTGTCCTGACTCAGGCAATGCGGGGTGGGGAAAGGGAAAAAGCAGTGAGAGGGGGAAAGAGGGGGAAAGACGTGCAAATAGGGGGGTGGGGCTTCAGAGGCAAGGGGCAAGGCCAGAGCAGGGCCTTGGGAGAAGAGGCAGGGTGGGATGAGTTGTGGCAGAAGAGGCAGAGAAGGGGAGATTCTAACACTCCTGGTGGGTGACATTTTTTAAAATATTACAAAGTTGGAAACGCTATTTGATGAATAGGGATGGACTCCACCATTTGCCTATGTGCTTTTCTAAATTGGAGCTTCTGTACTTAAGAACTCAATTAAAATATACTTTGGAACCATTCTAGGTGAAAGAGGCAACATATTTTACAATTTTCTCCATCTGTCTAATGGGGATATTTCTCTCTCCCATCTTACATGGTTGTTAAAAGGCTAAATTAATCTACTTATTTATCTGCCTATCTTCAGATGCAGGGTGCTATTTATGTAAGAGCAAAGGATAGACTCTGGCTTTAAATGGTAACAATTATATTAATAAATGCATGTATGTTTTAGATTCACAATTGGATTAATTTATAAAGTAAAATTAAATTACTGTAGTAAAATTAATTTATTTTAAAAATTAACTTCTATAATGCTGAATAACCCTTAAAAGGACAGTCAACTGATTTATATTGTTTGTGTTTTGCTCTCTAATGTGTGTGTTTTTCTAAGATGTTGAACATTACAGAAATAAATCAAACTATTTTGCAAATGAGTTAAGAAACCTGATTATTTAAACAGGTGAGACAATTCCAAATTTGTTCAGATAAATGATAATTCACACTATCAGATAACCATAGTAAGAGTCAATACAAAGATATCTTGCCAGTTTGTTAGACAGAAAGGGTAGGATACAGGTTAGTCAATAACTGGGATCCTATTATACACTATTATTTAAATTAAGAGAGGTGCCTTAATGCTTCAGAATGTGACACCACACTGTCACCATATACAACTTAGAAGCTAAGCTTTAGGAAGCCACTAAATATTTCTGGGAAATCATTTTTTTGTCTAATTAGTAGGAAACCACTGGCTGATATATTCAAGGATAAAAAAAGGGAAAAGGTGCTATAAACCTATCTGGGCAAGAAAAAGGTTAATATACCAATGTATTAGTAGTCTGAAAGAGCAGTTTCCAGTGAATCACAATTAGTGGGCAGACGTACAACTGTAGCCAAAATGTGTCATAACATCGATGGTCCTTATTGAGCTGAATATTGCTGTATACATACTGCAAGTCTTCCAAATAAGTTTGGCTTGATACAGCATTTAAAGTAAAAATAAGAGGCAAGCTTTATTCTAGTCAGAAAGAAAATTTTTGCACTGAGCTTACATGATGGGAGAAAGGAAGGTCTGTATAGGTAGGGAGCCTTGTAATGTAACCTCATTTATGGTAAAACCCTTTAAATAATCTGACCTTCTAATAAAAACCTCATTGTCTTTAAAAACAGAAAATATTTAGAGCGTCATGGAACTACCTTTGGGATTATATACTGTGACTGTTCAAAAATGTTACTAAATTTCAATGGGAGTTTGGCTGGCATCACAAACTCAGAATAAAGCCATACCTGTCCAAAAGCTACTGACTACCTTGCTAGCACCAGCTACTGACTACCTTGCTAGCACCATCAGCTCATTTCTTATACGAACAGATGTATTTAATGGACATTAAGTGCTCAGAAGAAGCAGTACATTATGGTACAATTGAAACAGTACTATAGTTTTAAATGATGCTCTCAAGTCATAAGGAAGAATGTCAAGTTCTACAGAACTTGTCTTCTAAAAAGTGGCTCCTGAGTTTCAGGGATATTGTTTTTGTCATTCTGTTCTTTAACTGTAATAAAAGAAAATTTCTTGATACCTTATTCATAGAGATAGCTTCTATTACTCAAGTTAATATGTCTCAAATCCTGTCTTCAATTACACAATGATACTTCCCATGTAATAACTTAAACTAATGGTAATATCAGCTAATTAAACAACATCAGAATCATAGAATCATAAAATCATAGGACTGGAAGGGATCTCGAGAGGTCATCGAGTCCAGCCCCCCGCCCTCAAGGCAGGATCAAGCTCCATCTACACCATCCCTGACAGATGTCTATCTAACCTGTTCTTAAATATCTCCAGAGAGGGAGATTCCACCACCTCCCTTGGCAATTTATTCCAATATTTGACCACCCTGACAGTTAGGAATTTTTTCCTAATGTCCAATCTAAACCTCCCCTGCTGCACTTTAAGCCCATTACTCCTTGTCCTGTCCTCAGAAACCAAGAGGAACAAATTTTCTCCTTCCTCCTTGTGACACCCTTTTAGATATTTGAAAGCCGCTATCATGTCCCCCCTTAATCTTCTTTTTTCCAAACTAAACAAGCCCAGTTCATGAAGCCTGGCTTCATAGGTCATGTTCTCTAAACCTTTAATCATTCTTGTCGCTCTTCTCTGTACCCTTTCCAATTTCTCCACATCTTTCTTGAAATGTGGCGCCCAGAACTGGACACAGTACTCCAGCTGAGGCCTAACTAGTGCAGAATAGAGTGGCAGAATGACTTCACGAGTTTTGCTTACAACACACCTGTTAATACAACCTAGAATCATATTTGCTTTTTTTGCAACAGCATCACACTGTTGACTCATATTCAACTTGTGGTCCACTATGACCCCTAGATCCCTTTCTGCCACGCTCCTTCCTAGACAGTCGCTTCCCATCTTGTATGTATGGAACTGATTGTTCCTTCCTAAGTGGAGCACTTTGCATTTCTCTTTATTAAACCTCATCCTGTTTACCTCCGACCATTTCTCTAACTTGCTAAGGTCATTCTGAATTATGTCCCTATCCTCCAAAGAAGTCGCAACCCCACCCAGTTTGGTATCATCTGCAAACTTAATAAGCGTACTCTCTATCCCAATATCTACATCATTGATGAAGATATTGAACAGTATGGGTCCCAAAACAGACCCTTGAGGAACTCCACTTGTTATCCCTTTCCAGCAGGATTTAGAACCGTTAACAACCACTCTCTGACTACGGTTATCCAGCCAATTGTGCACCCACCTTATCGTGGCCCTATCTAAGTTATATTTGTCTAGTTTATCAATAAGAATATCATGCGAGACCGTATCAAATGCCTTCTCCCTTATCCACAAGGCTCGTTATCTTATCAAAGAAAGCTATCAGATTAGTTTGGCATGACTTGTTCTTCACAAACCCATGCTGGCTATTTCCTATCACTTTATTATCTTCCAAGTGTTTGCATATGATTTCCTTAATTACCTGCTCCATTATCTTCCCTGGGACAGACGTTAAACTGACCGGTCTATAGTTTCCTGGGTTGTTCTTATTCCCCTTTTTATAGATGGGCACAATATTTGCCCTTTTCCAGTCTTCTGGAATCTCCCCTGTCTGCCATGATTTTTCAAAGATCATAGCTAAAGGCTCAGATACCTCCTCTATCAGCTCCTTGAGTATCCTGGGATGCATTTCATCAGGACCTGGTGACTTGCTGACATCTAACTTTCCTAAGTGATTTTTAACTTGTTCTTTGTGTATCCTATCTTCTAAACTTACCCTCTCTCTGCTTGTATTCACTACGTTAGGCACACCTCCAGACTTCTCGGTGAAGACCGAAACAAAGAAGTCATTGAGCATCTCCGCCATTTCCAAGTTTCCTGTTACTGCTTCTCCCTCCTCACTAAGCAGTGGGCCTACCCTGTCCTTGGTCTTCCTCTTGCTTTTAATGTATTTATAAAAGGTCTTCTTGTTTCCCTTTATGCCTGTAGCTAATTTGATCTCATTTTGTGCCTTTGCCTTTCTAATCTTGCCCCTGCATTCCCGTGTTGCTTGCCTATATTCATCCTTTGTTATTTGTCCTAGTTTCCATTTTTTATGAGACTCCTTTTTTATTTTGAGATTGTGCAAGATCTCCTTGTTAAGCCAAGCTGGTCTTTTGCCATATTTTCTATCTTTCCTACACAGCGGAATTGTTTGCTTTTGGGCCCTTAACAACGTCCCTTTGAAATACTTCCAACTCTCCTCAGTTGTTTTTCCCTTCAGTCTTGCTTCCCATGGGACCTTACCTACAAGTTCTCTGAGCTTATCAAAATCTGCCTTCCTGAAATCCATTACCTCAATTGTGCTGGTCTCCCTTCTACCTTTCCTTAAGATCATGAACTCTATTATTTCGTGATCACTGTCCCCTATACTGTCTTCCACTTTCAAGTTCTCAACTAGTTCCTCCCTATTTGTTAAAACCAAATCCAGAACAGCTTCTCCTCTGGTAGCTTTTTCAACCTTCTGAAACAGAAAGTTGTCTCCAATGCAGTCCAGAAACTTATTGGATAGCCTGTGCCTCGCTGTGTTAGTTTCCCAACATATGTCTGGATAGTTGAAGTCCCCCATCACCACCAAATCTTGGGCTTTGGATAGTTTTGTTAATTGTTTAAAAAAGGCCTCATCCACCTCTTCCACCTGGCTAGGTGGCCTGTAGTAGACTCCTAGCATGATATCACCCTCGTTTTTTACCCCTTTTAGCTTAATCCAGAGACTCTCTACACAGCTATCTCCTACATTCATCTCCACTTCAGTCCAAGTGTGTACATTTTTAATATACAAGGCCACCCCTCCTCCCTTTTTTCCCTGTCTGTCCTTCCTGAGCAAGCCATACCCTTCCATACCAACATTCCAATCATGCGTCCCATCCCACCAGGTTACTGTAATACCAATGATATCATAGTTGTATTTATTGGTTAGCAATTCCAGTTCTTCCTGCTTATTACCCATACTTCTCGCATTTGTATATAGGCATCTAAGATACTGATTTGATCTTGCCTCCCTGTTGTGCCCTGACCCTCCTTTCTCCTTGCCATTATAGGCCGTAGTCCCCCCCATTTCCAACCCATCTCCCAGTCCCGCACATTCAGCACTTACCTGTGGGCTTTGCTCACCTGCCCCCGACAAACCTAGTTTAAATACAGAATACAAATCTTGAAAACACACACTCATAGCCAGATAAAAGAGTTGAGCAAATTTTAGTGGGAAATTACCTAATATCAAAAACAGCTGCTTTTTTACACTGGGTGCACTGTGTTTCTTGTTCCACTAAAAAGGCATGCATAGACATCCTTTTGCACAAGTGCTAATAGTTTCCAATAATACAGTTACTCCTCCCAAGTAGTGGTGAGTTAGGTCACAGATAGAGTGGACTTGGACCACAGGTTTCAAAAACTAAGCAAAGCTTCCTGTATGTACAGGTTGCAGTTTAGTTGCACTGATGATAATGGAAATAACTGTAGTAAATCTTCCACATATTGGCTGGAGAATTGTTTGGCCTGCATAGGAAGCTCTCTGACTACTACTGTCTCATTAAGAAAAAATAATTTGATATTGGTTTAAATAATTTTGGCAATACAGATTTAAACATGAAAGAGAAACCAACTCATTTGATCTGACATCAACAGAGTTTAAGAACTAAATAATACAGGTAAGGAGAACTCTAGGGACTTAATTCCTTGTAGGAGCCCCACAAATGTGCATGTATCCCATGGTAAAATTAAACATGACATAGAGAGAGGGCCGAGGAAAAGTATCATCTGATTCCATACATATTATAACCTAATTATCCAGACTCACAATAGTTAACCAGTTCAAATAGCACTAGAAACACAGTATTTTGTGTTCCTTAAAAAAAAAAAAACTTAGGATGTGACACTTGGACACGAAATTCAGATGTTCCAGTACAGTCACCAGAATTCTTCTCTTTCGTTCCCTCTTCTCCCCTCATTTCAACCATCCAAAACCAGTAACCAAACTTGGGAGGGCAAAAAGGAAGAGTGCAAAAGCACTGCTTCCTAATCCACAACATATCTAACATGGCCCACTATAGGCTATTGCTTCACTCAAAAGTTTTTCCTGCAGGACGACAGAGTGGTGTCATCAAGTCCCACTTGAGTGCGACCTTGCTGCTTCCTCATGCCACTTGGAATTGCTATTTTAAACCAAGCCCCTACTCCCCTTCCTCTACCCCCACCCCACAGGGCTTTCAACTCCAAGAAACATGGCACAGTAGCTGGCAGACCCCACATTCAGCCATGGCAGCTGAGGGGGGCGGGGGAAGGTACGGTGCTTGGGACAGCAGCCTGGGGACAGGTGCTAGGAGCAGGGCTCCCAGCCGGGCTTTGTGCCAGCAGCAGGCTCTTGGGGGCTCCCCTGCCATCAGGCTCTTGGGGAGCTGGAGCATGGTGCCCAGCTGCCCGGAGTCTGACTGTCCCCACGGAGACTCACCCCACCCCAGCGGCTGCACTTACTGCGGCTGCCAGAACACCCCTGAGCCACCTGCTTTTCCCATCTCAGCAGACTGCAGTGCCCTGGAGCACCGTGTGCACATGGTACTACCTGAGTCTCACTGCGCCCCAGATGGGGCAGGCAGGCACCCCTGCGTATCCCTGGGTGCTGGGGCAGGCAGGCATCCCTGGGTGCTGGGGTTGGAGCTGGGCCTGGTGAATGCCACAGCTCGGTGAGGGGAGAGGGGGAAGAGGAGTAGGATGGTGAGGGAGAGAAATGGCCTGGACTGGCGGGGGCTGGAGAAGGGACCCTGGCTCATGGGGGAGAAGGGGAAGGGGCCCAGGCTGGTGGGGGTAGGGGAAGGAGAAGGGACCCAGGCTGGCATGGCCACAGAGAGGGGGGTTGGTAAGAGCAAGCACAGCGAGCAGGGATCGCAGCCCATGTATGTGCGTGTGTGTGTGTGTGCGTGCGCAAACAAAATTTTAAAAACACACAAAGAAACACTCCGGGCTAAATATTTTGTGGAAATGGTCCAGTTTGAGTTAGGAACATAAATGAGTAGCTGAGTATATGAGAAAAGAGACAGAATTCCCAAATCAAGTACAGTCCTGAAAATTGACATAACTGAGCAAATGTTGAGAAAGACTGAACCAAGGTGAACTAGAAAAATAGGATGAACCTGGAATAGGATTGCTTCTTAGTACATTTTACAGAAAAGATATAACAAACAGAAATTTGGAGTAGTGCTCTGTTTTGGCACAACTAAAACAATGCTTAAAGTTTGAAAATTAAAAGACAAAGTTTGGAAATCAAGTTGAATATAGCCCTTTTTTGTGAAAACACAGTGAATGATAAGAGTTTATAGGAATGAAGAAAAAATACATTTTATGGAATTCCCATTTTAAAAAATTACTAAAATTAATATAATAAAAATAACTATTTTTGAAAAAAGCAATCATTTCAATAAAGCATGTACATTTTCCTTTTATTTAAAAAATTAATTGAGTTACGGACCTGAGCAATGCCAAGTAAATCTGCTAGTACTTGATATATGTAATACTGTACTGAACAATTTCACTGGCCAATTAAAATTAAATGTATACAAAGCTTTAAGCTATGAACTGAACTCTGCATTTATTTAGAGTAGTATACAGCCCTGCAAGAAATATCACCCTGTAAGAACTAAGGGTTGCAAAATTTTTCCAATGTACTAATTGTAATACAGCTGCTGAAAAGTATTTTATTTTAGGAATTTTTAATCTGCCCATCTTCTCTGCATGTAAGCTTCTTGCATTTCTTTTCTCACATTTTATAATCTGTTAATTTTATAACCATTTATACAAAACAATAACAGCAAATCACACTATATTACATTACTGCAAGGTTTTGTCAATTTCAAAACAAGATTTAGGTTGTTGATACACCCAAAACAGAATCTCCACTGATTTTATTTTCTAATTTAATATTTTCTTAGCACTGAAAGTAATCTCCTACTTGTGATAACTGTTTATCCTTGACTCCCTTCAGTCCTTTTTATCCCATACTCCATGGAGTAAGAGAGGCTATTCCTAAAGGCTCTCATTCCTAACTAGTGCTGACTTGTTCGTTCAAACATTTGCATCCATTGAATGAAACATCGGTCTGTGTCATCATCAAAAATGCAAAACTACAGACAGAGAGAAAAATGTCCTGAAGTACACAGTATTAGTACTTTTTATTTTCAGACACAAATGAAGTCACTTATTAAGGGACAGATGCGTAGTTCAGGAGAACTATTTTTATTTGTAAAATCTTTTCAGAGAAATTAAGATTAGAAGAAAATGCTAGACCTTATTTTGTCTTTCAGTTACGATGGCCCCAAATTATTATTTAATTATGTTCTCAAGCCCTGATAATGTCCAAAACTGTAATCCTGGAAACATAGCCACACATTGTTTATTAACTAGAAGCCACAGTTATGGATTAGGACCCTATCGTGGTAGGCACAGTTCAAACACATAACAAAATAGAGACAGGGCACCAAAGAGCTTACCCTCGAAAGTAGTGGTTCTCTAGTGTATTTGATTGGGCCCTCCTTGTTTATATCTGTAGTAATTTATGCCCTTCCCCCTACCACATGTACATATACTACCACCCAAATCTGAAGGCAAAGTGGAGAGCAGTGGATAGTGGCTAAAAGTCCAGCTCTGAAGGCAGTGCTGCACCAGCAGAAGCATAGAAGTAAGGCCATTGCCACTCTTACTTCTGCACAGCTGCTATCACCCCCCGGCTGAAAGCATGATCCCAACTAACTCTGAGAGAGAGAGAGACAGAGAGAAATAGAGAGAGAGAGAGAGAGAGAGTGTGTGTGTGTGTGTGTGTAAGCTGTGCACTTGGGTGCCCACCCGATTTGTGGAGTGCCCACAGCAAGCATCAGATATTCTATAGGTGGTGTACATCTGCACATGCCTTAGTGTGCATAAGAAAATGTATTCTGCACAATGATGGGGAAAAATTAGAGGGAACATTGGTAGGGGGAAAGGAAAGCTTGAGCCTGAGTTGTAGGGTTATAATTGTCCTCTTTATCCCACCTCCCGGTGTGTGTATGGCCCTTCTGCATTAGCCCTAGCCACCACAGTCTGACAGCCCCAACTTTTTAAATGTTTAAATTCAGTAAAATAAAGCACACAGCTCACACCTCCCTTAACACATTTCCATGCCACCCTTGGGAAGCTTGCTCCCTAGTTTGAGAACCACTGGTTTAAATTAAGCACCTGCTTACCTTCACACATGCATAGTCTCACTGACCTCAATGACTATTCACCCATGCAAAGCAAAGTACATACATAACTGTTTGTAGGATCAGAGCCCAAAGCTGTTATTCTGTGTGAAGTGATAGTACCGTACAGTCTAAAAATGAAATATTGTCTTGTGTATGCATGGGGAAGCAAACAGATGATGGAATGATTTGGATCTAGCATAAACCAGCCTCACTGAAAGATCAGGACCGGTAACATGAGTAGAGGATGCTACCACTCCATGGCTGACAGCCTGAACCCAACTAACTCCAGGTGAGGGACCTTCAAAGCATGGGTGAGAGGATATAAACAGCAGGACAGAAGTTAGCCAAACACAGATAGATGTAAGAGGTGAAAAAGACCAACGCAATTAACTTGATTGTCTCCATTGAAACAAAATTATTCCTAGTGCTTAGTCCAGTCTAATTAAGTGTCCCACATGATGGGTTTCCCCCTCTCCCCTTAGGAGACCATCCCTCAAACATAAAAATCTCAGTATTGGGAAGCTTTTCTGAACTCCTTCCTGTCAATAAACGAGTAGCCCAGAACTGAACACAATGTTGCAGATGTGGTCATAGTATGCCCCAACAGGTATTGTTTCTGTGTTAACCAATTACAGTAAACTTACAATAATCCGGCACCTTTAGGACCCAGGGGGGTGCCAGATTATCAAATATGCCGGACTATCGGAAGGGGGGGCTATGATGGGTCTGGGGTGGGGTGGGGGTGGATGCCACCCCAGGCCCCTCATAGCCCCCCCTTCCGATAGTCCGGCTCTGCCCCAGGCGTCCCTGATTCAGCTGCTTCTGAAACTGACCAGCAGCGGCTGAATCGGGGATGCCTGGGGCAGAGCAGCTGGAGTGCTGCTGGGTTAGTCCAGTGCGGCGAGATCAACCCGGCAGCACCCCAGCTGCTCTGCCCCAGGTGTCCCCAAGTCAGCCGCTGCTGATACTGACCAGCGGCTGACTCCAGGAAGCCAGAAGCAGAGCTGCTCTGCCCCGGGCTTCCTGGAGTCAGCCGCTGGTCAGTTTCAGCAGCAGCTGAATCGGGACACCTGGGACAGAGCAGCTCTAATGGTCCGGCTGCCCGGAACACTTCCGGGTTCCTGATGGTGCCGGACCATCAGGAGTGCCAGACCATCAGAGTTTTACTGTAACTAGGATCCTTTGACAGGGGGCTGCTCCATCCCAGCCAGGCCTGCCACATTGTGGCACTCGCTGGGGAGCTGATCTAGCTGGGTGGGCGCTGGTTGTGGGGTTACTCTAGCAAGCATGCCAGTAAGGGGAATGCTTACCGAGTAACTAGTTAACCTTTACATCCCTAGTGTAAAGTGCCATGAAAGTTTAGATAAAACTTTAAGCTCTGGTTCTTGATTCAGAAATTCTTCTGTCTTTTAACAAATCTTGCATTATATCAAAATTTTCAATTTGTAGTGTCATACTTTCAGTGACAATATAAAGTGATACCAAGCATTGTGATCTCACTAAAAGAAATATCAAGCTATACGGGCAGAAATGAGACAAGAGCTTCCATACATAATAGCAAGAATAATACAAAGACTGCCAGACATTATAATTTTTTTAGTTTTATTTAGCTCTACTAGCTTTGCACCAATAAAAATGATTCCTTTAACACAACTCTGTTTTGCTGTTTAGAGTAATTTTTAGATATAGAGGCATTAGCCTGAGATTTCCTTATTTTTGCTACTTTGTGCTAGAATCTTAGCTCACAAAAATGCATGTAAGTAAGCAATGTATGTGAATTCAAACTCAAGAAGCAATATCTATCCAAGGATCTCCAAACAATTATCAAATATTATATTAACTAAGCATCACAAAAGCTTATACTACAGAACCCACAGTGCAGTTAGCTCCCCCGGAGTGGGGCCAGGAGTTCACTCCTGGCATGCAATGGCTGTTGGTTCCGCTCCTGGAGAGCCAGCTGTGCTGCGGGTTCTGCAATATAAGCTTTATACAGCAGTCGGTATTGGGGGTGGGCAAGCTCTAAGTACATTTAAAAGGCATAGCCGCAGCAGGGTAGGTCAGGGACTCAGTGCGAGGGGTGTGGGTCTCTGGGTAGTAGAAGCTGGGTTGCCTGCTTGCCCGGCTCCTACTATGTTTAAATTGCAGAGCCACAGTGAGACCCCCTTATTGACTACTCGATACAAATTGTATTGAGTATACGATTAGTCAAATACCTGCTTCTTAACATCCTTACCCCAAAGTTTAAAGTTTTTCTACTATTTTGAAGCATCTTGTCCCTACATAGTCATTCAATGTATCTCTAGTACAGCTGAGTTCTGTGAGGTGCTGAATGTCTTGAGTGGCACTGAGACTAGGCCAGTGGTTTTCAAACCTGGCAATCTGCAGAGTATGTCTAAGATTTCCAAAGGGCCTCACACCTCCAGCTGAAATTTGTTAAAGGACCGCAAACAGGGTTCCCTCTAAATCCAATGCAGAGGCCCTGGGCTCCTATGTAGGTAGCTGGTGTGTCCTCCTTTCTCCTGGCTGTGACAGCTCTTTGCAGAGACTGGAGGAGTGCATCTCTCCCCCAGCCGTGGCCCCAGCAGCAGGGATAGCAGGGAGCTGCTATGACCAGGGAAGAGATGTATCCTTTGACCCCAGAAGCAGGGATAGCAGGGAGCTGCTATGGCCAGGGAAGAGATGTGTCCTCTGACCTCAGCAGCAGGTATAGCAGGGAGCTGCTATGGCCAGGGAAGAGATGTGTCCTCTGATCCCAGCAGCAGGTTAGGATTAAGAAATGGGCTTTAGCGGCTGCAGCCCACAATCCTGGTCTAGGGGAACCCCTTATATCTAGGGCTACAACCACTAAAGCCCCTGTGTTCTGAGCTAGCCCTTGCTGGTGGGAGGGGTGGCTGCTCCATGCTTATGGCTGCAGCTGTGTTGCCACTAGCACAGGGAAGGTGTCCCTGTGCTACCCTCACCTCTGCAGTTCCCATTGACCAGAAATTGCAGGGGGGAGGAGGGAAGGTGCCTGCAGGTGAGCGTGGGGCAGTGCAGGTCTTGTGGTGCCATCAGTTCCCCCCAACAAATGGAGGCTGCACCAGAAAAGCACTTTGCACCCCAACCCAGCCCTGAGTTCCCTGCTGCATCTTAAGTTCCTAACTCCCTCCCAAACCCTGCTCCCCAACTATGAGCCCCCGCATCCTAATTCCCTCCCAGACCCCACACCTTAACTTTGAGCCCCTTCCCACTCTCTAAGTCCCCAACTCCCTCTCAGACTCCTAACCTTGAGCTTGCTGCACCACACTGGCTCTTTCCTAGACCCCACACCTGAACCCTGAGTCCTCCTGCACCCTCTCCTCCCACCCCAGTCTCCTACCTAAGCCCACTCCTGCTCTCCCAATCTCAAGCCCCCTTCTGCACCCCAACACCTAATCCCCAACCCCATCCCCGAGCCACAGCCCTCATCCCCGAGCCTCCTCCCACACTCCAAACTAGCGATGTCAACCTGTAGTCCACTACAGGATTAACTGATAAACCAATAACCCAAGGTTTATCTCATGAACTAAATAAACTCTGTATTAGGGATGTTAAATACTGATTAATTGAATAGTTGAGTAATCTCATTAATTCTTATCAGTTAGTCAACTATTCTATAGCACCTGGGGGCAGGGCTGGCCGGCAGGGCACTCCAGCACCATTCCCAAGGAACCCCCAGATACTGCGCTGCTGCTCCTGTATCAGAGGCAGCAGAGTGCGGTACCAGGCAGAGGCTGGTCTGTGAGGGGAGGCAGTTTCAAAACCAGGTCCCCTAGCAGACTGGCTGTTGCCCCAATACAGAGGCAGCACTGTGGGGTGGCAGCAGCCCCTGTCTGGGGAGAGACAGGGGAGTTGTGCTCCTGGACTCAACACAGTTGCCTGTCCCCCTAACTCCTAATGCACTTTAAATGCAGAGCCACAGCAGGGGTAGGTCCCAGACCTGGCGTGAGCCAGAACTGAGCCAGGCTTTCTGCCCACCTGGCTCCTAATACACTTTAAATACGGAGCAGCAGTAGGGGTAGGTCCAGGACCGGTTGCAAGTCAGGGCTGAGCCTGCTAAAAAATGTACTAGCCAGAGGACGGGGAGAAGGAGGAATGTGTGTAGTCTATGGCATTAACCTATAAGCTTTTCCTTATTGGTTAATTGACTATGTTATTACATCCCTACTCTGTATCGGAGCCGGGGGAGGAGCTGGCTTTAAGAAGGTTCCCCATGACCACCAGATCCGCCTGTCCCACTGCCTCTGTTAGAGAGGCAGCAGAGTGGGGGTTGGGGATGGGGAGGGGGAGGCAGGCTGGAGCCCATATGCTGGGGACCTGGCTTTCAAGCAGACTCCCCCTTGTGTGCTGGCTCCACAGAGCTGGGTGTCCCTACCCCTGCTTCTGCTTCCTACAGAGGCAGTGAGGGGAGCAGGCAGGAGCTGGTGCTTTAGATTGGTGCAGGTCCCAACATCCGTTTCACACATGGCCGTAAAAAAGTGAGCAGGGTCACTGACTGCAAATGAAAGGAGGCCGCCGACCCTCAGGATCGCTTCCCAAGAGGTTTGTTCCGCAGTGATTTAAACAGAAAATGTCACTTCCACTCAGATTCTCCCGGCTTGCTTCCCCGAAGGTGAGGAGCCGCCTCAGAGTCAGCGGGCGCTGTGATTCCTGGGGCATCTCTTGCAAATGGAAAACCAATCGACCCAGCCCTCTCTCTGGATGGGTCCCCCCCCCTTACATTTCCGGAGGCAGCCAGATCCCTGCAGGGGAGCCGGGACGCCTGGCGGCACAGGGACGCGGGGAGAGACATGCAACTCGG
The DNA here is from genome assembly GCF_049634645.1 of Pelodiscus sinensis. Classification (NCBI taxonomy): domain Eukaryota; kingdom Metazoa; phylum Chordata; order Testudines; family Trionychidae; genus Pelodiscus; species Pelodiscus sinensis. Next base: position 82,939,298 of record NC_134713.1, on the reverse strand, counting down.
GCGGGCCCACACACGTGTCCCGGCGAAGTGTAACACGTCCCAAGCCAGCGCTGCTCCAGCCTGGGCGGACGCTCCCCGCCCCCCACGGCCGCGGGTGACACACGAAAGCCCCTGGCGCGGCTCCCCGGTCCCTGCCCCTCTCCCGCGGCAGCGGGGCCGATCCGCTCCCCCCGCTCGGCAGCCCGCACCCGCGGCGTCATGCCCCCCCCCGCATTAGCCCGCGGTGCATCCGGGCCGGTCCTGCCGCCTCCCCGCCGCTGCTCCATCCCGGCACAGGGGGCAGGGGCGGGAGGGATCCCGCAGCGCAGCCGGGCAGAAGTTTCCCTTCTCCGCCCCCCCCCCCTTACCTCGCCCCGCGTCTCCTCCTCAGCCCGGCCCCGCCCGGCAGCCGGCGGGGGAGCCGCTCCGGACGCCCCCTGCTCATGGAGTCGGCCGGGCCATGCCCGCGGCTGGGCGAACCGAGGCGCCTGGGGCCGGGCGCGGCGCGGAGCGGCAGCGGGATGTGCAGGCGCCGCCGGGACGCCCGAGCTCCGCCAGAGGGAGGAAACCGCAACGTCACCGACTGCAGCTGGGGAGGGGAGGAGAAGGGAAGCGCCTGGGGAGCCCCCTCCCCCGCCGTCCAGCCCCCTCCCCGGCTTTGGCTCCCGGCCGGAGAGCAGAGCACGACCCCACCCGGTGGGGCAAGCCCTCCCCCCAGCACAGACAAGGCACGTGCCGCACCCTGGGCCAGTGCGGGCTAATCTCCTGCGCCTTTGCACCCACCCGGATCCTGCTGCTGCTTGTACCCACTCTATGCCAACCACACAGAGAACAAGTCTAGCTGCCGACTGGCCCTGCACATCCAGACTCCCTGGGGGTATGGCTACACAGCAAAGTTATTTCAAAATAACTTTCCTAGCATCTACAAAGCCAAACTGCTAGTTCGAAATAAATTTGAAATAGCGGAGAAAGGTTCGATTGAAATTTAATTCATTTTGAGATACTATTTCTATAAATAAAATTATAAGAACATAAAAACATAAGAATATAAGAATGGCCGTACTGGGTCAGACCAAAGGTCCATCTAGCCCAGTAGCCTGTCTGCCGACAGTGGCCAGTACCAGGTGACCCAGAGGGGGCGGACCGAACTCAATGATCAAGCGATTTGTCTCCTGCCATCCTTCTCCAGCCTCTGACAAACAGAGGCCAGGGACACCATTTCTATCCCCCTGGCTAATAGCCTTTTATGGGCCTAACCTCCATGAAATTATCTAGCTTCTCTTTAAACTCTGTTATAGTTCTAGCCTTCACAGCCTCCTCTAGCAAGGCGTTCCACAGGTTGACTACGCGCTGTGTAAAGAATAACTTTCTTTTATTAGTTTTAAACCTGCTACCCATTAACTTCATTTGGTGTCTTAGGAAGGAACAATCAGTTCCATACATACAAGATGGGAAGCGACTGTCTAGGAAGGAGCATGGCGGAAAGGGATCTAGGGGTCATAGTGGACCACAAGTTGAATATGAGTCAACAGTGTGATGCTGTTGTAAAAAAAGCAAATATGATTCTAGGTTGTATCAACAGGTGTGTTGTAAGCAAAACTCGTGAAGTCATTCTGCCGCTCTACTCTGCACTAGTTAGGCCTCAGCTGGAGTACTGTGTCCAGTTCTGGGCGCCACATTTCAAGAAAGATGTGGAGAAATTGGAAAGGGTACAGAGAAGAGCGACAAGAATGATTAAAGGTTTAGAGAACATGACCTATGAAGCCAGGCTTCATGAACTGGGTTTGTTTAGTTTGGAAAAAAGAAGATTAAGGGGGGACATGATAGCGGTTTTCAAATATCTAAAAGGGTGTCACAAGGAGGAAGGAGAAAATTTGTTCCTCTTGGTTTCTGAGGATAGGACAAGGAGTAATGGGCTTAAAGTGCAGCAGGGGAGGTTTAGATTGGACATTAGGAAAAAATTCCTAACTGTCAGGGTGGTCAAATATTGGAATAAATTGCCAAGGGAGGTGGTGGAATCTCCCTGTCTGGAGATATTTAAGAACAGGTTAGATAGACATCTGTCAGGGATGGTGTAGACGGAGCTTGGTCCTGCCTTGAGGGCGGGGGGCTGGACTCGATGACCTCTCGAGGTCCCTTCCAGTCCTATTATTCTATGATTCTAGTTCTTCTATTATGGGAACTAATAAATAACTTTTCTTTATTCTCCCTCTCCACACCACTCATGATTTTATATATCTCTATCATATCCCCCCTTAGTCTCCTCTTCTCTAAGCTGAAAAGTCCCAGTCTCTTTAGCCTCTCTTCATATGGGACCTGTTCCAAACCCCTGATCATTTTAGTTGCCCTCCCCTCTCCCATCTTCTCTATTCCCCTCATGGCGTGCCAGGTGCAGGGTCTGCTGGCTGGGTGCTGGCAGGCTTGCACCTGGCACGGGCACCGTAGCCAGTACGTGCCCCTTTAAGGGGCCCGGGGCCGGGAGGGGGGCAATAGAGTTTCCCTGGTGGTGCCCAGAGTGGCCACCAGGGAAAGCTGGGGAGGGCTAGCCTCCCACTAGTTCGAATTAAGGGGCTACACAGCCCTTAATTCGAACTAGTAAGTTCGAACTAGGCTTAGTCGTAAAATGAGGTTTACCTAGTTCGAACAAAGCGCTCCGTTAGTTCAAATTAAGTTCGAACTAGCGAAGCGCTAGTGTAGCACCTATGAAAGTTAATTCGAACTAACGTCCGTTAGTTCGAATTAACTTTGTAGTGTAGACATACCCTAATAGATTAGTAAGACATGATTTCCCTTTACAGAAACCATGTTGACTTTTGTCCAACAAATTATGTTCATCCAGGTGTCTGACAATTTTATTCTTTACTACAGTTTCAACTTATTTGTCCGGTACTGAAGTTAGACTTACTGGTCTGTAATTGCCAGGATTTCCTCTTGAGCCTTTTTAAAATGCCTTCCTATTTTTAAATGCCTTCCTAGATTGCAGAAAACAAAATTGTATCACAATTAGGTTCCAAGCTTAGGGCCCTGTACTGTCCAGCTAGGTCAGACCCTTTATCCATATTGAAGTTTTCCTTGAGCTACTTCCCCTACCTTGCCTCTGGGTCTCCCACTCTCTTCCCTGGTTACGCAAGGTCCCTCCAAGGCCTTCCTTCCTGGATAGCTTTCCTCCATATGCTGAAGATGGCTGTCCTGCTCTGTTATTCCCCTGATGGAGCTTTGTTGATCCTGTCTATTTCCTACAGCTTTTTCCCTCCCCACAGACTCTGTCAGCATTTAAACCTGGTTCCATTTTTACAGGAAGAACCTGATTCCTGAGAGGTGGGGTAATTAATCAGGGTTGGGCTTAGCACCAGGCCTCCTAGGCCAAAGGCAAGTCACCTTGTTACACATCCAATCTTTTCATCATTCCTGCTATCCAAGCCACACAACAGCCCTGGCCTTTTGCTTCATTCTCCAATGTGTGTTTTTATAGCTTCTTCCAAGAGCCTCCTTATGCATGGAACCTCCTTCCTGAAGTGTGTTGCCTTGGCTCCACTTTCAGTTCAAAGCACATGTCTATCATGAGGCCTATGAACAATATTAAAAAATAAAATAGGAAGGTATAGACCCCTCCAGACACTCACAATAATTAACCAAAGCAACGGTATATCTTTGTGCTCTAACCCTTGTACTACTCCTTCTTCCCTTCCAGAGGTGCAATCATTCCTTATCATATCTTAACTCATATTGCTAAATCCTGCCAGGAAGGAACACTGCAGCTCTTTTTTTTTTTTTTGCACCAAATTATAAAGTACCAATCAGAGGGAGGGAGGTAAACATAGCTTAAAGCTCACCTTTGCACTCCCCTACTCCTCGTGCTGCTCTACATAGGCTACTCCCTCTGATTATGATAGCACAACTTGAAGGCTGCTCTAATTTGTAGCAAGCTATACAAATCCCCCGCCTTATTAGGAGCCTCTTGATCACAATGTTTTCCCCATGCTGTCAGTAAAAGGAGTATTGAGTCTCTGTAGGGGCTGTGTGCCTCTTGTGGTTACCTTCTCAGAGTTGGTTAAGGCCAGATCTCACTAGCAGCGTGATACAAAGCAGCCACCTCACCTAGGAGAATTTGTCTCCTGAATTTGTATTACTTTGTACATTGTCAAGTACACAGATGGAGATGTAAATACACATATATGAAAATAAATAAGTAATCACCTACCTTTCTTCCTTTCACAGACTCTTCAAACTCTTCTCTTGCTGCCTTATTCCATGGTGGTGAAGATGGCAGTATTGTTAGCTAGAAGGGAAAAACACGAGAACCCTTCCCGATGGTTCTTTTTAATATAAACTGAGCCACTTTTCTGCTTTAAGTTTCCTTCTTTTCCTTCTGCTTATTCTCTCCTTTGTGTCTCTGAGATGGTTTAAGCCACAACTAGGAAACAGGTAGTAAGTCAGATGTAGAGATAAACTGCAGCAGATTTTGGTGTGACAGAAGAAATTGCAACATCAGCAAGCTCAGCAACTGGAAAGCAAAAAAGCTGCTGTGCACAGCAGAGTACCACGGAGGCCCTCTTGTCCATTCTCCAAATAAGGCACGAAGTTCCAGAGGTTTCAGGAGGAGAGCAATCGTAAAGCAGGCAGAAGGGTGCCTCATGCCCTTGGCACAGCTGTTTGTCATAAACCACTGAAAAGGATTCAAGAAACAGGAAGAGCGTGGGTGTATCAGCCAGTCTGCATCCTGTCACAGTTCCTCAAAGTTCTCTCAAGTCATGTTCATGCCCTCCTGGGTCCAAAACAGTTCCCTTTAGTGGTCAGGTGCCAGTGAGGCTTTGATCCACAATATGTGTCCTTCGCAAGACAATAGTGGTCATCACAGTAATTTCTATTACTTTTATATTACCGAGGATCAAGCCTACATTTAGCCTCATATGCCTCTTGTTTCCCTGTATGACAGCTGTTGCGGTACTGAACTCTCCCGTGACTTCTCTCCTATTTCTTGCTCCCTCTTTCTCTTTGAATTAGCCTCTACTTGAAACACTAAACTCCACTTTTTCTGATTGCAAGCATCACTCTAGGGTTGCCACCTAACTCTACCAGGAGAACATTTCCTGATAGAGCACAGAACTGCTCAGTGTATGGCTTCTCACACTAGCACAATTTGGTTGTACCTTATTTTTAAAACAGTGCTCTCAACTTCCTCTCCTCCCCCAATTGCAGGGGTGGGCAAACATTTTTGAAGTAGCCCCGGACCTCCGTGGAAGGGGCGAGGCCTAAATGGGAAGGGGGAGGGCACCCACTAGGCACCCATGTCCTGGAAGAGGCTTGGCATGCTCTCCTCCTGCCCCCCGGCCAATCAGAGCCTGGGGAGCGCGGGAAGCCTCCTCTCTCCCTGCAAAGAGCACATGGCACTTTGAAGCACCACACGCTGCTCGCAGGGCGGGGGCAGAGCGAAGAAGGCTTAGGGTGCTCCCCCGCCCGCAAGACTTACTTGGCCTGGAGATGGGGGAGCAACAGGGCCTCTGCGGGCCGGATTCATGTGCTTGGTGGACCAGAACCAGCCTGCAGAGGCCCTTTTGCCCACCCTTGCCCAATTGTGATGTTGTTAAGGAGCTATGCTATCTGCCACTGGGAAGTGAAAACTGTGCTCTCAGGCAGGCGTTACAAGTTAGAATTAATCAGCGCTCCCATTTAGCCATCACTTAGTATTGCCCTGAATTTCCAAGATGTTTACAAAGTGAAAGCCTCACTGCAATATCTTGAAAATTCAGATGTTTACCTAGACTCCTTTTCACAGTATTTGGCATGATGGAAGTTGACTGGTCAGCTACAACACTGCTGATGCTTCATGCAAATATTTGAAAGGTATCACTTAGGGTACGTCTAGACTACACCTCTCTGTTGACAGAGAGATGTAGATTAGGCACATCGAAATTGCTAATGAAGCGGGATTTAAATATCTCGTGCTTCATTAGCATAAACATGGCTGCCACTTTTCAAAACGGAGCTTTTTCGAAAAAAAACAACAAAAACCAGGCAGTCTACACATGGGTCTTTCGAAAATACAACCCTTTTTTGAAAGATCCTGTAAACCTCATTTTATGAGGGATAAGGGATTTTTTGAAAATAGGTTGTATTTTTGAAAGATCCATGTCTAGACTGCTGGGTTGTTTTTTTTTTTTTTTTTGAAAAAGCTGCATTTCGAAAAAAAAGTAGTGGCCGTGTTTATGCTAATGAAGTGTGTGATATTTAAATTCCCGCTTCATTAGCCATTTTGACATGCCTAATCTACATTTCTCTGTCGACAGAAAGGTGTAGTCTAGACACAGCCTTAGGTAATAATGGTGCTTACATGCCCTATACTTTCTGTATGTATTTTCTTTTCATTTATTTACTTATGTATTGTGGGAAATATATGAATTAAAAGAGACCCTGTTCTGGCAAATGTGTTTGGTCTTGCTCTTCACTTTTCACCTCAAGTCACAATCTTCTCACAGTGATATCATCACTATTTATTATGGGTAAGGTGGTAGAACTGAAGGTGTATGTTAGAATATGACAATCTTTACAGCTGATATTACCACTATTTTATAGTTGCAACAAATATGTACAACATATATCATGGAAGTTGTCGATAGAAAAGTTACAATTTATCAAGTATGTTTATCTGGTTAAATCAATATTTTGTCTCTGTATCTCAAATTATGAATACTGGCCTTGGACTTGTGTTATACAGGCACGTGTTTTATTCCTGGGTGATCTCCATTAGAGAGTTTTACATCAAGACCAGACAGCTATGTGTTGATGGCCCATTAAGGACACTTCACTCTAACAATGGGACACAGAAGAAACTCATCTCATCCAGTAAGCCTCCCTGTGGATGTCTCAACAAGAATATGGCTGCCTTTGTGAGTCAGCAAACTATGTAAGGAAAAGGAAATGTGATGGATTCATGTGACCCTGGACTCCATTTTGGGCTAATACTTTCCCACGAACAGAGATTGTGAGCTTTATGTGAGATTTAAAATTCCATGCACAAGGCAAACAAAACCCTGAGAGAGTTCCATTTTGTCTTCATTTCTCTGGACTGGATTTCTAACAAGGAAGCTTTGAACAAGGACTGATGACCCCCAATATGCTTGGGTAAATTGCAGAGCGTAAGTAACACCCCCCTCAAAGTGAGCAGGATTATGATAGGCACCGATTGTCTTAAATATTTTAACCAAAATTTACACAAGCCATCCTCCCTCCTCACCAATGCTAACTGTTGCTGATCCTTAATCTGCAGCTGTTTTTTAAATGGTCGCTTACTCCTCATACCATGCTTCCATTCCATTTTCACATCACCTACCTACTGGCATCCTACGAGCAGGTCCCTGATACCAATCAAACCATCCAGTCAACAGCAGTGAGCAGAACGCACATATGACATAATGGGAGGCTGCTCCGTAGGTGGTGAAGGTGTGATCTTGCCCAATGCTGGTGCAGTCTCTGGGTTCTCTGGTGATGGGGACCCTTGCCCTATGTGTCTGCTCATGGTATGAGTAAACTGGGTCCTATCAGGGAATGGCAGAAGATGGAAGCTCAGCCTGGCTAGCTCCTTCCAACACTGCTGCAGCTGCTCTGGTGGCTGCCTGGAATCTGCTTGCCATATTCTCAGTGTGATCTGCCCAATATCACACAAAGAGAGTTTGTCACCTCCAATATTTGTGATAAAATGCCTTTGCCCACATGGCTCAAAACTGCATTGGCTTGTTTGCTATCACAGTTTTTCTAGCATTAATCCAATTTGCTGTCACTACCACCTATGACTGTTCATTTTGAATGTGTTGCACGGTTCTGCATACTAGTTCAGGCTATGCTATAGTAAAGGAATAGTGGGTGGAAACTATAGCTCTCAATTACATTTCTGAGGCAGAACAAGAGAAGAGTTAGAATATGTACAGTCATGGATGATGCAGAGAATGAGTTGTGAAACCCTCTTTGTATTCATAATCGCTGATGAAAGATGGCTTTTCTTAGACTTTTAAAAATACCTCTGAAAATTTATTCTAGTTTTGTTGGGCATGGAGGGTGGGATTTTCTGAATTGTACTAGTGATTTAGGAGAACATGTCCTTTTGAAAAACATTCCTAGATCACAGAGATGCTTTGGAAAATCTCATCCATAGTAGCTTTAGGCATAGGCATCTTAATTTTTTTTCTTTTCTGGTGAAGATAAACTATTTAAGGATTGGTTACTTTGTACTTTGACTTATCAGGTGAAAAAGTCAATGTTGTTATTCTGTATAGAGATGAGCATTAGTGCTAACACCAAAAATAAGTTACTTTCTGCCTGCCTGATAGACTCTGGTCTGAATCAGATCAGCTGAGAATTCTATAGAACATTTATAAATTATATCTCCACTTATGACACTGCCATTTTGTGTGTTCCACCCTCTAATTTGGACAAGTGGACCAAAACCATAGCATGGTTTTGAAGTGGCTTTTATCCCCACAAGTATTTTAAACAGTATTCGAGAAAACCATGTGTGAACTTTATGAGGGTGAGCAGAATGCAGGTGGGGTCTCTGGGGAAGTTCTGATTAACATAACTTTGTTATACTAGTTGCAGGGCTTCAGATGTAAGCCTTTATATGAACAATACCATCTGGTCAACTCTGAAATCTTTGTGGTCTTGTGGTGCTTGTCAAATAGATGTCCTGAACAGACTTTCCTCAGACTTTTGCTATAAACTCAAACAAATGGTCAGACATGCTGGCAGTATAGCTTGCTTTAATACCTGGAGCTATGCATGAAGTATTCCTCAGCTTGTGCTGTAATGAAGCTTTTAAATTGTACAATGGCAAGCTTTTTTACAATGGCAGTAATATAGTTTGTCTAACTTCCTGGATTTCATCTGATGTTTCAACTCTCCTGTTTTTAATCACTAGTCCTATTTATTTAGACAGTTCATTCTACATTAAAATAAAAACAGTACTTGCTTGCTGCATAAGAGGGACATGAAATGCAAACCTCTGTGTGTACACTGATTGTTCTTATGGGTCACTAAAGTCTTGGATCTTCCTTCAGATATTCCGCTAACTCAGAAAGGCATTTTATGACAGGCATATGCGTGGCTCCAGGGAACATAGAGCCTCTGGCCCTTATCTCTGTAGGTTCCATCCAGCTCAAGTTGGCAGAGAATGATGCTCATGCAGTTCTGATGGGCAGGTATGCACACACACCACTATCATTGGCAGTCTATGCAGAGGATAAGGCCTGAATGGGTATTATTAAAACACACATCCCTCTAGGTCAGAAGTGGGACACATTTTCAAGGTGCTCAGAGAATCCTGCAAAGCTGAGGCTGTTCTGTAGGAAAGAGAGGTCCTCAATGTTCCTATCAATCTGCCATCCTTCTGGCACCACTAAAAATTCACAATAAACCTGGTGATAACTGAAGATAACAATTTTGCAGATTTATTCCAATTTCCACTAAGATTTTTACCTCAACTCTCTTTTCTAAGCCCTGAAAAAGGGGTGAAAAAAGGAGGGGGCCAGATAGCTCATCCGGTCTTCTTTCAGTTCTTAATGCCAATTAGATTAAAATGAAATTGCAATCTTCCACCAAATATGTGCATAACAAGTCGATTAGCCTGGTTGAAAAACTAAGGAATTTAAACTGCCAAGTGAGCAAAGCTATTTTAATAGTAACACCAAACTGTTGTTCCTTCTGAAGGACTGTGTAGCATCTGGCTGCCCTGAAGAACTGCTTGTACGCAAACTCTGCCAACATATGCTGTTTCCAAAGCACTGCACTTAGGAGTACTTCTGCAAATAAAGTTTCCCTGCTTAGGAAAACAGCATCTTCATTTCAAATCAATAGCTGCTATGTTGCATTTTGCAGGCTATTTCCTTTTATGTACCAGACGTTAACTCCTCCTTTCAAACCTGTGTTATGAATGAAACTCATTAAATACAAGATGCTGTAGAACATACAAACTATGCAAAGAAGTATATTTACATTTGCTGCATTCCTCTCTTAAGTTGTGACAGATCAGTATTGATTTTCAGGCTGGGGAGTAGCGTGCCTTTGATGCATCTCTTTATTCCCTCTGTTCTTTTAATCTCCTGTGTTTTGAGCAAATATGATTTGACACATTATTTAGTCTGAAACCTATGAAATGTAAAGGTGCAGCAACACTATTTCATTTATACATTATTGATTGCAAAAATACTGGATATTATATTTAAATGCTTCTTGACTACGGGCATGATGATGATGGTAAAGTCCTCACTCCCTGTTGGTGGGACAAGGGGTCATTTTTAAATTGGTTAACAGTTTTATGAAACTGTACCTGCATTCCTATGGCAGAGACAAACTTAAAGAAAAGGCCAGTTTTGGAAACTGCCCTTTCCCCCCCTTTTTAATGTGTCAGTGAGAATTTATCATGTCCTGTGCTAGTTTTTCAGGTTCCTGAAATCAGAGTGGCTAGAAAGAAGAGCTGGAGTCTCTTTATGACTTTGCTTACAGAAGAAGTGTTGTTTCCCTATGGAAAATGCAGGCCAATCTCTTTGAATTACTGCCATTTCATTAACTGGTGACCTAGTCTTAAGCAATTATTATATAGTGTATAAAGTTATTGTCTGCTGGACTGATCCAGCCTGTGCCAGGACCAGAGATTAGAAGTCAGAACAAGGTTCCTTTTAATTTTATTACAAATAAGGAACAACATGGTGTAGTTGAGGTGAAAAAGTTAAAGTTTCTCTCTTCCACTTTTTCCTGAATGCAACTGAAGGGTAGTAACTATCAGCATGATGAAGACTCACCTCCTGTCTCCCCAGCATCTAAACTGTCAGCCAGAAATATGTTTTTGGATTATGCAACATGTTCATCAACACATAGAATCCCAACATTACTTGGACAGGGACAGATCCTGATTTATACACTTGCATTGAACATATGGGATGAGCCCCTGGAAATTCCTTTATGAGTTATTCAGGATGTTGCTGCTCCAGCTACAGAGTAAAACTCTAGCTGGAGAATCCAAGTGGGTTAAGGAGCTCTCAACAACCAAAGAACCCCTTGTGGATCGGGGGGGGGGGGGGGGGGGGAGGGGGAAGGGGAGACCTATGATGAATGCCAACTAAAAATGCTTACCTGAATACATTTTACTAACTAGGTATGGGAAAGTTTTTTTCTAATAAAACTTTAGTTTCCAGAAACAAGTATTAATTCAATAAGCAACATCGAGTGCATTCCATTTATTAAATGAAAACGGACTTCTCCTAGGTATTATTTTGCACTGGTGACCACAGGACTTAGGTCAGTGGCTCATCCAGATATCGATTTTGAGCATGGCAATTTCTGCCATGCCAGGATTGTAACAAGCCTTGTGGATAGGGGGTAAGCAGTAGATGTGATATATTTAGACTTTAGTAAGGCTTTTGATATACAGGCAGTCCCCGGGTTATGTATAAGATATGGACTGTAGGTTTGTTCTTAAGTTGAATTTGTATGTAAGTCGGAACTGGTACATATTGAAGGGGAAACTCTAGCCAAACATTTCTCCAGAGCTCAGTTTTATTCTCCCACACCTCACTTCCCTCAGTCCTTTATTCTCAAGCTGAGGTGTCTGCTGAGAAAAGCTGCTCCGCGTCTCCCTGGTCTGCTGGAGGGGGGGAAGGCGCTAGCTTCGCGTCTCCCTGGTCTGCTGGGGGGAAGCAGCTAGTGCGGGGTTGCCTCACCCCGTTTGTAAGTAGGGATCCGATGTAAGTCGGATCCATGTAACCCAGGGACTGCCTGTAGTCCTGCATGACCTTCTCATTAACACACTAAGGACATAATACCTAGATGGAGCTACACAGTGGGTGCATAACCAGTTGGATAACAGTTCCCAAAGGATATTTATAACTGGTTTACAGTGATGCTGGCAGGGCATATTGAATGGGGTTCTGCAGAGATCTGTTCTGGGTCCGGTTCTGTTCAATATTTTCATTAATGCTTTAGATAATGGCACAGAGTGTGTGACAGGGTGCAGTTAGAGAAAGACGCCTTTACATTATTATTATTCCCTTGTGTGATGATTATGCCACCAATACTCACCTTTTTGCTCTCTGAGATGCCCCACCACCCTGTCCTACTGGGTCAGATTTTCTGGTCTCCCTCAGACAAGGCACAGACCTTGGGGCTACTGACCTCCTTAAAAAGCAATGCAGACACCGAACCTGTTCAGCTCTAGGAGAATGCAGTTCTAGGGCACAGCATTTAGGAAACCAACCCTCAGGGGACTCAAAACTCCACATACATCGGTTTTTCTCTGGGAAACTTTAAACAAAGATAACTCATGAGATGTTTGCCCACTTTACCAATGAAATAGGTCAAATTACAAAGGATGAATATAACCAAACAACACACACATGCAGGGGCAAGATTAGAAAGGTGAAGGCACAAATCAAGTTCAATTGAGCTAGAGAATTAAAAGTAACAAGATGATGTTCTACAAGTATATTAAAAGCAAGTAGAAGACCACAGATAGGTCCATTGCTCAGTGAAGAGGGAGAACCAATAACAGGAAACTAGGAAATGGAAGAGGTGCTTAATGACTTATTTGTTTCGGTTTTTGTCAAGAAGTTGGATAGTGACGAGATGCCTAACATAGTGAATGCTACTGGAAATGGGGTAGGTTTAGTACTTAAAATAAAAAAAGAACAAGTTAAAAATTACTTAGAAAAGTTAGATATCTGCAAGTCACCAGGACCTGATGAAATGTATCCTAGAATACTCAAGGGGTTGATAGAGGAGGTATCTGAGCTTTTAGTGATCATCTTTGAGAAGTCATGGAAGTCGGGAGAGATTCCAGAAGACTGGAAAGGACAAATATAGTGCCCATCTATAAAAAATGAAATAAGGATAACCCAGAAAACTGCAGACCAGACAATTTAACTTCTGTGCCAGGGAAGATAATGGAGCAAGTAATTAAGGAATTCATCTGTAAACAACTGGAAGAAAATGAGGATAATCAGTAATAGCCAGCATATTGTAAAGAACAAAACATGTTGAACCAGTCTGATAGCTTTCTTTGATAGGATATCAAGCCTTGTGGATAAGGGAGAAGTGGTGAACATGGTATACCTAAACTTTATTAAAGCATTTGATACAGTCTCAACATGACTTTCTTATTAATAAACTAGGTAAATACAGCCTAGATGGGGCTGCTATAAGTTGGGTGTATAACTGGCTGGATAACCATTCTCAGAGAATAGTTATGAATGGATCGCAATGATGCTGGAAGGGCATAAAAAATGGAGTTCCAAAGGGGTCTGTTTTGGGACTGGTTCTGTTCAGTATCTTCATCAACAATTTAGATGATGGCATAGAGAATATGCTTATTAAGTTTGCAGATAATACCAAGCTGGGAGGGATTCCAAGTGCTTTGGAGGACAGGGCCATAATTCAAAATGATATGAACAAACTGGAGAAATAGTATAAGGTAAATAGAATGAAGTTCAAATGCAAAGTACTCCACTTAGGAAGGAACAATCAGTTTCACATATACAGAATGATAACTGACTGTCTAGGAAGGAGTACTGCTGAACAATATTTAGGGATCATAGTGGACCACAAGCTAAATATAAGTCAACAGTGTGATACTGTTGCAAAACAAGCAAACATGATTCTGGGATGCATTAATAGGAGTGTTGTGAGCAAGACACAAGAAGTCATTCTTCCGCTCTACTCTGCACTGATTAGGCCTCAGTTGGGAGTATTGTGTCCAGTTCTGGGCACCACATTTCAAGAAAGATGTGGAGAAATTGGAGAAGGTCCAGAAGAGAGCAACAAAAATGATTAAAGGTCTAGAAAACATGAGCTATGAGGGAAGACTGAAAGTATCTAAAAGTGTGTTACACAGAGGAGAGAGAAAAAATGGTTCTCCTTGGTCTCTGATGATAGTTTAAGAAGCAATGGGCTTAAATTGCAGCAAGGGAAGTTTAGGTTGGACATTAGGAAAAATTTCCTGTCAGGGTGGTTAAACACTGGAATAAATTGCCTAGGGAGGTGCCAGAGAGTGGCTGAGTGTGCTTCCCAGCCAGAAGGAAAAGGTAGCTGAGTTAGCTGCTAGGAAAACAAAGGTCTGGAAATAGAAGGTGCTGGGAAGTTGGCACAAACAATAAAAATACACGGGTTATTGCACAAGAGAGGGTCTCATGGTGATTGTTGTCTGAAGAAGGGGTCTCAAGGTGAGGGCAAGGACCTTGCCATACAGGTATAATCTATACTGTTTGGTCCTGCCGTGATGGCAGGGGACTGGACTTGATGACCTCTTGAGGTCCCTTCCAGTACTAGAATCTATGATTCTATGAAAGAGGGATATGCACACTGCTGCCCCCCTCCTAAGATAACAATTATATCCACTGTGCCTAATAGTAAACAAAAGTGTTTTTAAACAAAACAAAAGTGGTTGTTTAACTTTTGGTCTACATTCCCCCTTCCATGGAAAACTACCTTGGTCAAAAATGGAATCCCAGTATCAGGTGGTATTGTCAACATGTCTTTGTAGTCCACTCACCTTTGGACTTACAGGACAAACAAGGCTGTTCATTAGACATTCAGTTGATCACCCAGTTGTTAAGGCTTCTGCGGGTTTGGGGGGGGAATAGGAGGCGAAGGGGAGGGGAGGATGAGAGGCACACCAGTAATGGCTTTCATTAGCACATTTTAAACTATAAAGTCTCATACTTCATATTTCTAACTTTACATACAAGAACCATAAACACACCAAAATAGGCTATACATATTCAGCAGACCGTAACATTAAAATTGATAGGTTACATGAGCTATTTTGTCTAAAGCATCTCTGAGTTATGCATATTTATATTCATAAGCTAAGTTTCATAAAACCTGGGGAGAGCGCCTCAAGGAGAGAAAACGTATAATGTTTGTGGATGCGAAGGGTTGTAAATGCTTTGAAGGACAGGATTAAAATTCAAAATTCTTTGGACAAACTGGAGAAATGGTCTGAGATAAACAGGATGAAATTCAATATGGAAAAATGCAAAGTACTCTACTTAGGAAGAAACAATCAGTTGCACATATACAAAATGGGAAATGATGACGTAGAAAGGATTACTACAGAAAGAGATCTAGGGCTCATAGTGGACCACTAGCTAAATATGAGTCTGCCACGTAACACAGCTAGAAAAATAACAAACCTCATTCTGGGATGTATTGGCAGAAGTTTTGTAAACAAGACATGAGTAGTAATTCTCCCACTCTACTCCATGCTGATTAGAACTCAAGTGAAATATTTTGTCAAGTTCTGGGTATCACATTTTGGGAAAGAGGTGGTCAAATTGGAGAAAGTCCAGAAAGTGAAACAAAATTGATTACAGGTGTAGAACACATGACTATGAGGCAAGATTGAAGGAACTGGGTTTGTTTAGTTTAGAAAAGAGAAGACTGAGCGGGAACATGATAACAGTTTTCAAGTAGCTAAAAGGGTGTTACAAGGAGGAGGGAGAAAAAATGTTCTCCTTGGCCCCTGATGATAGGACAAGGAAAACTATCTTAAATGGCAGCAAAGTAGATTTAGGTTGGACATAAGGAAAACTTCCAATCATCACTAGAATAAATTACTTATGGAGGTTGTGGAATCTCCATCACAGGAGATTTTTAAGAGCAATTTAGACATACAGCTGTCAGGGATGGTCTAGATGGTACTTGGTCTTGCCCCGTGCGCAGGGGACTGGACTTGAGAACCTCTCAACGTTCCTTCCAGTTCTATGCTTTTATGATGATTTAAATCCACTTGCATATTTAAATGATTTAATTTTTTTTTGCTTTGCTATCATGTACTGTGAATTCAGAGAAAATTGTTCAGAACTAAATTATCTTTATTTTAAAATTCAGAATGACACGGTTTATACCAAAACAGAGGTTGAAAGAGTTTTTATTTTCCAAAGCTGTGACTTTCAAATTCGTACAATTCGATGCTTTAATTTTAATTAGCTATTACAACATCACCCTAGGATCCACCTGCAGATACTGAGGACAGTAATGTGGACACGGCCTTTATGAACATTCCACAATATTCTTTCACACCAAATTCCATAGAAATTTGTCAAGTTATGGATTAAAAACAAAGCCTGAAAGAGAAGAGACATTCTCCAAAGTGTGAGAGCAGATCCTTAATAAGACTCATCAATCTGCTGAGTTCTTCTCCTGTTCTCTTGGTCCCATGACTTTCTTCTCCCCATTTCACATATCACTGCCTCAAGAATTATCTATTCCCCAGAGCTCCCATTGTCTTTCTCAAGGTTCCTCTGTGCAAACTATTTTACTCCCACCCCCCAGATGCTTAACCTTGAAGTTAAGTATGATCCTCTCTCCTTCCTCTGTGTAACTCTAGCTGAAGCCATGCTCAGCAGCAGCTCTGTTGTTTCACCACTGCTTCTGCTATTGTGTCCAAGTGCTCATCTCCAGCAGGAAGCAAGGGTGCATGGGGGTTGACAATCTCCACCATCATTACCCACTGCTGCCTCTATTTCTAAGCAAGCCCACATTGCACAGAAGCTTGTGTTTCTTTGGGTGATGTCCACACTTGGACCGGCAGTTTGGACTGTGGCGCACAGTATTTTCTAGGTGAAGAAGTAATGCTTATCTGTTGAGACACCAAGACCCAATGACTGCCTTAAGGATTAAAACTCTCTATACTTAAACCCCAAGAGAGGGGACCTTGCAACAAAATCCAAATCAGAACATCAAAAGTTTGAGGGTGTGAGGATACTGGTTTGGTCCATACAATTATAAATCATTTGCAAACTTTATATCTGGATCTAGATTTGGATTTTAAACAATCACATTTGTTCCGAGCCTGAGATTTTTAGCTTGAGTCCCTCTCTTTTTAATACAGAACATTTCCATACTTTGGGCCAGATTCTCATTCCAAAGGAACTATGGGTATGTCTACACTACAAAGTTAATTCGAACTAACAGACGTTCCCAGTCTCCCTGAGTTTTGTTCAATAAAGAGAGATTCTATTTTTGACCACACGTTTTCTTTAATTTGTACATCAGGAAGGGGGGCTAGGGAAGGGTAAGTGGAAGGAGCTGAGGGAGGAATGGGGTACGAGCCCCCGATGGGGAGGACTGAGCTCGCTCTGCGGGCTTCTGGGGGTGGAAGCTCTCCTGCAGCCCCCCAATTGCCCCCTCTCCCCAGATGGCAGCCTGCGGCAAGTGCAGCCGGGCTGATGGCCGAGTGCTGTGATGTGCCCAGTGTGGGCACTCAGGGCACTCCAAGCCGGGACTGCTTTGCAAGCGGGGCACCCCTGAGAACTGTCTGTCCGGGGTGGGGGTCGGGTCCCTTTAAGCACAGACCTCGGCTAGCCTGAGGCAGCAGCTCCACGCTCTAAGTCCTCATCTGATGCCCTGCCGGCACTGCTTCCGGCCATCCTTAACCCCGGTTCAGGGTCCACTTAATGTGGACATGCTAGTTCGAATTAGCAAAACGCTAATTCGAACTAGTTTTTTAGTCTGGATCCGTTAGTTCGAATTAGCTTAGTTTGAATTAATTAAGTTAGTTCAAATTAGCGCTGTTGTGTAGACATACCCTATGTCATTTTACAGCAGCTATGAATCTGACTCCTAGGAGTGGGGGAGAAAAGAGGGCAGGGGGAAGAAGTCTGAACATCACCATTCTTCCTTTAACTGGCACTAAAGAGAAAAGGAGTAAAATCCCAGCTTTTTAGGGAGCACTTGGCACTTCTGAACACCAGAAAGACCTTATTTCACTTTTACTTATAACCCATATTTCCCCTAAGGGACACATTTCTTGATTTCTTTACTTTTTAAACTTTTTGTTTTTTCTTTATAGGTATGATTTGAGATAACCCATCATTGTTAAGCACACAGCCAACTGAAAAGGCTCAGATATACTGAGCAAATAAATTTCAAACAAACGCCTCTATGTTAGAGAAACAAGATAGTTCAGGCTAATTTCTGTGTGACAAAGATTTCATGCTTCTTTTTGTGTTCTGATTTCTGCACATGAACTATCTTACCCTGTGTGGATGCAAACATGCAGTGAACTGGGGTTAGACTACTTATTTATTTTATGCAGACCATCATGCTGACATAAGAAGATAACAATGTAACAGTTGTTTGCTTCAAACAGGAAGTCTATAAGTGAAAATATCAAAATAGCATCCACTCGTCTAAGGAAGTTTATCCGATATTCTGCTACTGCCTTGTGCCTGGGATTCATAGATAGTCAGGCATGCTGCTTTTGAAATAAAGGGCCAAATTCTGGTTTATTAAATGAGTGTACATTTGGAGTAACTCCACTCATATTTTTAGTAACTCTGGACTGAGAAGAAGGAATGTGTCCAGTGGCAAGTCTAGCACTTGGTCTGTTTAAGAGTTTTGCTAGCCTAGTTAAGGCCATTAGGAGTGTGAAAAAATATTACACCTTTGACCAACACAGTTATACTGGCAAAACCTTTAGCGTAAATGCAACTATACCAGCAAAAAAGTCCTATTGCTGGAGCAGCTTATTTTATTAGAGGAACTGGTATACTGGTTGCTTTTGAGATAAATGGGAATTAGGTTCCAACGTGTGTTTGAAAATCCCACTAGGCATCTATCAGCATCTTTAGATGCTTAAATATTTTTAAAAATCTAGCCAGAAGGATTTATCAACACTGCAATTAAAAACCCATGCTTGGGCTCTGGGGGCTAATGCTAAGTGGTTGTTTAACTGTAGTGTCCATGTTCAGAAGTGGGCTGGAGATCGGGATCTAGGATGCAGGGAGGTGGGAGGGTCCTAGAGCTTGGGCTGCAGCCTGTGCCTGAACATCTAAACCTCAATTGAACAGATCCTTGGCTTGAGCCCCAGATCCAGAGCCAGCTGGCAAAGGATAGACACAGATATCTAATTGCAAGGTAGACATGCCCTAAGTGACTTAAGAGACTCATTCAATGGGAGTTAGGCTAAGTGCCTAAATCACTTTAAAAATAGCATAGGTTCCTAAGTCATGTAGGCACCTAACACTGTCAGAGCAACACCTAAATACCGTTACAAATTGGGTCCTTAGTCTCTCTGTGCCTCAATTCCCCATCTGTAAAATGGGGATAATAGCACTGCCCTCGCTCACAGAGGTGTCCTCAGCTTTCTCAGGAATTTTGCAACAGTGGCGACTGCAGTGACCTTAAATAGGGACTACAGACAGTGCTGTTCAGCGTGGTGTGAATTTAGAATGTAATTTGGGATGAATTTGTTTCAGTGCACTCTGACTGGTATCTGGGAAAGAAGACGTACAGATAAATCTTCCCTGCTTCTCTGTGCCAGTGGTGCTACAGTAAAACACAACTCTGCAGGTGGGTCCATTTTTTAATTCATCACTTGATTTTATGGAGCATTGCATAGTATTTTCACCAATTAGCTTCTGATGGTAGTTAGTTAAGGACTACAAGGGCATGTAACAAAAAGAGGGATATGATCTATTTTGTAGTCACTGGCTCACCATTTGATAGTAGTACCTTTGGAGGTGTCGGATAGTAACCAGCAGTTTCCGAGCTATTTGAGGAAAATCGGGTAAATTTATAATCCAGCGGTAAATCTGAAAGAAAGAAACATACCACATTCTGATTAGTTACACAACCCCTATCACATCCAAAAAAAGGAGCCTGTGATAAATAGCAGTACTTTTTTTTCCTTAAATCCGGTGTGCTCATTTGTATTAGAACTGAATCAAACAGAATCACAACATGTTTGTTTGATGTCCTCAGCCACCCTACACACAGGCACTAAGGAGTTTATCTAAATTCAGTTTGATAGTGATGCTTTGTTCCTTGATTACTGTGCTAATCTACAGTCTCAAGAATGCTGAAAATTATTTTAAAACCAAACCAAACCAAACACTTTTTGAATGCTTTTGCAGTACTTATGATTTAGGAGCAATTATAAATTCATGCTCAAAATCACCCCTCCTCTGCCTTATTTTGACAATCAGAGCTTCATAAAGTTACCATTTCAAAATAAGCAAGAAGTTGTGAAGTCCGTTTTTGTTTCACAGATAGTGTGAAATTCTCAAAAAGCACTCAAACTTAGACAGAGGTACACAGAGGTTTTAGGGGCCCCAGATCTCTGCCCTCCAGACAGCTGGGAGCAATACCTGTTTCTACCTCTCTTGGAGCTCTGGCCCTTCTGTTGGCGGGAGTCATATCTCTGATCCCTCTTCTACTTTCTAACATTTAGGAGGCCCTCTCAACAGGGCAAGTCAAGGCAAATTGCCCTTTTTCTCCTGCTCTGTATCGCTCTCCCCTTTCTACCCAACAGCTGCCTTGACTTTAGACATTCTTTCAGTCTGATTTAGCAAAACTTTCATTTTGTATCATTGATTCTTAGGAATTGGCACTTCTAATCAGGCAGGGCTTAAGCACCAGTTGTAGTGTATGAAGAATTTTGTGTAAAGGAAAATCTCTCTCTAGTTTGCAAAAGCTCTCTTTTGTACCTCTCTCTTTTGCAGTTTAAACCTACTGCTAGTTAAGCCTCTATCCATGCTGTTCATATTTATTAAAAACAGAAAAATAAACAGGAAAGTGTACCAATATCACTTCTATTAACAACAAAATGGTGCTTTCCTACCATTCAAAATAATAATAAAAAAACCAACCTGAATTTTAGCTCTTTAGCATATTGGCTAATAAAGAAAGGAGTTACCAGTTAAGCTTATCTCTCTACAGTTGAGTTACAAGATCAACAAGTCTTATTTTGGAGTGTGGTGAGGAGGGTAGAGTTTTTAATCTAAATTTTAGATGATCTGCTTCTGTGAAACACAAACACAAATTCTCAGCAGACAAAAAGGAGCTCAGCTCTGACTCATAAACCATCTATAAACAGACAGAGGCAGCATTCAGAGCTATAGCTGTAAAGTTATACCTGACTATAGCTAAAATTAACACATTAGTATTTTGCTATTTTGATGCATTAATAAAATCTTATTATATATAGATATGATTTTATTAGTTTTGTTGCATTAATTTATAATTATTTTATATTACATATGATTTTATTAATAGTTTATTAATAGTTTTTAGAATGGATCAAAATAGTAAGATATATGTGTTAATATAGCAAAATAATAATACGTATAAAACATAGCAGAAAATTATAGTTATATACCCCACAAAAGAGTAAATGAATGCAGATATTGATTGGATGTGACACAGAGCTGTTTTAACTGATGTCTAGAAAGGTACATTTTTTATAAATATTTTACTGAAGAATAATAAACTGATCAGAGATCTTTATTGCACAGGTACCGCAAAATTCAGATTTTGAATTATATCAGAGTTCCAGTTAAATTGTATAAAGAACAAAAACCAATTATAGAAACTAGAGAATGATAAAAGCAGTAACAGAGGGAGAAAGGAAATTAAGGAGAATAGGTAAATCAGAAAAGAAATAGGTTTTAAGATACGAATGGGTGTAATTAAACTATATTATTAAGAGCATCTTTGTTGTTTTGATGGAACAGTCAAGATGGGACAAGATACCTCAGTCAAGTTTTTCTGCAGAAAGGGTAAAGTAATTACAGTAACAGTAGATATTAAATGCATTTTGTGCCTTTAATTATAAAGGAATGCTTTGTCAAGGATTAAATATTTAGGCCCAACTGTTCTCTTAATTTGCAATATGTGTTATACCAACCCTCCACACTGCCTGACACTGCCAACAACCCTGCTGGAAGGGAGAATTCTTACACATTTCAACAACCTGTTGCTTGTTGAATCAGAGCATTCACAGGGGAAGATGTGCATCTTCCAAATATGCAGACAAAAACAAATCGGTGACCTCTTGTTTGGGTGGGGGAGGGAGTTCCAGGGGGTGGATGGGATACTTCCTGTGTTCCAGTCTTTTTTAGACAGGGTGATAGAATTGCTTTTAATTTCCAGGCTCAGGCTTAGGCTTAGGCTCAATTCCAATTCAGGTATTTAATTCTGTCTTTCTGAGTTCTCCCTACAGACGTGTATAACGGTGCTCATTTCCTACCCCTAAGAGGGTTGCTCTGCCATATATTTACTTTTTGTGTATATAATGGATCACATCAGAAACTGTTTGTTCTGTCACCTCGGCTGTCTTTAACATGGACAGTCAATATATCAGTCAACTAATTATTGAGATAATCATTCACTATGGTGTCCTTTCCCTCCATCCCCTTCTCCTCTCCACTCTTCATTTACTATTTTTTTAAAAGTTTGCCTTCATTTTCATTCACCTGTTTTCCACCTAGCTGTGAAACTACCCTCGTAACATGGCTTCATAACCCAAGAGGTTGCTCTATGCTGACTGTCAAGCCGTATCATAGGCCTGGACACAGCTGCTATTTATTTTTCCCAGTTCCATTGAATCACAGAAATGTAGGACTGGAAGATACCTCAGTAGGTTAACTAGTCCAGGCCTCTGCACTGAGGCAGGGCTAAGTATTATCTAGACTGTCACCGATAGATGTTTATTTAACCTGCTCTTAAAAACCTCCAGTGACTGAGATTCCATAACCTCTGTAGGCAATTTGTTTTAGTGTTTCATTACTCTCACGCTAAGGAAGTTTTTCCTGATGTCTAATCCAAATCTCCCTTGCTGCAATTTAAGTCCATTACTTCTTTTCCTGTCCTCAGTGTACAAGGAGAACAGTTTATCACTTTCTTCTTTATAACAATCTTTTACATACTCAAAGACTGTTATTATGACCCTAGCTCAGTCTTCTCTTCTCCAGATCATGGATGGTGGATGAACCCCCCCAACCTTGTCCCTTCTGCCCAAGTCCCTGTGGGAACCAAGCCCCTTCCCACCAGAGGGGCAGACATCCTATCCCCCCTTCCTGTGCAAGACATCCCACAACACAAGGACAGGCCTCCCACCCCTCAGATGAGCCTCCCCAGCCCCAGACCAGGGGGAAGGCAGGAAACACAAGACCACAGCCTCCTTCTCCCTGTCTCCGGAGCATGGGGAGGTGGCAGGAAACACACAGCCACAGCCTCCCTGGCCCCTGAGTATGGGGAGGGAGGGTGGTGTATGATCCTAGCCTTTCTGGATCTTGAGCAAGCAGAGGGTGGGTGGCACATGGTCCCAACCTCCTCTGCCTTGGAGCACAGAGAGGGAGGGCAGTGTGTGATCCCAGCCTCATTGGCTATGGAGCACAGGCATCTCTAGTCTCACGCCTTGGAACACAGACAGGGCACAATGCCCTAGCATCCCCAGATTCTCCACAGCTGAAGCCTGGGGGGCAGCCTCAGAGCCACTCCGAAGCTAGAGGCCTTCTAGGGGTGCAGTGTGCATAGGAGTGGGCTGGCAGTTTGGGAAATCAATGCCTTCCCCTGCCTCTTATAACTGCCACCCACGCTCCAGACTAAACATGTGTATGTGCCTAGATTAAATTCTAAACATTTGCACGTGCATGTGGTCAAAACTTTCAAATTGGGGTGCCTAAAGTAAGGCTCTTATGTCCATATTTTGGTTTCTAAATATAAATGTTCTAAATGTCAATGATAATGAGTTTCTGCAGCTTCCACTGGCTTCAATGGGATTTGTAGAAACTTAGCAATTCTGTAAAAAAGACCATATTTATATTTAGGTGCCTAACTGTGAAATTTTAGGAGCTCTACTTCAGGCAGTCAGGTTTAAACATTTTGACCAAAATTTAATTTATAGTAAAAAGAATAAAACAAGAAACAAAATAAACAGTTGCAAGTGAATGCCCATATAAACCAGAGAGACTACAATCGGATACACATATGAATAAATAAATAATGAAATAAGGCCCTGATACTAGCACCCTACACTTCAACTCCTTCTCTTGTCAAATAACTCAGATGGAAGCGAGTTGTTTGTTTTTTGGTAGACTTGGCTATTCCAGACCTCAAGAAGGAATAAATTCTAGCATCAAGGGGCCTTGTGCAATAATTGAGTCCACACATTGAAGCTAATTGTGAGCTCAATTGTGAAAAGTGAGTTAAAGTTAATAAAATGTCACAATAATCCATAATAATGAATGTTAAGAAAAGATGTAAAAGGGAGACAAAAAGACTAGGTTAATAAAAAAAAAGGCCTACTGATATTATTCAAGGAGTGTGTTAAACTCATGCCTTGTCAACAAGAGAAGTTTGGGACCAGAAATCAGTGACCCAAAATCTGTGTGTCAGAAATTATGCCTAACTGATGGAAAAAACAATATCATCCTACTCGTCACTCATTTTGGGATGCTTAAAAAGAGTCTGCTGAGAAAATAAGGACAGTGGGTGGCAGAGCAAAAGGGTTCTTTGGCTGACTGAAAGACAAGAGAAGAGCAAGACTCATCAGCTTGGCTGCTACCTCAAACTTCTTCTGGGATCCCGGACCTTCACTGTTATAACCCTGAAAGATGTCCTGACCAGACTGGGTCAGAGAGAGGGGACCAGAGGACACTGCCACCTCCACTGGCTAAATCCCAAACATCACCTGGAATGTGAAACTTTGTCTCTGTACCATTCCTGCCGCATGTTCTACTTCTTCCTCATCTTATTTCTTATTTTTTCCCTGTCCCTCTCCTTGTCTTTTAATAGAAGTCTGGATTAGACTGCCAAGACTGCATATTTTGCAGCACTGCTGAAAGCTTGAGATCAGAAAGGCAGTGAAATGCAATGCCTTTTAGATCAATGCTGGTACAAGTTTGCCAGATGTGAGTGTGTAATAAGACCATGTACTGTGCCTGAGTTTTTCTAGGCTTCACATGAAAGTCAACACTAGACACAGAAGCTGCATATTCTATCTTTACTATTCTTTTCTTTTCAATTATGCATGCGTGGATTTTGTCTGGTCTTTTAGGAAACAGGACTGGACTTTAACAACAGCAACAATTATACCTCCAGCCCATGTCATCTAACTTCTCTTTTCCACAAAAGGACAGATATTGCCATCTTTCATGCTATTATAGAGACTGTCAAATATGGAGGGGGGAGGAACAGAGGGAAGTTCTAAAAACTCACTACAGCTACAAAGAACAGGTATAAGGGGTGCTGCTGAATGAAAGCTTTACTTTATACTTTACATTTCAATTATTTATCCGTATTATTAATATCTTGAATAAAATATAAAATAATGTTTAACTGTGTCTTTGCCATGGCACTAAGCAAGCTGAGGTCTTTGTTAGCTGGAAGACAGGATACTGGATTAGATAGTTCTTTGGTGTGGTCCAGTATGGCCTTTTTTATATTCTGTATGCCAACCCCCAAACCTTTCTGAATCCTGTATCAGGCTGGATGGTAACTGAGTTAAATTAATACACCTTTGATGCTTGAGGTCCATATATTTGCTCTAAATTAATACACCAGGCTTCCCTCAGAAGACTCTGTCCACAGCCCCACTGATGTACACTAATGGGGCTCAATTTTAAAGGCCCTTACCAATCATAAAAGAGCCAATACTAAACAGGACAAAACCAGCTCTCAAATCCACAGGTAACTGTTGGAAAGAACACACACTGAGAAAATCAGAGAGAATGAAAATGAAAGCAAAACATAACACACATTGCAGTAAAAATATAGCAGAGAGAATAGGAGGAGAAGGACAACTACTATGAATGAATCATACAGGGTATGTCTACACTGCATGCTTATTTTGAAATAAGCTATTCCGGAATAGTTATTCCAAAATAGCTTATTTCAAAATAGCACATTTACCCTGCAGGGAAGCCTCAAAATTAGTCCGAGGCAAGCTTTCCTAATGTAGACGTGCTGTCTTGATTCAGAGCCCCAGGAGGCACTGAGAAGGAATAACTTAGAAAGGCCCTGGTGAGGGTCTATTTCAAAATAGCAGCAGTGGAGCATCTACACATGCCTTATTGTGATTTAGTGTTTTACAATGTGAAATCTATTTTTTTTCTCTAAGGAACAGATTTCTCCATAGCTTCAGCACTGAGAGTGAATCTTTTTACATATTGCCCTGCCAACATGTCTCATCTCTGCCCTGATATATAGGCATTGTACACAGAAAAAGACCTATTCACTATCCAATTAATCTCTTTACTACTGCAGTCCAGCATGTGCTGTGTCACATTTTGTAGTTTTGAAGTTTCCAAGTAATAGACTGTCTACGTCTGTCCTTGGAAGGCTATGCTATAACATAGATACAGTATATCTATCATCATAAGTTTTTCCAGATACTCAATGATTTTTGATAAAACCAGACCAGTATACATTTGTAATTTTTCATCCTTGGCGGTGTTTACACCTTTTAGGCAAAAGAGAGAGAGAGAGAGAGAGGGAGAGAGACTGATTCTCTCTTGGCCTACTTACACATACTTCACTTTTTAAAAATAGTTTTATCTCCATAAATCAGTCTTCTCCATTTCCCATTACCATTTGCTCTCCTCTAAACTCTCTCCGCTCCTTAATAAATATCTTTCTTGTCATGTCTCTAAAACCAAATGCAGAATTTGAGGTCTTGTAATACCAAGATCATACTGACAGCGGTTATTATTATATCACCGTGTGCCATGACATCATGGGCTCATGTGCAAAGGACAAAATTTCAGTGGACTTTTTTGTAGCTATCTCATACTGCACACAGGTCTGTTACCATCTCAACATTTTTCTCTCATTGAGTATATATGTTTCAGATTCTGTTCCCAACATTTGAATTGGTTGTGATTTTTTTCAATTAAAACTGATTTTGTAATTTTTTTGTGCTAATGTTTCCAATTTTTCTATGTTCCATTGCATCAGGTCTGTTTCCTGACTGGTGTATGCAACTCTTTCAGCTTAGCATTATTTGAGAATTCCATTAGCGTGCTGCTTATTCATTTTATTAATGAAGATATCAAATAAGACCAAACCTAGCACTAATCCCTATAGTATCCCAGATGCCTGCCCTACAATGAAATGTCTCATTACCTTTGCTTGTTGTCTTTGTTTGTCCCAGGCAATTTTACCAAAAATCAACAAAAGTGCTGCTATTTACTTCAACAGGCATTTAGTTTCCAACCCATATGCTGCTATTGATATCCAGAGCAACTGTTATTTATTTTTGAACAAGATTTCACAGGAGACAGTATAATATATTTTACTACAATCTAAATCTATTACATCAAGTGGATTTCTTTGGTCTATGAATTTTGCCTATTAAAAAAACCATAATCTCTCTCTCTCTCCCCGCCCCCCCATTTATTGTACATTTATAGATGTCAAACATATTTTCATAGTCTACCAGGCTTGTCTGATGAGATGTCCATTGTTCGTGTAGCCATTACCCTCTAGAAATCTACTGATTTTTCTCATATTATTGTTTCAATTATTTTACAAAAGGAAAAAGTATCACATAAGGAATGGTAGCAGCCACAGTGACTTAATTCCTATATTGATTTATTATTTAAAATCTGTACTACTACTGCATTATGGAAGTGACAGACAGGAAATTTGGCTTCAGTTTCTGACACCCACCCACCTACCCACTTGCAGGATGGCACTGGAAAAAATCACAACGTGCCTGTCTCTCAGCTTCTTGGTGAGGTTAATGGTCAGTAGAAATAGATCCTGCAGAGACTACTTTTTGTCCTTTCAGCACAGACTGCTCAATGATGCAAGTTAGTGCCAATGGTGGTTTGTGTGATGTGATCCAGGAATTGGACTACAATTTGCTTTCATTTTATTGATTATCCAGAAGAAGGCTGAGGTAACAGACTCCTCTTTGGGCTCATCATGTTTGCTTAAGTGGGAAAAGGGGGTACATTACTGGGCAAAACAACAGAAGATATTTTATCATGACTCTATGGGTGCATCTACACTACATGGAAGATCAACGCTGCTACAGATGATCTTCTGGGATTTGATTTAGTGGTAGAGTATAGATCCACTAAATCAAACTCAAAGGGCATCCCTGTCGGCGTCAATATTCTTACTTCTCACGAGAAGTAAGGGAAGCCGATGGGAGCATTTGCTCTCATCGACCTGCTGTTGTGTAGACAGGGATTTAAGATACATCGACTCCAGCTACGCAATTTAGGCCTCTATGTGTCTCTTGTTTATTCCCAAATCAGCTGTTGTAAGTGCAATGTGCAAATGAACGGTAAGAACACTGTTTACTCTGTAAGTGACCTTAGCAACTCAATCATTACCATGAACCAACAACATTTTGGCAGGATTCACAATTTTTAAGGCAAACTCTGATAACCTCGTCAGACTTCCTGAATGACACGTCACAGAATTTCACCCCTTCATTTCCGCATTCCCGTTCTTAGTTTACTTAGAGAAAACAGAATATCATAGTAACAGTGCTGTGAACGCCATGGTAACGATAAAGTTTTGAATGGTAACCACTCTAAGTGCAATTTAGCTTATTAAGATGTAATAGTTCATTACAGTGCCTAGGCTTTGCTGCTAACATATTTTAGATGATGCCAGTGGATACCACCTTTATTAAGAGGTTGATAGTGATCTCTGACTCCTTATCAGTAGCTGTGTGCAGCTAGTACATCTTACAAACCATCTAGCTCAGAGTCACAGGCTGTTTATTTTGTTTTAACAATATTTCATGGGGTTGTAGCTACATGCCCACAGAAAAAGAAGAAGTATCAATCTGAGTAATCAGTAAAGATTCAACTAAATGCATGGAAGACAATTATAACCTAATCTAGATAGAAGGCTTGCTTGGGCAAATTTAAGTATTAAGTCTAAATCTCTTCTAAGATTTCCCTGGAACAACCTTGTATATTAAACAAATATAATTTTAAATAAGGTCTGCAGATGGGAAGGTTTTTCCAATTAAAAACACAGTCCAAGACAAAACCAGGCTTCTTTTGAAATATATGGAAGAAAGTTATGAATCATTTTGCACTATTTTTTCAAAGCCAACATTTTTTAACCCTGAGATTACAGTAGTGTGCCTGTTCTTACAGGGAAGGAGAAAACAGAACTCCCTTCTTCCCTTTTCTGAGGTAAATGGCCTTCCAGTCAACAGGACAAACAAAACTCTTACGACATTACATAGTCAACAGCTGGGGGAATTTGTAACACAGTCCAAAAATATCCTCCACATTATTACACATAAATCTTCCTCAACTATACAGATATTCTAATGTACCCTCTATGGATTTTTATTGTGTAAAACTAACACCACTCTAACTTACACAGGATATTATTAACTGAGGAAATCACTCAGGAAGGCCTCAGAAAGGTGTTATGGACCGGGTGGGGTCTGGGCACCGCTGAGGGCATCCGCTCAGGGCAAATTGCTCAAAAACCAGGCTCCTTACAGCCCCAGACTGGAGGCCCTTCCCAAGTAGCCCACTAAACAGTCACACGAGCACTTCAGCTGCCAATCCAGCCAGCAGGAAGCCTCACGAGCAAAACCCCTCAGACACTCCAGCTCTCCCGGTGCCACAATCAGCCCCAGGCCTAACACAGAGGTGAGGGGTTATAGAACCCAATCTCACCTACCTCAAACGGGTTCTTCCGGTCCCAAGAAACCAGCCACAGTTCCCAGTCAATTTACACTTTGGATTTTACCCACAAGAACACGCTGAGCCAATCCTTTGGAATCTAAAATCTAAAGATTTATTAATAAAAGGAAGAAAAGCATGAGAGTAAGGTTGTTAAGGAGAATACACTACATGCATCAATCACTAAGTTCTTGATGCAGGCTCTGAGCAGAGATGTTACAAACTGCTATCTTAAAAGTCTCTGGTGTAAATCCTATGTCAGGATGGGCCAACGATTCTTCCCGGCTCACTGTTCCTTGCAAGGCTGCATCTGGAATCAGTAACAGAATTGAAGGCAAGATCCAGTCCACCTCGTGGCATTTTATATCCATCCCTGGTATCTTCCAAGCTGGAGCAGGTCACATGGCCCAGTGACCTATCCCTGTGTCCCAAGTCAGCAGTCATCAGATACTGACTGGTTTGCAGGTCCCAGACACATTCCTCAGGTGTGTATTGGCCTCTCTGACAGCCTTGTCCCTGGAGCCTTGCTAATTAGCATAGTCACTGACTGAACATTCCTGGCCCATTGCTCTGCCTCAGAGAATCTTCCAGCATCAACACAGAGTACATATTTATAACTCCACATACAGATATCACACAAGTACATGAATAGCACACATAAAATCAGTAGAACATAAGCTTTCATTTGACATCTCACATGGCCCCCTTTGTACAGACTTTGGGGCAACCACCTACCCCTTGGGTGCAGCAGTGACCTGTCTGATCCCCTTAACATCCAGTAATATGACAAAATGCTGAAGAGTGGCAACCATCTGCCCATACCACAGAATTTTATCTCCAGCTGATATTATTATACAGATGGGGACAAATACTCTATCTATCAGATGACATAAACTGTCATAGCTCTAATGAAGCTACTAAGGTTTGTACCAGCTGATAAGCAGTCCCATATAGTGCCATCTTTTCTTAGATTTAAAAGTTGTTGAAGAAAACTGTGGAAAATATTCTATTTCTAAGTGAAAATGAGCTTGAAGACAAAAGAAGTAAACAGTGTTGCTGGGAAAAGAGCTCACATGCCTAGCTGAACTGTCACTGCAGAATGAGGGAATTTCTAAATGATCTACTGGGAGCCGTATGCAGTGTTGCTGTAGCTGTGTGGGTCCCAGAATATTAGAGAAACAAGGTGGGCGAGATAATATCTTTTACTGCATCAATAAAAACAGGTCCAATGAAAACCTCACCAACCTTCTTTCTCTACCAGAAGTTGTCTTTTTACATGTAAAATATAACATGGATGGGTCTTTTTAAACATCAAAGTTCTTCTCTTCCATGAATTACAGAAGCTACTTCTGTTTCATAACATTCAAAAGCGAGCATGTTACATGCACTCAAAGATCTGTCCGTAGCACTCTAGTCAGAAGCCCTGAGCCTCAGGTGCCAGATCCAGGCAAGCCAGGGACCACATCTAGACCCCAGGCCTTAGTTTCCCCACCCCTGATTTAAGCTACAATAATCCATTCCCCATGTAGCTCATAAAGGAAGAGTTTGGCCAAGGACTATGACAACCTATGACAACTCCCTTTGCAAGGGGGAGAGACAATAGCTCTGTACTAAGAGGAGCAAGCTACTGAGCAGCTTCCAAGGGAAATGAGGGGGGCACGCTGCCCAGGGTAGGGAGGGTTGGGGCACCAAAATGCAGGTTTGTCTAGGGTGCCATTTTCCTTAAGGGCCAACCGTGTATGCAAGAGTGTGGAACCCTGTGCCTCATGGGCCAGATCCGGTGTGTGGGGGAGAAGCAGCACAGTGCCACGTGCTCAGCTGCTCATGCTTCCCCTGGTTGGGGGAATGCGGTGCTGGAAACTGCTCGTGAGAGAGTTTCCCCACTGCTCCATTGGCCAGACTGTGAAGAACTTCAAAAAGATCTCACAAAACTAAGTGATTGGGCAACAAAATGGCAAATGAAGTTTAATGTGGATAAATGTAAAGTAATGCACGTTGGAAAAAATAACCCCAACTATACATATAGTACGATGGGGGCTAATTTTGCTACAACAAATCAGGAAAGAGATCTTGGAGTTATCATGGATAGTTCTCTGAAAACGTCCACACAGTGTGCTGTGGCGGTCAAAAAGGCAAATAGAATGCTGGGAATTATTAAAAAAGAGATAGAAAATAAGACACAGAATATCTTACTGCCCCTGAATAAAACGCTCAGATCTTGAGTACTGTGTACAGATGTGGTCTCCTCACTTCAAAAAAGATATTTTGGCCTTGGAAAGGGTTCAGAAAAGGGCAACTAAAATGAATAAGGGGTTTGGAACAGGTCCCATATGAAGAGAGGCTAAAGCGAATGGGACTTTTCAGTTTGGAAAAGAGGAGAGTGAGGGGGGATATGATAGAAGTATATAAAATCATGAGTGGTGTGGAGAGGGTGAATAAAGAAAAGTTATTCTTTAATTCCCATAATATAAGGACTAGAGGACACCAAATGAAATGAATGGGTAGCAGGTTTAAAACTAATAAAAGAAAGTTCTTCTTCACACAGCGCATGGTCAACCTGTGGAACTCCTTGCCAGAGGAGGCTGTGAAGGCTAGAACTATAACAGAGTTTAAAGAGAAGCTAGATAAATTCATGGAGGTTAGGTCCATAAAAGGCTATTAGCCAGGGGGTAGGAATGGTGTCCCTGGCCTCTGTTTGTCAGTCGCTGGAGATGGATGGCACGAGACAAATCGCTTGATCATTGTCTTTGGTCCACCCCCACCGGGTCACTAGGTGCTGGCCACTGTCGATAGACAGGCTACTGGGCTAGATGGACCTTTGGTCTGACCCAGTACGGCCATTCTTATGTTCTTGTATGTTTGTATGTTCTTATCAACGGCTATTGTTGTTTCACACACACACAGCCACACCGGTATATATGCATATATATATATAAATGCACATTATGTATATGAAAAATAATGGTTCCTTATGATAACTCGGGTGGTTAACCATAGATTTCCATAGGACGGCTTCTTTTTACTTCTGGATACTTGAGTACAATTAAGATGCGATACTTTTGTACTTTTGCTCAAGTAGTTTTCCAGAGGATACTTTGACTTTTACATAGTAACATTATTTTCAAAGTAGCAGTACTTTCTGGGGTAGTTTATCTGATTATGAGCTAGCAGCAGAAAGTTAGAATTGCATGGGAGTGCAGTCAAGTGGCAGGAGATTAACCAAGCCTGGCAAAAATGCAATCTATTTATCAGCCAAGACAGAATGTCTTTAGCATTCAAAGCACCCTGAGTGAGTCCAGTCTCAACATGACACCATGTTTTGGTTTGAGTGTACCTTTTGACATGTAATGCAATATATAACCAAATAGCTGGTCCACCAGGAACATTCTCCGTCTCCTTCCAGCTAACTCAAATTCAGTAAAAAAGAGGATGTTTGTTTAATGCTGCCGTGGCCATTAACTGGAATATCGTGACCAGTTCTTAGTGCCACATTTTAGGAAAGATGTGGGCAAACTGAAGAAAATTCAGAAAAGATCAACAAAAATGATTAAAGGTCAGAAAACATGACCAGTCAGAGTGATTAACCACTGGAATAAATTGCCTAGGGAGACTGAGGAATCTCTATCATTAAAGATTTTTAAGAGCAAGTTAGACAAATACCTATCAGGGAAGTTCTAGATTCTAGAAGGTGCTTGGAACCTGCCATGAGTGCAGAGAATTGGACTGATGACCTCTCAAGTTTCCTTCCAGCAATCTGATTCTATGATTGTATGATTCTACAATTAACTCTTTCTCCACCTTCTGAGATGTGCAGCAGAGGATTTGTAAGATGAATTGTTGTCTTGGAAACCTTGATAATATGAAAGAAAGTCTGTCTATTTAGGGATGGTTTGCATGAAAGTTTCCCACTAACATCCACTTCACATGGCCAATAAATTCTTCAACAAAATTTCATATTAAAAAAATTGGGACCCACCCAAAATATTCACGATTATATCCCTTTTTCATCCAGTTCTACTTTGTATATAGTTTTGAAAGGCTGACTACTTACAGCACAAATCAGCTATGACTATGAAATGGTTCAGATTTTTGTTAATAATTTCTTTTGCACATCTCCTATGAACAAGGTGGTCTAAAAATGCAGGATTTTCCAGGACATTTACTTGAAAATGGATCATTTACTTTCACTGTCTTGGAAATAACTTCAGGTTCTGGAGCTACAGAGACATAATCTATGGGTCATACCTTATGCTAGAATTTACAGTTGTCTCTGATTCATTAATCATTTGTCTTTATGGTTTTTTTGTCCTGCAAATAGCTGAGTTCGTCCTGCTCTCAGGATTTAGTTGGATTTCCATTCAGTTTTGAGGCAGAGGCAGGTTAATGGAGAGAATTTTTCAGTATTTTTTTTGGGGGGGAGGATATAGGAAATACTAATGGAAAGAGCAACTGAAATTAACTAAAATTACAAACAAATCAAGAACAATGAGTCATAAGAAAATAATAAAATGATATTCTCTTAATGATCTTTATGATAAAAAATGTGGTAAGACGTAAATTCCTTTAAAACCTTGCACTTTTTATTTTTATCTGGCTTTAAATGCTTGCACAAATTAGCCTATGGAACTGTCTTATAGGGTTTTAATGGCACACATGAAAAACTCAACTGTAGGCATTAAGGCAGTGTCTGAGCATCGAGAGAGGGGGAAAGAATGAAGCTAAAAGTTTTAAACCTATGGCCACATCCACACTTGGAAGGCTTTGCAGGTACACTGCACTGTCATAGTATTCCTAGTAAGGCTTCAACTCATACCAACAAAACTGTGTTTTTGTTAATATAGATTATTAGAATGGAACAAACTGCACTTTCCCCTCACTCTCTAAAAAAGGGTAACAGCCAGCAACGTTCCTGAATTAATGGAGAGGGGGAGGGACCTGCACCCTGCCCTCCTAAAGGAAGCAAGGAGGTGGGAGGCTCGGGGTATGGGCTGTTCTGGATGGTGGGGGGGGGGAAAGAGCGGATGATCCCAGACAGTCCCTTTTTGTCACCTGCCTTGTGAGTCTGTCTTTTTTCTGTATGGTTGCATGTGTCCCCATATGCATTGGGTAAACTTTGTCCTGCTATATCAAATACCAGAAATGGATGAAGATGAAGAAACTTCAGACAATCTATAAACTGCAAATAGGATGCTGTGCAGAGGCAGACTGACAGTCAACTTCTGCTTAGGGGCCAGAGCACAGGTATTTATGAATTAATGCCCAGAGGGCTTATGGGAAAGGACTAGAGGACCATAACATCTCGATTGCTGTGACTGCCTGAGCCTGTATATTTTTATTTCGGTTACCTCAAAGTAGTAATACATGGTAACAGATACTTTGAGTTCTTCCCTTTAGTTCAGGGAGTATGGGCTGCCTTGCTTTGTGGCACTGAAAGAGGCTGAGTATGTTTGAATCTGAGCATGTTAAGGGAAAAACCAGTGGCTGAGCATAGAGTTATCTTCACTGCAGATTTAACTAATAGAGAGGAAGGCTCTGTGAGCAGTAGTTGGGTCCCTGCAGGGGAGCTGCTGATTGATTCTTATTCACTGATTGGGGTAGGTGTGGTTCATTAATGCTACCTTGGATATAAGGGAAATAGGAGTAGACAGCTAGGGCTGGGACTGAGAAACCATAAAGCATGAAATCCTAGATAAGAGCCATGGCTGGGAGAAGGTCTGTGCTAAAACTGATGAGCTATCTTGTTAATCAAGGTAAGGCGGGGGGAGGGGAAGAGAGGGGGAAGGAGTGTGGCAGCATCAATCTACAATATGTACATTCTACAGTAGGACAGGGTAACGATTCTAATCATTCCAAGTAATATTTTAGGACACTGGGAAAAACAATTTTCCAAGTCTGGTTAAAGGCATATTCCTGATATGCCCGATCCCATAGCTCTGAATCCAGTCAGGTCACAATTTCAGCCTGAAAATGAAATCATACTGCCTGAGTTGAAGGATAACATAGAGGAAATGACTAAGTAATTCTCCCTCCTTAATGAGTTGCCCATGTGTTTGCCCCTTTAATCTTTTAGAGGTGGCTGTGCTTTGACACGTCACAGTGCAGAAGATTACAGGAACATTTCTGTCAGTCATTGGTGAGGAAATAATCTTTAGGGTTCTGCATGATTTGACAAGACCATTAGTGGCACAAGTCAATACATCTATATGGGGCCAAAAGGGTTTAATAAATCATAATACAAACAATAGGAAAGCTACTGTTTTTCTTCAAAGTAATTGTCAAAGAATCATATCAAATAGGTCAAAAATTTTCTTTACTAAAAAGACCCAAAGACTTTTTCTATGCCAGATTTAATTTACATTTGCTTTAATAAAAAAAGTTTATTGTGGTTTTCAGCATTATTTTGCAGCTGAGGAAACAAAGTTACTTTGTTTTAAACAGTAATTTGCAATGTTGACACTCTTTATATTTCTCAAATCAAGACAACAACTAGATTCCTGCCAATTTAGAACCTCTACATCACAACCTATGTTCTTCATTTTAGATACACACAAACAATGCTTCAGAGCAAGATATTGGCAATATATTCAAAACATACATCCTCTTTCCAGCAATTTCTCTTGGTGTCAATTTATCCACTTTAGGAAAACTCCCACAGAGACACCAGAAATTGGAAATGATCCTGCTCACTAAGTATATCAGGCAGTTTATTTGAAAAAATATTCAGCTGAGTCTCACTAATTTGTACTAATGACTGAGATACACATCAGATTGATTTTGCTAATGAATAAGTAATTTATTTATTTAAGTATTTTTAAGATCCTTAACATTGTAGAATCTGAGTGAGTAGAGGCTTGTAACACCTCTGAAATTCAGGAAAAACTCCCAAAAATTTCAATGGATCACAAGTGAAAAAATTTAATTGAAAAAAAATTAGGCTTCTTCATAATATGCACTTTTGTTTATTTGTTTGACAACTGCAGTTTAGTCTTAATTATTTATAATAAACTACTGTGTATACTGATAAATACATTGCAAAATACCTGGTGAAATTAATTACTTCTTAGCATCCTGAGATCTCTCTAAAGTACTCAGATATTAAATTTTGCTGACAGAAGGATAATGGGACAGTTATTTTTTGGTGCAAAATATAGAACATGTAGATGTAGGAGGTACAATCTAAAATAGTTCAGGGGGGACACTGAGATTAGGATTGCCAGGTGTCCGGTTTTCACCCGGACTCTCCGTTATTTGGGTCCCCCGTCCGGTAAAAAAAAAAGAAAATACCAGACATGTATTTCCTATTTCCTTTGGACGGAAACTCAGCAAGGACAATTTTCCCCTGCCGCGTCTGGCGGGGGTGGGAGAGTGAGGAGTGCAGGGCCATTTAAAGGCACAGCACTTTTTTTTTCTCAGCAACTTTGATCTCCCCCTTTTTTTTTCCTCAACGGATTTTTTCCCCAGTGGTTTTTTTTGGGGAAGGGGGAAGTGGTGTTCGGTATTTTTTGTTAAACCATCTGGCAACTCTAGCTGAGATCAATTAAGCCAAATCACTTGAAGCCAGATGATGCACCATAACTCACAATTCCAGCACTTATGTGTATCAAATTGACAACCGTTGGTGGAATAACAACACTAAACTGGTTGGCTACGTCTACACTGGCCCCTTTTCCGGAAGGGGCATGTAAATTTCATGAGTCGTCGTAGGGAAATCCGCGGGGGATTTAAATATCCCCCGCGGCATTTAAATAAAAATGTCCGCCGCTTTTTTCCGGCTTTTAAAAAAGCCGGAAAAGAGCGTCTACACTGGCCCCAATCCTCCGGAAAAAGCGCCCTTTTCCGGAGGCTCTTATTCCTACTTCATTTCACGAGGAGTAATGATAGTTCGAACTAGGAAGCCTAGTTCGAACTACCTAGTTCGTGCCCCGTGTAGCCACGTGGCATGGGGTTCGAACGAGCGGGGATTTAAAAATGGCGGCGCCCCGCTTATGCAAATGAAGCCCGGGAAATTCAAATCCCGGGCTTCATTTGCAATTGCGGTATGCCTACATTACCCTCCTATTTCGAATTAGGAGGGTAGTGTAGACATACCCTGTCAGAGATACTGAGATTTTAAATGAAAATAAGGATTGTGAAATGTAAATAAACATGATCAGTTTTTTAACAGAAAGATATGAGTACAGTTATTATAAAATGTGAATATAGATGAAGCGAAACTCTTTTTGAAGGAGACATAATGACATCATCAGAAAGATGTCACCAGACTATTTTCTTCAGCACTCATTTTACCCGTTAAAACATAGAACAATTAGCTTTATATTTTGACTGTATGGGATAAAGCAACACCTCTCAGAGCAACACCTACTTTAAAAGATCATTCCTATAAACGCTCTTTCATAAATGGCTATTACCTCTTTTGCTAACTGCATACTGTAAATATGTAGAATCATTAGGATATAATTCTTAAAAGGCACAGTAGAGCTGGTCAAAAGCTGAAAATGTATTTTGACAAGAAAAACTTGAAATTTCAAAGTTGCTTGTGGCTTCAAAGTTTTCAAAACAGACCCCATATTTTGTTTTTTAATTTTTTCATGGTCTTCCCAATTATTTTAAAAATTAAAAATGAGAAAAGCTTTACCCTGTGACGTCATTCTCTGGATTTTCTTGAACATGTCAGTCAGATATTTGTTTTTAAATAATAATGTCCTTTAGGCATGGCCAATATGTTTGTGACAGGACAAGACCAAGCATACTAGACACTTACAATACCCCAATGGAAAAAGAAAGTGCTCCAGAGCACATCAACCTCATAGAGCTGGTTGTGAACATTGTCTAGCTAGTTATTCCAAAACAAATGCAGCAGAGCCAGAACTTACAATCTCTGCCAAAAAATCAAGGCTAGGCCAGCCAAGACAAAGAAGACTTAAATAGCTTACCCTAAAGTCAGTCAGATAAGCACAGCAGTGGGGTCAGGACCACCCCAACATCAAAGCGTGAATGGACCTATTACAAGCTCTCTCTGACGAAGAGTATAAAGCTCTTATACAATTCTACTTACCTTTTACTATACAGTCCACCGTTACAAGTTTAAAAATGTTGGTTCTGATCTGTCCCTTAGCTCATTTGCATGGGCTACATCTTAGCCTCCAGAGTCATCATTCTACTAACATTTATCACATAGACGGAATGCTCTATGACACACAAGTCTTCCTCCCCACCTGGTCAGGATCCAGATACAGTAATTCCTCATCTAACACTGTAGATGTGTTTCAGAAAATGATCGTGTTAAGTAAAAAAGTGTTATGCGGGGTCAATTTTCCCATTGAAAATAATGGAAAAGGTGGGGGTTGCATTTCAAGCGGTGGTGTCTGTTGGGACCGGGACATAAGGTTGGGGGAGAAAGGGGACTGGATTACAGCAGGGAGGGAAGGTGTTTGGCTCTAGGGAAGGGAAGGGAAGGGAAGGGAAGGAAAGAGAAGGGAAGGGAAGGGAAGGGAAAGGAAGAGAAGGAAAGGGAAGGGAAGGGGGATTGGGTTGGGAGTATGCTCCTGTGACGGGTCTGCCGGGATCCGCACTGCGTCCGGCGAGGGGGGGGTCACTGGGGAATGGCGTAGTGAGCAGCGAAGCCTCCTCCACTTTGCAAGGAGACGGGGGAAGCCCTGCGTAGCCGCCGGCGACGGGCCAGCTGGGGAAACCCAGCCTCCAGCCTGCAAGCGGGGGCGGAGGAGAGGGGGCAAGGCGTCCAGTGAGGGGGAGTTGGCAGGGAATGGTGCGGTGAGCAGCGAACCCTCCGCCGCTTGCAGGGAGGTGAGGGAAGCCCCGCACAGCTGCTGGCAACGGGCCGGCTGGGGAAATCGTGTTATTCCAGGGATGGTTGTGTAATTCAAAAAACATTCCCTAAAAAAAAATCGTGCTATCACAAAAACGTGTTAAGCAGGCACGTGTTAAATGAGGAATTACTGTACAGTGAAGAACCCTCCACGATGGGTTGTCCCCTCCACGGTGCTGACAATGTACAGCTCATGAAGGAATAGGAGAGGGAGAGTCAGGGTGCAATGCACTGCCCTCTAAGGCCTCCAAAGCAGCCTTAATTTTTATGATAGAAATGTAGCCGTGTTAGTCTGGGGTAGCTGAAGCAAAATGCAGGACAATGTAGCACTTTAAAGACTAACAAGATGGTTTATTAGATGATGAGCTTTCGTGGGCCAGACCCACTTCCTCAGATCAGGAAGTGGGTCTGGCCCACGAAAGCTCATCATCTAATAAACCATCTTGTTAGACTTTAAAGTGCTACATTGTCCTGCATTAATTTTTGTGCTTTCCCATTTCAGATGCTGGGGGACATCTCCCTTCCAAGGAGTCCATAGACTTTGTCATCTCAGGAAAAAGAGCTATGTTTTCAGGGAACTGAAGGAGGGGGAAGTAGGCCCAAAAAAGGGCCAACCTCATGCAGGTTTTGCCTGGATCCAGGCATCCAAAGGTAGAAATGCTCTACCCACCAGAATGAATCGGGGAAAACTCTGCAAGGGGAACTTCATGGAGGCTTCCTTTCCCTGAGTTTTTTTTCTTGGATAGAAGTAAATGGGCCATTTATACTTGGAATGGCAGAAATTTTGTCATGCAGCAAAGAACAGAATATGACCAAGTTACATTGTATTAAGCTAATTGTTTTGCAATATTCTTATAACGTAGTTGCATAATCAGAATATGGTGGCACAGTCTTTAGCAGGTTCCTACATATTATTGCCCTGGGTAAACATGAGCAGTAGTTCAGTCTGTGTGCTTGCAATGGCTATAGAATTAACTTTGGCAACTCAGGAATTCTCTCTCAGAAAGACTAGTTATTCTTTCATTTTATGCATGAAATAGACTTAACACTGATGCATATGGCTGGTAAATGGAATTAATTATAACACTCACTCCATAACTTTTGTACTCCTTTAAGAAACAGCATGGAAACTGGAGAGGTCAGACTGGGGCTGGTAATGAAAACAGAACCCTTCAATGTGACTAACAGGTCATCAACTTTTGGAATCCAGCCTACGTCTACTGTGAATACAAAGTTATTCATATAAGATACTGTTTGGTTGACAACGTGAAATGAGTTAGAGGTCTCAGTCCAGGGTCTGTTAGGAATGTGATAATGTCCACCAACTGGTGCCCTTGTTGGCAGTCTCTACAGAAAGACAGCTGGCTGCATGAATATAGACTCTGAACTAGCCTCTCATCTCTAGATAGGCAGCCTTTTTAGGTCAGGGTTAAAGGATATTGCCACTGCTTATAATGGGCCTGTTTTGCAGATAAAGAGAAGATTATATTCAGGCAATGTAATAATACACCTTTCAAAACCACTAAATCTTGAAAAGCTGACCTGTATTCTCAGAGAGTCTCGGGTGAAACTGATAACTGCATAGACAAAATACCATCAAAAAGACTAAGTGAACTGATTCAAAAAAGTTAAAACCAATGTTAACAAATATTTTTAGCTTTTTTGCAAGGCTAACTTAGCCTGGGCATATATTTCCTAGTTTTGTTCTGTTCTAAGGGTATGTATGTCTATACTTGCTCCCTATCTCGAGATAGGGATGCAAATGTAGTGTACCTAAATTGCTAACGAAGCACGGGATTTAAATATCCTGACCTTAATTAGCATAATCGCGTCCGGCTGCCATTTTGAAATCACGTTATTGCGAAATAAAACGCCCCGTGTAGCAGCATTATTTCGAGAGAAAACCCTTCTCTCGAAATAACTGTTAAACCTCATTGTATGAGGAATAAAAGTTATTTCGAGAGAAGAGTTTCCTCTCGAAATAACGCAGCTACATGGGACGATTTTGGTTCGTAATAACGCGATTTCAAAATGGCGGTCGGACACAATTATGCTAATTAAGCATGGGATATTTTA
Organism: Pelodiscus sinensis; assembly: GCF_049634645.1. Lineage (NCBI taxonomy): Eukaryota > Metazoa > Chordata > Testudines > Trionychidae > Pelodiscus > Pelodiscus sinensis. Next base: position 82,897,985 of record NC_134713.1, on the reverse strand, counting down.
AATCCTGCACTTGGTTAGCAATTTCGGTACACTCCATTTGCATCCCTATCTCGATATAAGGAGCAAGTGTAGACATACCCTAAGAGTTGAATTAGCAAAATTCTGTGAGAAAGACTAGGCAAAAACAAAGAAGTAGCAGAAATCCTGTGGTAAAATTTCCATCTCTTTTGTCAGACCAAAAGGAAGCAGATAAATATTTGAATATGAAAACCCTACCCAGTTTAGCCTACAAGTTTTATGAGAATAAGCATCAAAATAATTAACAGTGACTGGCCATTTACAGTAGAATGCTATCAGGAAAAAGTGATTCTCTCACGGTAGTAGCTATCAGGTGAAAGCACTATTTCTTGTCACTTTGCATAGTCAGTAATAAAACGTGTCTTCCTTACCTGCTATTGCTTCAATACTTGGAATTGCAATAGTGCTATAAGCACTAATACATTTGCAAGACCATGTGTGTGTTAGAGTTTCCTCTGCACTTTCCAATCCTGAGATTTTATCCGTAAAGAAAGAGTCCCATTGTTTAGACAGAGAATAAGGAGCTTTTGGGTGATGTACCTGAAATAAAATAAATACATAAATTAGAAACCCCAACACAAACCCAATCATTGTAATTAGCTAATACTGTATCCTCCTTCTCCATTTAGCCCACAAACATTATTTTAAGAAGTTCTGAAGCTATCCACTGATTTCTTAATAAAACTAATATTTCATAAAAGCAACATGACTGAAAAAGCAAACTGTGAAAAAACACCCTAAATCTTTCAGTTTTGCTCTTAAGTGGTCCACTATGACATAAAGTCTGCTTTAAACATTGTTTTCTTCAATGTGTTTTTCCTTCTTCCAAGGTATTAAGAATACTTCACTTCTCTCTCTTTGATGGAGGGTCAGAGACATCCTGGGTGCGACTAGACTAGCAAGATTTTGTGCAAAAGCAGTTGCTTTTGCGCAAAAACTTGCTAGCTGTCTACACTGGCCGCTTGAATTTGCGCAAGAGCACTGACTTTGTAATGTACAAAATCAGTGCTTCTTGCGCAAATACTTTCACGCTCCTGCTCAGGGATAAGCCCTCTTGCACAAGAATACTTGCGCAAGAGGGCCAGTGTAAACAGGCACCTTAATTTTTTGCGCAAGAAAGCCCGATGGCTAAAATGGCCATCGGAGCTTTCTTGCGCAAAAGCGCGTCTAGATTGGCACAGATGTTTTTGTGCAAAAGCAGTTTTTGCGCAAAAGCATCCTTGTCAATCTAGATGCTCTTTTGCGGAAATACTTTTAACGGAAAAACTTTTCCTTTAAAAGTATTTCTGCAAAATCATGCCAGTCTAGACGTAGCCCCTGATGCATAAGGCTGTTAGCTTAGCTACTGTTTTCTCTACCCTCACTTCAGGAGAGACTGTACGCTGAATATCCGAGTAACAATAGGGAATATTTCTTTGACTGAGATTCACTATCCTTCCCTCTCTTAGCTGAGAGGAAAAGAAGAGCTGAGGTTCATATTACTGCCTTTCAGAATATTACTATTCAGGTCCTCTAGCAAAAACTAGGGGACATCTATATCGCTATAGATATATATAATCTGCCTTAAAGACTTAACATGTATTAAAGAAAGACTTAAAATGTGATGGGCAAAGCATTTTTTTCTGATGTTATTGTGCTTTGCAATTCATCCTCAGAGGTGGTATACCTTATACAGAGCAGTCATAAAAAACTCCAGGAGGCTTCTGCAAAAAGATAAGCAAAATAGCAAACCACACTATAGAAAATCTGCAAAAGCCATTTGTGTGCAAAGTATAATTTCAGCACATCATAGCAGAGAACAGCCGACATGTCTCCATATGCTTCCAGTTTTGTGAACTTCCGCACCTCATTTTCCACTCAACTGCTTCCTTACAAACTTTAGTACATGGTGGAATAACTGTTGATCACAATAGGGGTCATGTCAGATAGATTTATGTCCTGACCCCTGTTAATCTCCCGTAGCCACTAATAACGGGAGAAAAGAAATTTGACAACACACCCTGAGACCACAACAGAAGACAAACTCAGGCTATATCTACACAGCAATTAGACACCCACAGATGGCCTGTGCCAGATGACATCTCAAACTTGTCCTTCAGTTGTATCCCTACAGAACAATACTAGGGTTACTCTGTGAGTATGCTTAAGAAACTCTCATTCTCATCCCAAAATCCTGATTACCAGAATCCCATATCTGACTAGGAAGAGACTCAGCCTGCCATTAAGGAAATCTCAGCATGTTACTGAAATCAAATCAAGATTCCCTCACTATGGATTCATATTGCACCATCCTGAAGTTTCTATTAGCCAGTAAACATGAAGCCTTTAAAAATTATTTGTGCTTGTGAAGAGTGCCTGAACTAGAGAGACCACCAATTGGAAGTGAGAGGAATTAAGTCTCTATGCTTCAGTTGAGACTTCCAACTAGTATCTTCATTAATACTAGACACAGTACAGGTTGGACCTCCCTGGTCTGGCATTCTCGGGACCTGACCGGTCCCAGACAAGGGAGGTCAAAGAGGGGGGATGCCAGCCTCCCCACTGGGTTCCTCTCCCGAGCCACCTGGGCTCCTCTCCCAAGCCTCCAAGTCCTGCTGGTCTCGCCACAGCCCTGCTGGCCTCGCGGCAGCTCCACCACCTCACCAGAGCTCCTGGAAGCCCCCTCCAGCCGAGGGCTCCACTGCTCTGCGAGCTTCAGCGCCCCCTCCAGCTTCCCTGCCCCACTGGCTATGGGCTCTGGTACCCTGCAGGCTCTGCTTTCCCACTGGCACTGCCAGTGGGCTCTGCTCCAAGCAAACTCTGCTGCTGGGTCTCTAGTCCTGCAACATCCATTGTCCCCTCACACCACGGATGTTGCCAGACCAGAGTGTCCCAGACCTCAGAGGGTCAACCTGTGTAGGGATGTTAGATATCATGTAACTGAATAGTGGTGTAAATGCATGGACTCTTAGTGGTTATTTGATAGTCCCCGGAGGGTGGGGCAGGCACCCAGCACACTCCCAGCCCCACTCCCAGGGAGTCCCCTGCTACCCAATGCTGCTGCCTCTCTATCAGAGGCAGTGGCAAGGGCTGGCAGGCAGAGCCGGTCTGCGAGGGGAGCCAGTTTAAAGACCAGCTCCCCATGCAGACTGGCTCCCGCCTCTTGCTTGATGCTGCTGCCTTTGATAAAGGGATGTTAAGGACTAGTCAACTAATGCTTATCAGATAGTCGACAAGATAGTTGACTAGTCGCTTCCCCCCCCTTCTTGCTGCCTCTATCAAAAAGAGGCAGTAAGGGAGGTGGAAAGAGGGGGCACTTCAAAGCGGGAGTGCCGTAGAGAGGCCAGGCTCGTGTGGCGCTAACCCCAGGATCAGCAGTGCGGTGCTGCCCCTTTGAAATGCTGCTGCGACTTTTCAAAGGGGCAGCGGTGCATGGAGCCCAGGATCAGCTGGAATCCCCAGCTGACCCCAGGGTCCATGGGGTGCTAAGCCTGGGAGTAGCTGTGTGGCACTGCCCCTTTGAAATGCCACCAAGGCTCCCCAGCTGATCTCAGGCTCCAAGTGGTGTTGCCCCTTTGAAATGCGGTAGTAGCGTTTCAAAAGGGCAGCACCGTCCTATCAACTAATCGAATAGTCGATGCAAAAATGCATCGACTATTCAATTAGTGAAATATGTGCTATTTAACATCCTTACTTTGATATAGAAGCAGCAGCATGAGGTGACAGCAGCCCCTGTTTACAGGGGTCTGAGCTCCCTGCAGACAGAGGCTATTTTGTGGGATGCAGACCAGGCTCTGTCCTCAGGGAGCTCAGACTCCCCAGAGACAGGGGCTGCTGCTCTGGGCCAGCCCCTGTCCACAGTGAGCTCGAGCTGCCATGTGCAGAGGCTGTTTCATGGCATTCTCCTCTGCTCCCCACAACTGTGCTCTGAGAGAGGCAGCAGTGCAAGGGTGAAGAAGCAACACTGCAGAGCTGGTGCCAGGGAGAACTGGCTTTTAGGAGGCAGCGAGGTGGGTCCGCAGAGCTGGCACATATGAGAAGTCTGCTTGAAAGCCGGCTCCCTGTGCGTATCAGCTCCAGCCAGCTCTCCCCCTTGCCCTTTGTGCTGAGGGTGGAAGTGGGGGAAAGGAAGAACCACTGATACAGAGGCACCAGGGGAGTTCGAGGAGGGGGGAAGTGTGTGTAGTTGATAAGATTAACCAATAAGTCCTTGATTAACTACCAGGCTTATTAGATAATCAAGTAGCCAACTACATGTTGACATCCCCAACCTATAGTAATTTTATGATTTTTCATTTGGCTCAACAACCGGCTAAGTGGCAGTTCTGCAGAAAGGACCACAGGATTACAGTGAACCAGAAGTTGGATATGAGTCAATAGTGTGTCCTCATTGCCAAGAAGACTAATGGCAAACTGGGGCTGCATTAATAGGAGCATTGCCAGCAGAGCGAGAGATTATTCATTTCTATTTGGTATTAGTGAAGTCACATCTGGAGTATTGCCTCCAATTATGGGGCCCCCATGACAAAAAGGATGAGGACAAATTGAAGAGAGTCTAGTGGAGGGCAATGAAAATGATAAAGGGGCTGAAGTACATGATTTATGAGCAGAGGCTTAGGGAACTGGGTTATTTAGTCTGCAGAAGAGAAGGGGCAGAGGGATTTCATGGCACCCTTCAACTACCTGAAGTGTGTGTGTGGGGGGGGGGAGGGGAGGATGTTTCCAAAGAGGCTGGAGATAGCTTATTCTCAGAGGTGGCTGATGACAAAACAAGGAGCAATGGTTTCAAGTTGCAATGGGAGGGGTCTAGGCTGGATATTAGGAAAAACTGATTTACTAGGAGGGTGGTGAAGCACTGGAATGAGTTACCTAGGAAAGGGGTAGAATCTCCATCCCTTGAGGTTTTTAAGGCCCAGCTCGATAAAGCCCTGGCTGGGATGACTTAGTTACAGTTGGCCATGCTTTGAGCTGGGGGCTGGACTAGATGATCTCCTGAGGTCTCTTTCAACCCTAATCTTCTATGAGTTTATGACAACTTTTGAACTGAAAACTGTTTTAGTTTATTTTCTTCAGGTGTTTTTATGGCCATGTTTCTATTCTGTATACGAGGGTTGTCATCAGTATTGCATTGAAAACACAGGCATACTGACAACCAAACAGATGACTTTGAAGATGTTGACATGTCTCTTACATATACATGATCTGGTGTGTCACCCTCCTGATGTCACCTAATTACACAGACAGGTAAAACGATTCACCCATTCAATATTATTGCCATGTACAGGTTCATCAGCAGATCATTCGTTTTTGTTTTATAAGAATCAGCCACAACTTTTATTTTATGACCACTGATCATAACTTCCACAGAGATTGTCAGGAGATCAGGTTGTAGGCGATCATGCCAACTGGTTGGAGGACTCCAGCCTCGTGGTCAGAGTCCAAAGCCCAGATTCTAAACTCAAAGCAGAATCAGAACTGGGGATCAGAGGTGAAGGTCAGAACCCAAATTAGACTGAATGCCAGAGATAAGTGTTGAGATGAAACACACGAATCATCTGGAGTCAGGAAAGGAAAGAGCAGGATTGGGAGAGGATAGAAATAAGGCTGGATGCAGGTTAAAGTCTGGGGTGGAGCGGAGAAGAAAAGCAGGAACAGGCTTTCAGTGAGAAGAGCACAGGGAGCTAGAGTCCACATTCATTTTAATTGACTAGCTAGAGACCTGTTGCTGCTCCTGGGCTTAAGAACCACCCTGCTGGCTTCCTCAGCCAATGAGGCAGCCTAGCTGACTGGTTAGGTTATCAGGCACAGCTGCAGGGCTCTAATTTCTCTCAGCTCTTCCAGCATTAGCTATAGTTGATCAGTAATCTCTCCAAGTAAGGGAATATCATCTGCATACTTGAGATCATCTAACGATGAATCTTTAACTTGGCCACCGAATGTTTTGACTTCAATCAGCTTTGTCGTCAGATAGTCTCTTAAATCAGGAAACAAATATGGGAAGTAAACACATCCCGGGTGTGCCTCTGATTCTACGAAAACAAGTCTGTAATACAAATGCAATACAGTTCCTCCACTGGGGTCAGTCAGTCCTGAGGCATCCCAGACTGGGGCAGCAATATCCAGAGCACGGTTTAATGCACTGATTCAGAAGTGGCTATCTACTATATATTTTAGAGTCTGTCTGTCTAGCTAATCAAGAACTCCTAAACAGTAAAAGCTAGGACCACCAAGTTTGGTGTACAGCTTCCTCTTATAATGACTTAAAGCAAGGTCAGAGTTTGGCTGTTCTGGGAGAATGGAATGTGCCTGGAATGGGATTTCTTCTCATAAAACCAAACAGAAACAAGATAGAATCACCAAAGCAAGTACAGTCCTCAAAACTGACATAACTGAACAAATGTTGGAAAAAAGGAACCAAGATGAATCACAAAAGTAGGATGAACCTAGAATAGGATTGCTTCTCAATAAACGTTACACTTTAGTCATTTGAGACCAGAAAAAGAGAGGCCAGGGAATAAGTTTTTGTTCTTATTCTCTGAGGTAGATTTGTAAATTCCTTTTATTAACTTCCTCATCCCTTAAAGAAGCCATGACAACCTTAACTCAAAATCTCTGATTTAGAACAGTGGTTTTCTCTCAACTTTACATACTTCATGTAAACACCTAAAAATTGGGGAAAGACATCACATTTCTTTAAATTGGATGTAAGAACATTTTCCTTTTGTAAAGATTATTAGCCATTAGCCACAGGTTATACACTTTCTATTATGTGTTTATACAGAACATAGAACACTTTAGATACTACCCCAAAGCTAATTATTATTATTACTACTAATAATAATTATAAGTACCAAGTATCTGAACACAATTTTCACACACACTGAATCTATATGAAAGCTTTGAATCAGCTTTTCTAACCCATTTCACAGGTCATTAGAAGAGGTGATTAGGACAATTTAAAAAATATCTTTGTAGGAGTCGGGAGGGGAAGGGGGGGAATTGTTTTGAGCTAGTCCTGTTAAGTTAGTGCTGTGCAGTCAGTTGCAGATATATGGATGTGATCTGTTGTTCAGACCCCTGTGAACAGCATGGCAATAAAATAACACCACTGACCTTCTGTGGACCCCCTCAGTTCAGATTCCTTTAATCAAAACAATTCATTTTGCCTTTGCTTACTTGCTGTCACTGGCAGTGGATGTAAGTTGAACATAGGTTCAGTGTAGGAGAGGGATTAGATTCAGACACTGCATAACTTCATTCTATTATCCCAGATACTACACCATTAGCAAAACATCAAATTATTTCCTAAAAGTCTCAAGCTGCATCTAAACTGCAGGGTTTTTGCACAAAACTATCTGTGGAGAGTCCACACCTCAAGCGCATTTTTTAGCAAGAAAATTTACAGTAAAATGGCAGAACAGAGGGCTTTTTACGGTGTAGGTATACATCTTTCTACAAGGAATAACTCCTTTTTGCACAAGAGTTCTTGCACAAAAAGGTGTGTATGGATGCTCAACAGGGGTTTCTTGTGCAAAAAGAGCCTATCAAAAAAAGCACAGGTGCTCTGATGGCCATTTTGTGAATGGCAATCAGAACTGTCTTGCGCAAGAGTGTCCATGCAGTATGGATGCTTTCTTGCACAAAAGCACATCGCTTTTGCGATGTGCTTTTGTAGTGTGGACGTACTTTTGCGCAAGTTTTTGCAGAAGATCTCTTCCGCAAAAAGCTTCTTGTGCAAAAACCCTGCAGTGTAGACAAAGCCTCAGTTTCTTACTTCATAACTGCAACTACACAGAAAGTGCTTCTGAAGAATAAAACAGATGTTAGGTCAGATGCCTTTTACCCAGTGCAACTAAATAAAATGCTAGGAAATCTGTTTGACTACCAAGACATTTTTCTATGCTATGGCTCCTAGAAACTTACAAAAAGAAATACTTTGAAGAAATGTTGGCTTTTTATTTCATGAAGTATATGTACAATCTCTGATTCATCAACTACATATTTAACATACTTGAGAAGACTTGATTGTATCACTAATAAGTAATGTAGGTTTCTTCTGATATACTTAATGCAGGTGGCCATAAAATTATTTCTGACTTTTTGTTTGGTTGACTCAAGGAAACAACTGTGAGGAACCCTTACCTCATATTTTCCTTTCTTTTCCAAGGGCTCAGGCTCATTCTCCACAGGCATCGTAACTTTGTCCTCTCTCAGCTCCTCTAAGATGAAGACAGTCTCCCAGTTGCTATAGTGATGGGCTGGAAAAATATCTGAGCGCATGCTGTCACCAAAATACACAACCTAAAAAGTGAAGCAGCAATTCAGAAGTGCTATATGTGGCGAGGAAAACATAAGCAACTGTGTTTCAGAGATAGAGCTTCAAAAACCACCAAATACAATTTGCTCCAGGTTTATCTGGCCACAACAAAAAGACATTTTATTTAAATCATGGAGAATACTGCTAGGGCATTTTGGCTGATGAAATTAGCATATTAGACATCAGTGAAGTAAAACTAACAAGCAGATAAAACAGAATTTAAAAAATGTAACTAATTTGGGAAAGGTTTGAAACAAAGGAAAACACTGATCATCTCATTACTTCTAAACAGAACTTTCTGTCATGTTGTACTAAGGGGTACATCTAAACTACACCCCTCTGTTGGCACAGGGATTTAAATTAGACGTATCGAAAGTGCAAATGAAGCCAGGATTTAAATATCCCGTGCTTCATTTGCATAATGGCGGCCGCCGTTTTTTTTTTTAAACGGGGCTTTTTGAAAAAAAATGGCAGTTTAGACGGGGCATTTTCGACAGATCATGGTACACAATATATATCTGATCAATATATATCTCATCAAATAATGAGGACTACAGGATCTTTTGAAATGGGGCATTTGTGTTGAAAATGCCCCATCTAAACTGCTGTTTTTTTTAAAAGCCTTGTTTCGAAAAAAAGCAGCGGCCGCCATTATGCAAATGACGTGCGGGATATTTAAATTCCAGCTTCATTTGCACTTTCAATACAACTAATTTACATCCCTCTGCCGACAGAGGGGTGTGGTTTAGACATACCCTACATGTATAGCTTGCATACCGGAGAAATCAGGCCCAGGTGAAAATGGCAAAACTCCCATTGACTTCAAAGGCCATGATGTCACCCACTGAATAGGGTGAGCCAAGGCTCCAAGTTTTTATTTAATCTACCTTTTTCATCTTTTTTATCTCTATATCTAAAGAGAAAGATTACACAGGTTTTATTATGCATGTGTGCACACCAAATATATATATATGCATGTGTATGATCAGATGTACCATGAAGAAAAAATATTTTTGTTACATTTATTTTTCCTTTTTGAGAAGGAAAGTAAATATCTATAATTTCTGGAAACCGAATGCAGTTAGTCAACTTCTCCCTTCCTGTTATGTATTAATAAATATGGGAACCACTATTTTAGCTCCCAAAGATAGCTGTGTGTGGATTTGCCAGCACATTGCTATCTTTTAGACTGCTAGCTCCCCAGGAAGTAACTGTATTATTATGTATTGTACAAAAGTCCATCGTCATTGCTAAACAGATAACTATGCAGACAGCAATAGCATTAGGAGGGTATTCGTGTAAATTGACAAATAGGACCCATCTTTAGTAACTATTGAGCATTTTCTTCAAATGTTTGCTACTAGGCAGAGAACAAAGCACTATAAGTAATCCCCATGGAAATTCAAAGGGACTACTCAGGACTACATTCAATAATAAGACATTTAATTCATGCTTATTTGGTGATAAATAGATCAATAGTGGTAGATAGATCTACTACAATAACTTGCCCCTCTCTTGCTGAATACCTTGGGTTCTGTCTTGTTCGTCATCTTCTTCAGCAGTTCATAGAGATGAGTAGCATTACCTTGGGAATACCAGCCAGGCTTGTCCAGGGATGGCAGAGCCTCCTGTTCCTCATCATTCTCTGAAGTCATAAAACAAGATTTCCCACTGTTAGTGAGAGCAATAAGATGACTAACTTTCTCTTCTAATGCTGGTTGAAAGATGCATGAGAAGATGCATCTGTTTATACACAGGAATTATAATTTGGCGCTAAGAAGATGATATGTCCAGCAGAAGGCTCAAGTTAAGGTACTAATCAGAAGTTTCAGACTAGGTCAGGCTATAGCATAGAACCTGACGAAGGCTTGGAGCACATGGCTCACAGTCACTGCTGTGCATGGTGGTCCCAAGAAATACTCAAAGAGGTATTTGAAATGTAAAAGTCTAAAACAGCAACTGTCTTGATTTTCACTCAGATACTTAATGTTACGCATAATCTGTAATGCCTGATGTTAAATTCAATTATCCACGAAGGTCCTGAAGCCCAGAGAACAATCTCTAATCTCTTTTCCTATCAAAATACGGATTGCAAATATATGGCCATACTCTCTTTCAGGAAGGCTATGTCTACACTATGTATACAGATCTTGCGCAAAAGGGAGTTTTTGTGCAAAATGGATCCGTCTATACAGTTTGTTTCTGCACAAAAACCTCTTGAGCAAAAAGCCTCAGGCAGAGAATATGCTAATGACAGTGCATCAAATGCTAATGAGCACTTCATTAGTATACTCTCTGCCGGCAATAGCCGGCAGTGTAGACATAGCCGGAGAGTAGTTTGTATCTGACATGTTCACGCAGACCTGTTCCATGACTATTGTTTTCCTCCTCCTTCTGCTTTAGCTCCACCAGCTCCTAGAATGATACCCAAATTTTAGGATAACAATGAGGCCCATCCAAATATGCCACAAGACGCTTCAACCAAAAGCTGCAGTGAAGGAGATAGAAAGTCACACACACAATATTGAGGATGTCAACAGTAATCCTAAACCAGTTCCTACAGCATACCAGGGAAAAATAACCAATAAACAGCATCACATATCTACAAACAGAATGAACTGAAAGCACTTAACACTGACTCTACTATACCCCAAGGTCAACCTGATGTGTAGGAAAAAATGCCTTCATGAGCTCAAATAAAGTGATAAACTTGTGCATGCAGGTGAGGATCATTAGTTTCATAGCTAAAATCTGCACTAATGCCTGATATCCTAGTATCATCAAGCTTAAGGGAGAGAGTGTGTAGAAACAAACTGCTGCTTATGAAATAGGCGGTTTGTGATTCCTATCCAGGCAGGCATCTATGCACCTTGAATTCATAGTATGCAGCCAACTAGGAGTCTTAGTAAAGTCACCATCCCCTTGCTGGTCTGACTGTAAGCCCAGCTTCTAGCCATGCTGGACAACTGTCCTGGTATCTGTACAGGTAAACGTTGTGTAAATCCCTGTTTGGTAGCACGCCATTACCAACTGCACCTGTCTGCTTCTTGTTGGAGTCAACTTGCTGATCTCTTCAAAACAGTAAATGGGAATCTTATCAGAATGTGAATTTGTGTAATACAATGCACATGCACTAGGTACTGAAGTGATTAAACAATGGGGTTATTTTGTTATTACAGTACAATATTTTTAAACTGGGGGAGGGGAGGAGAAGAAAGCAAGCAAGCATTACAGCATGCAGCTACTCTTTCAGTGACAGAATGAAGTGAAACTTCAGGGACAGAATAGAATAAGAGGAAGAAACTTGTTTAAAAGAACAGTGAAGGACAAAAAAAAAGAGGAGGTAATGGGGAGAAGAAAAACATGAGGAGAAGCTGAAAATCTTTTTTCAAATGTTATGGGTCGGGAAATCTGACTAATCATAGGATTATTCCCAGACAAAGCCTTTCTTTATTAGGGATGTCCTAGAAACTGGGATAAGCAAGGAAATCCAAAATTAAGAATATCTTCTGCCTCTAAATCATGTGGAAACATTGTTTCTATCTCATTCGCTCTATAAAACCAAGGGAATATAATGACATATATTAAAGGTGGGATGCATCATTTCCTAGCTTTTGATCGTTAGGCTCAACCTTAATGTTGTTAAAACAATTTAGCTGCATTTCCTCATTTGGTTGTAGCTATTTTAAAACTATATTTATATATCCTCCCCCCTTTCATCCTGCCCTGACTTCACACTTCCCTAGAAGATTTTAAACACTTTTAAAATTAGACGCACAATCTCGTTGTCTGGCTTATGGAAATTTGGGGGGGCGGGAGGGTTTCCCTGCATTTTTAGACACATTTGCATGAATGGTTGAGTGAGTAGCCACATATTTCAAACACCTAACTATCCAAAGATAGCAGGGGTTATAGATTTTTCTCCAAAAGATTTTCTCAGACTGACAGGAATAAAATGCTTATTTATGAAAACTACTCATAAAATATGCTGCAATTAATATTAATATTAAGATTAATTCTGCAATTAAGATTAATATTTTGTTAAATGGACAGTATTTCGAATGGCAAAATAATGAACAATTTCATTTTCTTCCAAATACTCTAAATACCCAAACTGCAATTGATTATGTTTTCTCCGAGATGTATGTACTCTGATGCAGTTTCAATCAGAAGGACAGTAGGAATAAGAGATCTGTACCTGAATTTCTTAAACAGATTCATTACACAAATACCTTTTACAGTGGGGCTGTGTTCCTTTAATAGTTTCAGTTTGATGGTGTTTGAGAATGTTGGCCATTTTCTGGTGGCTTAAAAAATGAAATATTCTAGATTTTTGTTATTATAATTCTTTCCTTTGTATCTTATGAAAGTGCAGTAGCTAACCCATACCAAGATGAGTAAAAAGAAAAATTCAGTTAGCTGCTACTAACACCTGGGAGTTCACCCAAAGGTCAGAAATGCTATAAATATTACCTCAGGAGGAAGCAAGATGTATAAAGCCTGGGATGCTAAGGCTGCATTCTTACAACTTGAAGGGGTGAAGCTATGATAGTTCAAACAGCAAGATAAACTTTAAAAAATTCTCAGGTAATTTAGACCGAACAACTCACTTCTGTTTGAAGTCTTTAATATATCACTGCTATCTGCATTCCTAGCTCCATATTACAATACATGCTGTGACAAGTAGTGTAAAGGTCTAGCAAAATAACTAGAGAAGAGGAAACAATGTTTCTAAACTCTAACTGCCACAAAGATCATTAGAGAAATATCATTTCAGTGGAAATTTCCTAGAGGAAAGGCACTTTTTTTCCCCTAAAGAAAAACATGACTAACTGGAATAGCAGTGAAGATTGCAGTAAATTGTAATAACTGGGGAAGTTCATTCTGTTTCACTTAAAACAGGCACTAGTGTATTTCAGATAAATTCACTCACAACATCAGTATTATTATTTTTCACAACAGACATCTACACCATCTCTAGCTTGCCTTGAAATTTGAGTTGCAGATCTATGACACTGCATGATGAACCTCTGACATTATTTCCTCAGTTAAAAACAAAGAGGACTCAGCACAACTTTTTCTTTCTCTAACCTAAGTGACTGTTATTGTTGATTGACTTCAGTAAAATACTGTCTTATGCTCTTTAGAAAAAGTATTACACCTTCCTGGCCATCAGTTTACTGGTCATGAGTAAAGACTTGTAGTATGTCTACATTGCAAATAAAAGGTCTGTTCTTAACTAAGATCAGCTAACCCAGCTAATTTGGGTTAAATAATAGTGAAGGCAGGACAACACAGATTTTAGTGAGGGTGCCTATTATAGACAATGTACTGTCAGATAAAGTGCCATGGAATCTTCAGCCACAAGCTTCGGTTGTTTGCTTTATGTCTCATGTAAAAGATGGCATCTCCAAGCGCAGAATGACCCCTTTCCAGTAGGGTAGGATGGTGGTTCAATACTGATATAGAAGGAAGAATTCCACTTATGAAATTAACAGCAGCACTTCTTGAAGCTCCTCTGTTTCTGGAGGTCTTCAAAGTAATGAGCTAGTTGTAACTTTGCTCAGTTGTGAGATCTGACACCACAAAGTGGTGTGGCTGCAAACTTCCCTGGGATTATAAGAAATTCAGGTTGCCTGTGCAAATCTACCTTGTTACCAAGTATCAGGTGCACAAGACACTAGGAAATAAAAATACAAAATTGGGATTTTGTCTGTTCATAAGAAAGTAAGCATTTCCTCCATCAAAGTCAGAAGGTCATTTCCCTAGAATCTTCCTCCTTTTTTATCCACTTTCTTCATAGTTCCTTAATTAATCTTCAAATATTATCTTAATGTACTAATTACCCTCTTCAGGCTGGTGGACACATAGGTTTGATGTGTTCCCCTTCCCTCACTCCCACACTCATTTTCCTTTTGCTCTAACTTTCCAAAACTTTTCCAATGTTTGCAAAGCTATGGAGTGGCAAAATTACAAACTTTTCTTATTCTTTGGCACTCTGTAGTATTTTGAAAGTTGAAAGAAGTTATGGAATGGCAAAAGGCAAAAAAAAAAAAAAAAAAAAAATCATCCTGGACATCATGTGCTCTATTGTATTCAGTGGCAAAAAGGAGAAAAGGCAGTGGGGGGGATTTCAAATTAAAAAGTTTTGTTTCAGTAAAGTATATTTTTAAATAAGTTTTTCATTAAAATGTTCAGTTATTAAAATATGTATTTTTATCAACAAGGTTTTGATAAAAAATCTATTTATGAACCATCAGGACTAGAGACAAAATGTTTCACTGAATTAAAAATCGAAGATTGTCATCCATGAAATGTAATGGCCAAGCACAATTTCTAGTCCTGTCACACTGCATATCACAAGTTACTGAACATTTTAAAAAAACATGCGCAATTTTACTCTCCCCCCACCTATTGTTTTCAGCATCAGCTAGGAACACTGTACATGAAAATACTGAATGAATATGCAACATTGTTATTTGTCTTAGTCACTAGGATTTTTTAACTTTATTGTTCTCTTTTGACTGGAAACATACATCTCGGTTTGATTCATAATCCTTAAAATCAGGTTTCAGATTTTTGCAAAATCAAAATTCAACTCCCATGAACATCTTGAAATATTCAGCTGAAATTAAATGTTACCGAGAATATATCTAGCAGCAAAACTGCTCACTGTCATATTTGCAGAAGGGGAATTATTTAGAAATAATTGCTCATATGGATCATACTGTAGTACCCAGGCCTGAGTAGACAATGTACAGTTGAGCAGAAGATGGTTTTATGGCAAAATTGTGCAGCTGTGTATGCAAAACAGGGAGAGGAGAATAGGAAGTACAAACACCACATTTGTGGGCATATCTACACTTGAAGGAAGGGTGTGATTCCCGGGTTCAGTAGGTATATTCTCACTGGCTCTCGTTGATCTCAAGTGCTAAAGTAGTAGTATAGCCATGGTAGCTCAAAGGTCAGTGAGTGGAGACAAGAACTAGTTGCTCAAAGTACATACCTGTCTGAACCCCTGGCGTAAATGCCTGGGGTGGCTAGCCTGTGTTATGGCAGCTAAGATACTATCTTTAGAGTGCTACCTTAGAGCTATGTCTGCGTGACCTGGGAATCAGAACCCTAGCTCCAAGGAATCAACACTTGGCTGTTGTTTGAAAGATTAACAAATGAAAGATGTGAAAGGAAAAGCTTTAAAGGAAGAATTTGTAGATAACTTCTGATTCCTTGCAGTTTATTTTTGCAAAGAGCATGAATTATCAGTGCATATGCAGGCAAAAGGAAGGTGGTGCTTACTCTATATACAGTAACATGCAGGCTTGTACCCTAACCCACAGACCAACCTGATCCCTGCCCCCCCCCCCCCAATCTTTCAACTGCTCTGTCACAAAGAGCACGCAGCATGACCTGTGGGAGTTTGCTTATAGGCCAAAAGTTGAGTGAAAATCTCTCCTCCGCTTACTTTGGGATAGAGTATCTATCAGTGAAGTATCTTAACGGTGATATTGTGGTCTGCCCCAAGCACACTGGGCAACCAGCATAGCCAGAAACTCAAAAGGTGGCAGCAGAGTATTTATTGACGAGAACGGAAACCACATTACAAAGTGGTTTAAGCAGAATATCTCTCAGTGTAGGAGGAAGCTCACTCTATTTTTAATTTTTGACATAACTTAAGGCTTTGCCCTGTGGCCATAGAAAAGTCCTGGAAATAAAAAACATGTGTCACTTTTCTTCATAATCTGTGCACTCCAGAATATTTAACAATAATTTGAAAATAGGATTAGTAAGAATGTAAGAATGGGTATACTAGACCAGACCAAGGGTCCATCAAGCCCCACATTCTGTTTTCCAAAGCTGCCAGTCCCACATGCTTCCAAGGGAATGAAAAGAACAATTCAGTTAACAAGTGATCCATCCTCTGTCTCATCCAATCACAGCTTCTGGCAGTCAGACATTTTGGGACACCCAGAACATGGGGTTGTATCCATGATCATTTTGGCTACCAGCCATTGATGTACCAATGCTCCATAAAATTATCTAATTCTCTTTTGACCTTTGCAACATCTTCTTGTTAAGGGCAGATAATTCACTAATTGTGTAGTTGATAATTGATAAGCGAAG
Source organism: Pelodiscus sinensis (assembly GCF_049634645.1). Classification (NCBI taxonomy): domain Eukaryota; kingdom Metazoa; phylum Chordata; order Testudines; family Trionychidae; genus Pelodiscus; species Pelodiscus sinensis. The sequence continues at coordinate 82,881,550 of NC_134713.1, read as the reverse complement.
AAGCTCTCAGTCCCAGATTGCACGAAATCTGGAAGCTATCCGTGCTGCAGCTCTGCAGTTCAAATGTAGTAAGAGCCGGGTGGGCAGGTAGCCTGGCTCCTATTACGTTTAAACTGCAAAGCCACATCCAGCGTAGAACCAGGACCCGACACAAGCCTAGGGTTATCGGTTGGTCAACTACTCACTTACATCCCTACTTACAACTAGAGCCACAAGATGACTGTGTGTTGTATGAAAAAATACTAAATAATATTTGTTTTAAATGTGCTGCTTATTAATTGCATTGGGTGACTCCTGGTTATTGTGCTATGTGAAGGGGTAAATAAGAATTTCTTATTTACTTTCTCCACACTATTTATGTTTTAGAGACCTGTCATCCCCCCCCCCCCAACATCTCTTTCCCAAATTTGACTGTCCTGGTACTATTACCCTTTGCTGATATGGAAACTGTTCCATATTCCTAATAATTATTTTTCCCTTATATGTACTTTTCCCCAATTCTAATATGTCTTTTTAGCAAAGGGATAACCCGCACTGCACACAGTAGTTAAGGTGTTAACATACCAAGGAATTTTTTTTACTAGCATTATGATATTTTCTGACATTGTCTACCCCTTTCCCAGTGTTTCCTAACATTTGGTTAGCTTTTTTAGACTGCTGCTGCACACTAAGCAGATGTTTTCAGAAAACTATCTCTGAGGACTTCAAGATCTTTTTTCTTGAGAAGTAACAGCTACTTCAGGCATCTCCATTTTGGATGCATAGTTGAGATGTTCATGTTAACTTCTCTGACTCATTTATTAAAGCTCTTGACGCACTACTGCTGCACTACCACAAGCAAGGCAAACAGACTGCTAGAGTGTCACTGAAAGCTGTCCAGAGTCTAGAAGGAAGGCTACTGAGGGAATGTAGAAATCCTTCTTTCCTTCTGTCTTGAAAATGTGTGGGGTCAACACAGCTGAGGGAACAAATTTAAACAACTTTGCTGTTTTATCTGTTAGTATATACAGACTTGAACTGATTTTAGAAAACTCCTTCTTGATCCTGTAAACAAAGGAGAGAGAAAGTTCCAAAAGAATAAAAACCTGAAAGTTTGGCTTTGATTTGTTATTTACAGGTTGGGAAGTATGCTTGTTTCCAGTTCTTTCAAATAAACTAGGAAACCGGATAACTGTTAACACTGAAAACTAACATCTGGGACTACTGAGAGAGGTTACTGCCCACTTCCTCAGGAAGACATTAATGGTTGTCAGCTCATCACTTATTGATGCCTTTTCTTACCACAGTACACACTGGAAATCTCACTAAACTATACATTTTAAAATTATCACTAATGTTAATGATATTTAAATCTAAAGGGTCTTTAATAAAGAAACTATGACAAAGTATATGGGGATGATGCTGATTACAACTATAATGCTTCCAAAAGAAAAAGGGAAATATTAATGCCTTTATACAAAGCACTGATGAGACTTCACCTGGAACAATTCTGGTTACCCACATTGAAGAAAGATAAATTCAAACTGGTTCAGGTGCATAAAAGGGCTACTAGCATGATCAGGGAACAAAAAGCCTAAAAAGTAAGTGGAGACTAAAGAGTTTGGCTTGTTTAGCCTAACCAAATGAAGGCTAAGGGGAAATACAATTGCTCTCTATAAATCAATCAATTGGTAAACATCAGGGGGAGAGAAGAATTATTTATGCTGAAGGAAAATGTTGGCACAAGAACAGATGGGTATAAACTGGCCATGAATAGATTTAGGCTGAAAATTTCCACTTATCAGTGGGGTGAATTTCTTGAATAGACTTCCAACAAGAGTAGCAGGAAAAACCACTAACTAGTGCTAAGATGGAGTTTGATACATTTATGAATGGGGTTATGAAATGAAATTGGCTATGATAGCAGGACTGAACTTGACAACCCTGGGGGTCCCTTCCAGTCCTGTGTTCCTGTACAAACATGCATTTTAAGTAGCTCACTCATACTTAAGACTGTTTATGAAAGCAAAAACACAGGAAAAGCCATAATCTTAGCTCAAAACTGGAATTATAGTGGCATTTAATATTTAGAGAAAATACATTTTCTATTAGAACACATGAAATAGCTATCATGCATAGTTTAAAAACACATACACATAGCAAAATATCACACACTCAAAAGCCAAATGCACAGTCATGATCTTGCCTTTATCCACAACATTGATAAGACCACAACTGGAATACTTAGTCCAATTCTGGTGCTCAAAAAAGTTGTGGGAATAATGGAGAGAGAGATTTCAATGCAGACTCACAAAAATGACCCAGAGTTTGTAAAACAAGCCTCATGATGTTAGGCCTAAGGAGCTCATCTTATTTCTGGGAAGGGTTGAAGTTAGCTTTGAGTTATTCCTTGGTATCAACAGTTGGCCTGAAAGTGCTACTAACCATGAATTATCTGAAAGAGTAAGATTCAAGCCAGGGAAATTCTTCCCCATCCCCCAAAATAACTGACTATCAAACAATGTATTTTTCTAATTCCTTGTCTATATGTTTTTGGGTGGATCATTTCCTAAATATATCAGGCCATGCTATTTACCTGGTTTTGCAGAATCAAGAACATTGTGTGACTCTCCCCCCCCACCTCCCCAAGGAATTTCACAGATTAATCCCCCCCCCCAAAAAAAACCCTAGCTAGTAGGGTTTCAGAGAGAAATCTTGGAACATGAAGCAGTAATTTGGCACTCTCATGGAAACAGTGGATGGAAACAGCATAAAAAATTACAAAGTATTATATCTTTAGAGTAAATAAGTCTATAGTATTTATTGTTGTAGGGCTGAACCCTCTGAAGTGCTAAGCTCTGTCTCCCCTTTCCCAGCAAAGCATTTCAATTGTATGCACTTTTAAGCACATGTATATTTCCACTGAAATCAACCTCATGATTTCTACTTGTGTATTGAGATCACTACCACCATACAGTTCTCATTCTTCCAGCTTACTTATATGACCAGAAAAAAAAGACAAGTGACTATGTAGCTTGCTTTAAATATCAGACTTACTGTCTACAGTATAAAAAGAGGGATGTGTTTTTGGTGAAAAATAATTTATTTTAATGAATAACAACCTTACATTTTTGGAAGAATACACAAGAGAGCTCTGAAGCTTTTTAATGAAAACCAACACATGCCAATCCATGGAAAATATGTCTAAAGGAAGCTTTTAGCAAGTTGTTGCCAACCCTGAGTCTTCCAGGAATGTATCATATATAACCCTATACTCCTGCCTTATTATAAATGGCCACTTTTGAAATGAATTAAATATAATCAAATACTGATATGACTGTTTATCAATATCTTTGCCAAATAACACAGCTGTTATTGGTCTTCCTAGTAATACTTACACATTAAAATAAAATACATTTTGTCTATGTCAAAAGAGTATTTTCCTCTCACAAATCATGGTATTTTTCTCCCTTATAAATACAGTAAAACTCCAATAGTCTGGCACCCAATTGTCAGGCACTCCCAATAATCCAGCATCAAAATGGCAAGTGCTCCTGACGGAACCAGGACGGAACCCAGAACCGCTCAGGTCAGCCCTCTCACATGGATTACAGGTGTTTGGCTCTGGGGAAGGGGAAGGGAAGGGTGGGGGATTGGGTTACGCATGGCATCCCAGACATTGAAAAAGCCGGCCGCTCAGTGCCCGGAGGGAGACGTGCGGCTGTATCGGCTGCTCCAGTACCCAAGCATAAGGTTGGGGTGGGGAGGGGGTTCGGGTTACAGCAGCGAGGAGAGATGTTTGGCTCTGTGGAAGGGAAAGAGGAGGGGGATTGGGTTACAGCAGGGAGGAGAGGTGTTTGACTCCGGGGAAGGGGTGGGGGAGGGGGATTGAGTTATGCACGGCATCTTGGCCAGCTCATTGAAAAACCGGCCGCTCGGCACATGTGCCCCAGTGCCAGGAGGGAGACGCGTGGCTGTACTGGCGGCTCCGGGACCCAAGCATAAGGTTGGGTGGGGGAGGAGGATTGGGTTGGGAGTATGCAGTACCTCCTGATACTCCGGCATATCCGATAATCTGGCACCACTTAGGTCCCAAAGGTTGGTTTAGTTGGTTTAGTTGGTTTTTCTTTCAAGGGATATTTTCATATGGAATTTGCTAGTTGTTCAAGGATTATTAAATGAGGTATTTAAAAGAAGGCATTAAAGCTGGAGATGTGAAGGTTTAACCAGTTAACTGGTTAAGGTTTGATTGGTGGAGCTGAAGTAGCTTCCAGCCTGCTGCAGGCAGGGGCTGCTCCAGCCCTGCCAGAGGCCCACCGTGGACAGGGGCCACTCCAGTGTAGCCTCTGCCTGAGGTGGACCCAGGCGTCCTGCTGGCAGTGGCTACTCCAGCCCAGCCAGAGCAGCTTCTGTCTGCAGTGAGCCCAAGGTGCCTCACAGACAGGAGATGCTCTGACGGGGACACCGGAGTAGCCTGGAGCAGCCCCTGCCTGTGGCAAGGGGACAGGAGGGAGCATTCCAGCACAGCAGTGGGAAGGGGCCGCTCCAGCTGGGCTGAAGCAGCCTCTCACTCACCCTCCTTTAATAGGTTAACAGGTTAGACAGTCTGTTTAAACAGTTAGCCAATTAAACAGGATTTTACATCCCTAAATCAAAGCCAATCTGTATAGATTTCCACCGTATTATGAGTCTTAATATGGTAGCAACATTTATCGTCACCTTTTTGGTACCATGCTACACAATAATGACGCAATAGTACACAAACGCCCCCTCTCCAAGGAAACATCTTTGCTTTCAAGACAGTTTGGGGGGGTGGGGAAGCTTTCCCACCACTGACTCCTCAATATTACACTCCTGAATAAGGACTTTCTCCAAAGCACATAGAACACAATCCTGAGCCTTAGTGATCTGACTTTTAAAAAAGAAAATGTAGGAAAGGTGAAATCCTGTCACCAATTAAGTCAATGAGGGTTTTGCCCCTGACTTTTATAGGATCAGTATTACACCCAGGCTGTGTCTAGACTGCATCCCTTTTCCATAAAAGAGATGCAAATAAGACACATCGCAATTGCAAATGAAGCAGGGATTTAAATCCCCTCCACTTCATTTGCATAAACATGGATGCCGCTTTTTTCCGACTTGGAGCTTTGCCGGAAAAAAGCGCCAGTCTAGACGCGGATCTTTCGGAAAATAAAGCTTTTTCTGAAATATCCCTTATTTCTTATTTTAAGGTGAATAAGGGATCTTTCGGAAAAGGCTTTATTTTCCGAAAGATCCGTGTCTAGACTGGCGCTTTTTTCCGGCAAAGCTCCGAGCCGGAAAAAAGCGGCAGCCATGTTTATGCAAATGAAGCGGGGGGGATTTAAATTCCCGCTTAATTTTCAATTGCGATGTGTCTAATTTGCATCTCTTTTACGGAAAAGGGATGCAGTCTAGACACAGCCCCAAAGTCTTTTCCTCTTCCCATATTCATAATACTACAATTTGTCCAGGCGTTGGCTTAGGACAGTCACACACATCACTATGTTATCCATTTCTCTCCATGGACTAACAATAGCAAGAGTGGGCAATAATTTTTGACCAGGGGCCATTTCAGAAATTTTTGAAGTGGCCTCGGGCCGCCACAGAAGGGGCAGGGCCTCAGACAGAAGGGTGGGTGAGGGAAGTGTGCAAAGTCTTTCCTCCCTCCCTGCCACAGGTTTCCTCTAGGCACCTCCACCCCTGGTAGTGGGAGGAGACTTCTCACTCTCTCCTCCCTATGCCCAAATCAATCTGGGCTTGGGGGTGAGGAAAGTATGTGAAGCACCTTCTAAGCGCTATTCACTCCTTGCAGGCTAAGGGCAGGGGCAGGGCTGGAGGAGACTTTCCACACTTCCCCTCACCCCTAGCTCCTGATTGGCCTGGGGGCAGGAAGGCGCATGCAAAGTCTCTCACTCCTTGCCCTATGGCGTGCGGCACTTAGAGTCAACTACCAGGGTTGACACTGAGCACTGTGCGCTTCCCCATCCCTAGGCCCTTGGCATGCTGGATCCATCCCATAGAGGCCCTTTTGCCCACCCCTAAACAATAGGGTGAAAGACCTTTGCTACACTGTGTACTTTTACCTTCCCCTTATAACCCAAAGGTATTTCTTCTGCAGAAACACTTTCAACAAAAACTCCCTCCACCCACCCTGTTTCCCTGAAGCAGCAGCCACATATCTGCAATACTTCTTTGTTTCACTCTTCTGTCATTCTTTTATTTATAGAAGCTCTTGAACATATCAGCAGTGGCGGCCTGTCAATACAGGCAAACTAGACAGTCACCTAGGGTGCCAAGATAAATGGCCTTTGAGGGCTTTGGAGGTGGGGGTGCCGATCACGCGTTTCGCCTAGGGCGCCAGTTGCTGGCAGCTCGTCTAGGGCCGCTGCTGCATATCAGCATATTATAGCTTGTGGGGATGGATGTAAAGGTGCAAAACATGAAGGCAGAAGTGCAGTCAAGGGGAAAGACTTTCCTGCCAGAACTGATATTTGATGCAAGCTGACGATTTTACCATATGATTACTTGACAGTCCGCACCTTTGCGAAATATCCTGCTCAGTTTCTGACAGGACACAAGAGTACTAACTGTGATGACAGAGTATACTTAGAGAGAAACTCTCTCTGAATAGCCAATTGCTATTCCTTCTTTGGTTAGAGTAATTTCAGTAAATAAGTACATTAATTTCTGTATCCACATACTACAGTTTTGGGCACTCTAGAAAGGAGTTTTGGCATTACCCTTATAGTGCAGTCCTCACTTCATCATGGTTATCACGATGAAAATCAATTGAATGGCTAAAAGAAGTTTCTTGAAACAATCTACTGATAAATCTCTGACAGAAGTTTGGCAGGGAAATTGTTCTGAAGCTAATGGACACACCTAAGGGGCATAATGTACTTTTAGCAAACAAACAGCAAGGCACTCTGGCAATATTCTCCCTTTGCATGAGTTAATGAGCCTTCCCTAGGGATTTCTCAGGTTCCTATGAAAAATAAGATATATCCTTTTCCTCACAATTATTTTTAAACACACTAGCTATCAAAATAAATACACCTAATACGTATGAATTTAAAATGTGCATATACTTTTGACATGAAAACTATCCTGCATGTAGTATGTTTTTCCAATGGGTAAGGCTCTTTGTCCCATGTGATTCTCAACCTTACTTTCACTTTCCTGCTTCCTCCTCTCCAAGTGTTTTTAGAAATAGAAAAAAAATCATAATGAAAAGTGACATCCATCAATTGAAACTTTAACAGATTTTTTTCCGAACTAGAAGGGACCACTATGACCACCCAGTCTGACCTCCTTTGTACTTTAGGCCAAATAAACTCACCGAGTAATGTTTGCTTCAAGACAACCTCCTCTTTCATAGACTAAATAGGGAGGGTTTTTTTTTAAACTCTTAAATCATTCTGGTAGTTCTTTTCTGAACCCCTTTCAATTTCTCAACATCCTCTCTGAAATGTGCAACCCAAAATTGGACATGCAATTCCAGTAATGGTCTTACAAATGATCTATTTTAGAGTCACTACTGGTTCTCTACTCCTACTTGATATTCCTCTGCTTATACATCCAAAAACTCCATTTTCCCTCTAAGCTACTGCATTGCATTGGGAGCTCATGTTCAATTAGTTACTTGACACAAAATCTAAGTGCTTTTCAGAGTCACAGATGTCTAGGTTGACTCTAAGCGCTGCGTGCTCCTCCATCCCTACGCCCTGATTGGCCTGATTCTCCATCTTATGAATATGACCTACATTATTTGCTCCTAGTTGTGTCTAAAATGAGCGTGAGAGCTTACATTTATAACTCTGCTAGACACAAAAATCTGGGACTGACACAGCCACAACAGCACTGATAGCACATTGCTGACCCAATCAATTTGTGAGCCACTATAATCCCCAAGTCCTGTTCAGTAGTAGTACAGACTAGCCAGCTATTTCCAATTTATTAGTTGAGCATTTGATTTTTTTTCTTCCAATGTGTAATACTTCGCAATTATCTTTATAAAATTTCATCTTGTTGACTGCAGACCAAATCTCCAATTTGTCAAGGTCATTTTTCATTTTCATTTTCTCCTTCAAAATTATTGCAACATCTCTCAACTTGGAGTCATTTGCAAATGTTATAAGCATGTTCTCTACTCTACTATCAAAGTAATTAATGAAAATATGAAATAGTACTGGATCCAGGCAGACTCCTGAAGTACACAACTAGATATATCCAGGGATGATGGAACAATTTGTACAGTGGAGATGTCAAGAATCATTGAACCAAACTGTAAACCCTGTAAATAAGCCAACTAATTCACGCCAGAGGGCACTCCCCACACCCTAACTTCCAGGACCTATGGATATATCCTTCATGATGACAGTGAACCTTTGATAACTATTCTTTGGGTATGAGCTTTCAATCAGTGAGGCATCCACCGTTTAGAAATTCCTTATAGGCTATCTTTCCCTAGTTTCCTTATGAAAATGCAATATAAAACTGTGTCAAAAGCATGACTAAATTTAAAATACATCATGTCCACCACTTTCCCACTTCCATTAAGCTAGCAGGCCAATCAGAGAAGCTTACTTACCTTCAAACAAATGTCACAAAACTATAAAGAAAATAATTGTCCATAACTGCATTATAGAAAGAAGATTTTAGGGATGCAACTGCTTTTATATTTTCTGTATTTACCCCAGCATCAAATTTATTCTTTTTTTTTTATCTATTTCAAATATAAATTTGGAGGGAGGAAAGGAGAGAGAGAACATATGTTAGCTCAATACAGAGAGGCTTGCATGCCAAAGGACAATCTTGTGGTTAAAGCTCTGGATTGGGACACAGGAGAACTGAGTTAAATTTTCAGATTTACCACAGGATTTCCTATGTGACTCCAGGTATGTCACTTAATTTTTGTTCCTCCATTTCCCCTTTATAATAGGGGGGAAATAATTAGAGTTGCCTAGTAAACAGTAATTCTATTTTGAAAAAAAAAAAAAAAAGGTTTTGTTCCAGTGCAGAAAATGGAGCCACCCTCCTTCAAAATAGTCAATAGCTCTAACTGCTAGGTTATGGAATAACTGCTCCCCTTTACCTCTTTCTCTCAGTTTCTTCCATTGGAGCTGCTTCATTTCGTAGTATAAATAATTAAATATTGATATGACTCTCTATCCTGGTGGTTAGAGCACGCATGTGGGATGTGAGTCACACCAGCCTGAGTTAGAACAGGGACTTGAACATGGGTACCCCATATCCTTAAGGAGTGCCTTTACTGTGGAGGTCTACTAGTCTCTCTTCCTCCTTTCTTCTCCATGCCTCCCAGAAATTCCATCCTGGACCTGAAAAACTTTCCCAATAAAAGCTTCCTCAAAAAATTAAGTGTGTAGAAAAAGTTTCCGTTTCAATGAATCAGCATCCTCCAATGAAAACAATGATTAGTCAAAGAATTTCCAAGCTGCTCTAATAATAATAAGTCCTTTATCACACTTTTTTTGTCTTGTCTATTTGAATGTATGAATTCTTTGAGGACAGAGACTGACTCTTAAAATGTGTTTGTATAACACCCCAGAACAACGGGGCTCTTATTTGGAGAGGGGACTCTAGGACCTAGTGTAATACAAATAATGTAAAATAATAAACAGGATTTTGCAGTAGTGAACATTTGACCCTGAAGATTCATTCAGTATAGAAATACATTTTTCGGGGGACTGAATGTAATTTCCAGAGTATTTGGCAATTTATGCTAAAAATGTTTTCCAGATTTAACAAAAAGAATATTGTGTATCTCTAGCCTTTGAAAGCCGCAGTTATAGAGTTCTTTGAAATCAGCCTTCTGTAAGTTACTTATCGGTTTTAGTGACGAATACATTATTTAATATCAAAGGTACTCAAGTTGAAGCAACCCCCGCTGTGTTTATATAAAAACACTCTACTATTTTTCACTGCTTGTATTTTTGGATGAAGACCCTTTTATCTTCAAAGTCATTTGATACACAAAAATGCAAAACACTGGGCTTGGCACATGTACTTAAATTTTCTCTTTTATAGAAAAGTATTGGAGAATGTCATTTATTGGTCAGTTCATAATACCAATTTTGATACTGACAACTAGGGACGTAAAATCCCATTTAATTGGCTAACTGGTTAAACATATTGTTCACCTGGTTAACCGATTAAAGGGAGACGAGCACAGGGAACGGGAAGAGGCAGGGGGATACTGAAGCAACCCTTGCCTACGGCAGGCCAGGGTGCCCCCACAGACAGAGGTTGTTTTGGAGTCCAGGCAAGGCTGCGCTAGAGTAACCTCCTTACTGCATCAGGTACAAAGCTGCGCCAGCCTCACCGATTAACCGGTCAAGGTTAAGGCTTACCAGTTAACCAGTTAAACCTTCACTGACAATTGAATACTAAAATATGACACCTGGTTTTTGAAAGACTGTGCACATTCTCTAACAAAATCACTGGATTTTTTTTTTAATTTAAAGAATTGGTGACGTTTAAAAAAAATTCAAGGTAATACATATATGATCTTAGAGTAACAGCACTGGAAAGTAAACTGATCCAGAGAATAGGTCTTCCAATACTGCTGAATCAATGTTCCCTTATTCCATTCTAGAAGAAATATGCCAGGGCTATTCTCAATATGCACTGGTGAGATGCCAAAAAGAATGCCAGTTAGTACATACTGTGATAAAAGATTTCCTTATAACACAATCTAACTATTAGGTCTTGTCTACATACAAGACTGGTACCAATTTAGCTAAACCTAGTTTTAAATTTGATTTACTTAAACTGATGCAAAAGCACTGAATAGAAACTCTTATTTTACAACTGGATTATATTGATTTAGCTGAATTTAGTAATTTAGGGTTAATCTTCATATTCATAGTAGTATCTTGTTTCTTTCACCCTTTCCTCTATTCCACTTCCACAAACATCTACCGTAGAACCTCAGAGTTACTAACACAAGTGTTCCAAATTTTAGATCATTTGTTCAAACATTATGCTTTAGGATACACAAGAAAAAATTCTCCATCTTCTCTATCTACTATTGTAGCAAGCAATTCTATACAAGAATGCAAGGGCAATCCAGTTCTATTTCACTCTGTTGCAAATGTTTTAAATGCCAACACTATATAGGTATATATAGACTTCAAAGAGAATAATATTGTAACTAACACCATTTTTATTTGACAAGCAATAGAATACAAGGACTTAACTTTCATTAATGATGCTTCCTCCCCTGTCACCTATCCCTATCTTATTTGCAAAGATGCACAGACCATCATTTCATGCTGTAGTGGAAAGATGCTCATCAGTTCCCAGTTTTTATTTCTCAAACATCTGTTGATTTCCACAGTTTTACCACCCCATCTCGTAACATTGAGCAAGTTTAAACAAATATTTGTAGAATAAATGTCCTCAATTCTTAGGCAATACATACCTTGAGTTTTCCTGTTTGTCTACACACGTACTTGTCTTTTTTTCAGGAACTAGAAATCTCTGAGTAAATTGTTTACACTGTCATGTAAAGCATGGTAGGCTGTTGTGGACCACATTAAGTTCTCCGTTCAGTTGCTGTATAGAGAATGGAAGTTTATAGCTCAACTCAGTTAAACTAAGGGAGGGGGAAAACACTGCCAGAAAGCCTTACATGCTAGATTTTGGAAATCTCTTCTGAATTTTTAAGTGTGTATGATGAGTTTGTGCACAACAACAAATTAATGCAATGAGTTCAGTATAGATTGTATGTAAGACCCATATTCAACTTTTCCTGTCCTGGTATGAGTCAGAAAATATAAAACTGGAATGTTTTTTGGAACATGTGCTCATACATGTACTGACAAAAAGAGCTTGTGAGCTTCAAAAGTTTGCCTTTATGAAGCCCCTCTGTAAAGCTAATACTAATAGAGCTGAAAGATAGACCAACACTACTTATCTGTGTGTAACCTCACTGGCACTCTCATCCTCCATCTTCTCTAGAGCCACTCCCACCATTCCAAGCCTCTACACAACATCAGACAGCCAGCGCTGAAAGTCCTCTCCTCACCAACAACCCAGTAAACTACTTGCAATAAAAAGGTTCCTCCTTTCTCCAGAAATTACAGTGCTAGGAGATGGGCAAAATGCCATGCTGTATTGGAGACATATGTCAGAAACAAAATCCTCATGAACCACTGGGCATAGAAACAAGTACATTAACCCTGTAGAGAACTGAATGCAGTACTTTCCAACTGGATACACAATCTGATTCTAGTACTGATCATTTTAAGATCTATCCCATAACGTAAGACATTATTGAGTATAGAAAGGGCTAATTTAGACATTGTTGAAAGGTTTCTATTATTTGCTATATTTTCCCTCTCCTTCAAAAAAACAACAGTAACACTTTCTAAATAACGTCCAAGGTAGATTCTCTGTTTAAAAATACACCATAGGCACAGACTATTATTTTGTGGTGTAGTATAAAGGCTTTATGGGTACTTGTTTAGGATAACCTATATAGACAAAATATTCTTTTTAAATATGTATAGTTTGTTACATGACTTTTCAGCATATTAATAGGTGGGCCAACACAAACCACTCTAATCCTCTGAGAACTGACAGCAAGCACAACTCCATTAAACAGAACAACATCCGTGGTTGTTGCTGGAAGAAACTGTACACGTACATCACATCCCACTATTGCTATTTGTTTCTCCCTTTCTGAGAAGCAGAATAAACAGACACATTTTTTACTTCCCCACAATATTAAGAACCTGGGGCAAATTTAGACTTACTGGTGGATGGAGAAATATATCTGAAATTCAGCCTCACTGAAAAAGCAGCTTTACGGGAGACATGCAGCTATCAAATTTTAGCAAGGGCACTTGGAAGCCCATGTTCTACTGGAGGAACAAGCCATCAGGCAGAAGCCACTTCAACTTCCATAATATTTCACATAAATTCCATTTTAATTTTGTATAATAAGATTTTTTAAAAGATTTTTTTTTTCAAAATCAGTATGTACTACAGGTTGCACCTCCCATAAGCAGCACTCTCTGGTCTGGCAACATCCATGGACTAGCATGACCATGAGTATTCCTGGATCAGAGAGCCCGGTAGCCTAGTGGCAAGCAGCCTATCCAGAAGCAGGGTGGGCTGAAGCAGCAGGATGGAGCAGAGGCTGGAGCAGCCCTGAGCAGCCTGCAGCAGTGGGGCTGGAACTGGCAGCAGCCCACCAGCAGCCTGTGGCACTGGGACTGGTCTGGGGCAACACCTGGCAGTGCAGAATCGAGCAGGACAGCTCGGGGCAGTGTGGGCCAGAGCCAGAGTCCTGAGCAGCCCGCAGAAGCAGGGCCAGAACCTGCAGGCTACTACAGGGCAGGAGGTCGAGCCCTTGGTAGCCTGTGGCAGCACGACCAGAGCCAGAGCTTGCGGCAGCCACCAGCAGTCTGTGGCAGCGCAGGACCGAGGCCGGTGCCCCAGGCTGTCCACAGGAGCATTGGATCAGAGCTCGCAGGCTGCCACAGGGCTGGAGCCCAAGACTTCAGCAGTTGCTACCAGCCCATGGCAGTGGGACCGAGGCCAGAGCTGGCAACAGCCCTTGGCAGCCTGTGGCAGAGGGGCCAAGGTCTGACCTGCAGCAGGACGGGGCCAGAGCCAAGGCTGTTGCAGCCCATGACAGTGTGGGCTTCTTGAGTCAGCAGGCAGCCCTGCAGCTAGTCCAGGCAGGGCAGCAGGGCCAGCCAGGGCTGCGGGTAGTGGGGACCTCCCTTGAGTTGGTAGCACTAAGGTGGAGGCTGAGAGGCTGTGGCAGGTAATCTTTCCCAGTCCCAGCAAATTCCCTGATTCAGGACCAGTCAGGTCCCGAGGGTGCTGGACTAGGGTGGTCCAACCTGTATAATTATACACACACACACACACACACACACACGCGCACACATGCACACGCACAGAGTACTACTTTTAGTCGCACAATTGCTTGAAAAACATTCAAATTGAGAGCTAAACCTGCAAGAGTTCCTCCAAGTGAGTGTAAATGCACAATGGAAGTATTTAGGTCCTTGTACAAGATACTAACACAAACTTAGAGAAGTCTCTCAGGGAGATCTGAATTATCTGAGACTTTTTTAATTTAAGAGAAAAATAACAAAATTGTTGGGCTCATGCACAGTTGTTCAAGGATAAGCGATAGATACATATTAGTTGGCAATGTACTAATATATATTTTATGGTTCAGTGTTACAGAAGTAGTATGATATCAGCAATTATTAAGAGACAGAATTATATTTGTTCCATGATTTCTCTTCAATTCATGGAATTGAAAAGTCTTATACAAAATTGACTGCAAGCGACCTTACTTGTTCAAAGAGATAAAAGGCTCTTATATCTCATTTTCAAAAGCCTGGCAGGTTGACATAGAGGCATTTCTTTATATGAATATTTTAGGACCAATCCTTTGATGGTGTAAATAAAATTACTTACAATTATTTAAATGAAGTTATGTCAGTTTATACCAATTGTGGATCTGACTTCATTTATAAAATTAATGTAAAAATGTATGAATTTCATGTACTATGCAAGGAAATTTTTCCCATCAAAAGGAAAAAATGTGTTAGAGTCAGAAGTGTTCTGGAAGTAAGGCTGCATGCCAATATAAATCTGTTTATTTAAACCATTTGATTATATTTTTTTGTTCGCCCGTATTTTATTATAGTTTAGAATAAATACTTTAAAATCAATGCAGAACAGAATTATTTTTAAGATTAATTTGTATAAGAAAATTCCATTTATATTATTTTTACATTTAAAAATTATTACTGTATTTGTAGCACAGTTCTTTGAAGCAGCACTACATATACTTAAATGTATTGTTAAAATAACAGTTCTACAAAAAAATAAAACTTGCACAGTTACATACAGTGTTCTGGTTTCCTTGACCAATGCATGTTTTGAAACTCACACAAATGAAGTAATGATGCATGTTTAATTGCACAATCAAAATTAACTTTCATGGTTCCAAATGGATTAGTTCCAAAATTACTTTCTACTGAAAAATCACTCCTGCAGCTCATACAGTATCCTTTTACGGCTCACAATAACTTCTTTGTCATGTTCTCTTCCTTCAAATATTTACAGAACACAGTGGTCCTTCCGAAATTAGAGACTTAGAGAGTTTAAAATTCTCTGAAGTCATCTTTAAAGATTTTCCTCACGAGTTTGAAGCAAAAACTACCAACACCAGCACCACATGTAAGTGAGACAGTGTATCACTATCCAAATGTCTTTTAGAGGGCATCTGCATTGCTATGACTTGTGATTGTGTGGGGGCCCATTGATTGTTCTGCCCTGGGGTTCAGAATTGTTGGTGGTGGCCATGACACAGGGAGAAGAAAAGGGGTTGCTAAGACCCAACAGACTTCCATCAGAGCTCTTTAGAAAGGTCTGGTTTTCCCCTACTGAAAATTTTAACTTTTTAATCAGAAAACTAAAAACCATACATTTTTGGCCAGAATCCAAACATTTCAAATTTGTTTGTTTTTTTCCCTACAAAAAGTCATAATTTTGCACAAAGAAAGAGGAATGTGTAAATAAGCTGATGGCTACATAATTTTTATACTAATTATTTAGGTGATTAAAGTAAAACTACAAAGTATCTTAATTTGGCTAATTTACTAGATCAGAGAATCATTTTATTAACATTTCCAAGTTATTTTTAGAAATATTTGTCCTTGTTACAGTATTGTCAGTACTCTGATTGGTCTTTCAGTATAAAAGGCCATTCTGCTTTTATCTGAGATCAAGCCAAATGAAAAGTATCTAGCAAAGCAAAAGTTGGAGAAAGGGAACCTCTTAACTTCTGCAGTATGGACACATTACTCATTCATGATAGCCTACCTTTCTTTTGTCTCTCCTGTCTTTTTTAGATTGCAAGGACTACAGAACACAAGCTATCTCCTATTCTTTGTTAATATAATGTCTTCTCCATAGGATCCGGATCCTGAGAAGAGCCTGTTGGCATTACTTGAACATAAACAAATAAGGACAGCAGAGCCTCAGGGAATGAAACCCCCATCTGAAGGCATGAAAAGACTGATGATTTTTAAAGCATCTAAAGTGAATTATATTTTATTTTCAATTTCCATCAAGATAAATTAGCAAAAATGCTTTTAAAAGTATTAAGATGTCAAGTGTAAAGTATTTGCTTATTCATTAATATTTTATTTGATTTCTGTGCTATTCTAGTCAAATTGTCAATCTGACAGTTTCCTACTTTACCTCATTATTTTAAACTAGCTGGAGTTACTCGCCGTTGCTCAGGAAACCGGAGGAACAACATGTACAAAAACAGTAGTCCATTATCTTTTTTGGAATTGTAGAAAAGTTGCACTGATTTCTATAGTGATTAAAATATAAGTCTGTGTCATCCCCGGAGGGGAGGGGAGTGACACCCTGGGTGGAGGGAAGTTTACACGTGGGAGGGGTGCCCAGCTCGCATCCAGGGCTGCAGGTGCTGAGGGGGGTAGGGCGGGTGCCCGAGCCGTTGTGCACGTGGGGGTCGGGGCACTGCGTGCCAGCGCGGAGAGGGGGACGAGAGGGTCGCTTATGTAACCTCGCGGGAGGGAGGGGGTGAGTCCCAGACGGAGCTGGGGGCCGCGGACGGTGGGCACAGGACATAGGGTGGGAGGGGCGGCCCCTGCTGCGCAGCGTAGCAGGTTACTTTTTGATTTCTACAGTTTGAGCTTGGGCCCGATCAGGTCCAAAAGTACCTTAAAACCTTCTCCTGGAGGAAAGGTTATCCCAAGCAAAGTCTGGTTATGGTAGCTCTTATAGTGTCCAAGTTATTAGCGCACAAACATACAAACATTCGCCTTTATATATTAGATATATATTTAAGATACTTTTTATTCTTCTGCATAAATAGATACGTCATGAAAATATTTCCCTTGTATTCCTATTCTGCCATTGCACTTTTTAATTTAAGAGTTTAAAAGGTAATTTGGGGGAGGAGGGGTCAGGAAAGAGTCTTTTCCAAAACCACACGTTAAAATAGTTACCAAAAATACAGTTCTATATGCCTTTCCCCCTCAATTTCCACTGCATTAGAAGTTGGTCCAACCTGCTATTTTGCATGCAAGCTTAATTTTCAGAAAATTACTTAATCATGAGTATGTTTATGAAAAGCAGTCAAAATTGTTTGACTTGGTGTATATGTCTGTTCACATTTGTTGATTAACAAGCACTTGATTTTTGTATACTCATTCCTTACTGAGTTAGTTTAATAACCTAGCTCACTATACTGCATCAATAGTTTGGCACTCTTAAAATTTTTAAGTGAATGTTATGCCTATCGTGAGTTATTATTGAGACAAATTATACATAGTTGATACTTTCAAATTTTCCCGACAAATCATTTCATCCAGCCTTGTAAGTGAATTTTTTCTGATTTCTGAATTTCCTCTGATTTCTTTAAATATTTTAGAATTAATTTCCCCAGGACTGTATGCAGTATTTGATGTTTGATCTTGCCTGTGATAAACACAGAAAGGACTATCACCATTCTGCTCAATCATGCAATACTTCAATAGATGTAGCCCAAAATTATATTTACTTTTTTCCCACCTGATTTACATCAAAAGCTTCTTTCCTTTTTCATTATACTTGCAGGTTTCTTCCAGCATTACAACTTCTGCTTTTTTCCAGTTGGACTAACCTCCCTATCTAGAATTTATCACTTCCACCTATTATCTGAATACTTAATTATGTCAGAGGATTTAACCTGCAGGCACAGTAGACTAGATCCCCCATTTCTTATATCTAAGTGTGTACAAAACAGATGTATACATTACTGAGTCTTACCAAGGGTTCGGAAAGATCTTTGGTTTGGTGTATGAGAGAAGAAACCAGGTTTCAATGCATTTGTGATCACTATGTCAAAAAGCTCTGCAAAATCATTCCTAAAATAACAAAACAAAAAAGTAAAACAACTTTGAAGCACTTAAAAAAAAGGAAATGGTCTTTTAATTTCATTACTATTACTAGAAGGTTTACCTGGTATTGCTTGGGTCCTTCAGGGGAGAGGCTTGGGAATGTGGGGGACTTGGGGCAGAAAACATAGGGGTTACAGGAGCCAGGGAAGGGGATAAAGGTGTGCAGGAGTCAGGGCAGAAGGTGGGGGCAGCTGGCGGCTGCTCCCTGAGACTGGCCCAGGGCAGCAGGGTGGCAGGGAGACGTTGGGATGGTAAGGACCTCTCCTCTGGGCTGGACAGGGTGGTAGAGACCATGCTGCCCGAGTAGCAGCTGCTCTATGGCTCTCCGAGATGGCAGGGGGTGCACTTGCCACTGTGCCCTTCCTCCCCCCACCGTGCTCATATTGAAGTAAAGGATGTATTAGTGCTACTTGTCCCATAGTTCTGGCATTTATTATGGATGGATTTTTATTTCAAGGTGAAAGCTAGGAAAGGAGAATGTAGTTTAATAGTCTAATCACAAGATTGGAAACCAGATATTTCTGAATAAAACTCCCACATCTGACCATGACTCCCTCCCTCCTTGAGCAAAACATTTCACCTCATTCCCTAAATTATCTCCAGCTGGAAAACGGATCTAAAAATTCTTCTCTACAAGTCTCTGAAGGAAGTTATTAAAATATAAATTAGTCTGAAGTAGTACATAAGTGGAAAATTATTGCCAAACCTAGGAAATTGTACTATGGAATATATAAACAAATATGAAAATTGTATAAAAGTGCTTCTTCAAGGTGTTTTGTAATGTTTGCACTATCTTGGACCATCAAGTCTCAGAGGGGTAGTCGTATTAGTCTGTAGCTTTAAAAACAACAAGTAGTCCTGTGGCACCTTAGAGACTAACAAAAATAGCTTTAGTCTGGAAGGGGGAAAACAGTAAGTACAGCAATGGCATAATGAGCTGGAATGCTAATAAATATAAAAACAGAACCAACCAGACTATTTCAGATGTATATATCTGAATAAAAATATGCATTATTGATATTTAATATGTACTATAGGAGTCTTTCAAAAATTTACATTTCAATAGTTATGAGACATATGTTTTCGTGGATTTTATAAGATAAGTAATTGGATTTGATAAATCATTAAAGAGAGATGCAATAGAAGTATTTAAAAGTTTCTTTTGAAGTTAGAATTTGACACACTCCTTTCCATACTCTGACTTTCGTTCATGGTAATCTTATTAACAAACATGACAGTGTAGTGTATCAGACACTTGATGAAGTGTTGAAGGTGGAAGAAGGCATCTGGAACAGATTTAGAGAGAACTGTTTTGACTATAACTCAATGTTAAAAAAAAAAAGAGAGAGAAGAAAAACTAAAGTTTGGACTATCCCAGTTTTCTGTAGAAATGACCAAAGTAAAGTAACAGTGATCTCTTTCCATTTTTCTGTTTTTGACACATTTAAACAGCACCTATTAACTAAGCTAAATCAGAAGACTTGAATTTCAGTAAACACTACTACAGCTAAAACAATAATATATTTTCAATAATGAAACTGGTTTTCAAATAACCTTCATTCTCCTAACAAGCTGATCTATCCTAATTAAAATATAGAGGTTAAACATTTCAGTTCAACTAGAAGTGTCTTTTATGCTTTTGATTTCTTCTCTATTCCAATCTTTAAAAAACTCAGCCAATAACTTGTTTAGTGCCTATTCAAGATGTAAAACACTGGCACTGGAATCCTTATCTTTAGCTTCTGACGGGCTCTATAAAGCATTTTAGTTTACTTTTTTGTGAGTTCAGTTCAACATCACATAGCACAATGGACATACTTAAATGTTTTTCTTCTATAGGTTGAACCTCTCTAGTCCAGGAATCGCAGAACCTGACCAGTGCCGAACCAGAGAATTTGCCAGACCACGGGAAGTCAATATTGTCTAGCAGCATTACCAACACTTCCACTGCTTACTAGGCTCTTAGAAGACATGTAGTGGTAAATTAGATAGATAACAGTAGAGAACACCGAGAACCAGGACTGGTGGCTGTAAACGAACTTTATGGGACTACAGGATCCTTGGCCATACCCAAGTACAGGTACAGTTGCAAGGAGTAAGACAGGAGTGTTTGCTCCTATTGGCCTCTCACTGTGTGGATGCCACCAAGTTCAGCTTAAAGTAAGCCAACTCCAGCCACGTATTCTTGTTCTCTTGCCTCACAGAATCTTCTGCTGGGATGGTATTGGTAGGGCTGACAAGAGCAGTGGGCCTTAGAATTAACATCCTATTAAGATACATGGGGTCATTCACACTTCTTAAAACTACATTTCTAGGCTATCTGCAGACTCAAGCAAAGATCACTGCACCTGTTCATCCTTGATCACATCTTCAAGCCTTTAATCACAACTGTAAAAGCTAGAAACTTACATTTTCATTTTTAAAAAAAGTGGACGTCTAGATTCTGATACAACTGCAAGATGTCAGCATAGCCCTATGGGTGCCTATTCACTTCTCTGGTCCTGTACTTGTCTGTGCCAATGACCCACTTGTATGATCTTGGAAAGTTGCTTCACATATCTTAGCCTCTTAGTTAATCCTCCCTTCACTTTGTCTAGCTTGTCTATACAGATTGTAAGAGATTTGGGGACGGAATTGCCTCTCAGCATATTTTTATATTGTGTCTACCTCAACAGAGATCCTATCTGGATTTGGTCATTTAGATTCTAGGGCATTCATAATACAATGAATAGAGAAATAAAGGCCAATGCCTTAGCCACAAGACTATCTTTCTGCTCCTTACAAGGCCTATGTTTCAAAAAACTGGTGATTCAATGTGAAATATTACTTATAAACTTGTACAGTTTTAAGGACAGCCCACAACTACTAGTCTCCCTGTTCTGAAGTAATGTGGAACACTCTCTAAAAACAGATTCAAACCAAAACCCCAGACCAAATACCTTCTGACATCTGAGAAAGTTCAAGCCTTTATCCTTACTGCTCAGGGCCATCAATAATTCTAACTATGGTTTCCGCTCTTTGGGAGGTCTAATCAGAAATCAACCAAGATCAACCGTACACTTACCCAAGAATGTGTTCACACAGGAGTCTGCAATAGTCACTGTGAGAGCTGGTAATTAATAGCAGGACCTTCCCAGCATTTTTTAGTTGCCGTAGCCATTTTTTTACACACTCAGGGCAACTTTGTAAATATTTGGCTGGATCATTTTTCACTTCTGGGAAATATGTCCCACAGTTTTCTGAAAAAATAAAAATATAATTATATTCTAACAGCCAATCATATTGGCAAACTAAGCTATAAACACAGAATTTTTTCCTGCACTCCATGGGCAAAAATAAATAAATAAAATATTAAAAATAACAAAATAAAATGTAAAAGTCAGATATAAAAAGTTGAAGAAAACTTAAAAAGTTGTACAGACTCATAATTCTTGATTTACACAAAATGGAAAAGAAAACAACGTGACGTAATAGCAGAAAAATGTATGTAAATCTCTCTTTGGTATTACATACGTTTCACTGCTA
Organism: Pelodiscus sinensis; assembly: GCF_049634645.1. NCBI lineage: Eukaryota > Metazoa > Chordata > Testudines > Trionychidae > Pelodiscus > Pelodiscus sinensis. Next base: position 82,860,053 of record NC_134713.1, on the reverse strand, counting down.
TTGCCTTTCTTATTTATTTTCCCACAACATTTTAAATAATGAATTATTGTCTTAAAAAGCACCTCACAGTTCTCTGTCTGATATATCACTTTACTGATTATTAGTATCTCAGTTTTTGGATATTCAACTTGAGGGCTACTCAAATAAGCCTGGTTTCCAGAAAGAATTGAGTACCTACTTCCTAATAATTACAGATCTTTAAGATATCTCAGTTGTGAAACCAAAAAATGGAGGCACTCAGAATCAGTAATTACTGTGGAAAATTTAGGTCGGCACCAACTGATCGGTAACAGCAGCTCTATAGCCATGACATTTTATCTTGGATCATTTTTTTAATGCATGTCATTGTCATTTTACCAGATAAAGGTGGATGAAATAATAATTAGCACTGTCAAATTATTTTAAAAAAAATGATTAATCATAGTTTTAATCACACTATTAAACAATGACAACACCATTTATTTAAATATTTTGGATTTTTTCTACATTTTCAAATTACAACACAGAATACAAAGTGTACAGTGTTCACTTCCTATTATCATTTTTAATTACAAATATTTGCAATGAATCATAGACCACTACAACCAGAAGTGACCTCAAGAGGCCATGGAGTCCAGTCCCCTGCCCTCATGGCAGGACCCAGTACCATCTAGATCATCCCTGATAAATGTCTATCTAACCTGCTATTAAATATCTCCAGGTATGGAGATTCCACAATCTCCCTAGGTAATTTATTCCAGTGTTTAACCACCCTGATAGTTAGAAAGTTTTTCCTAATGTCCAACCTGAGCCTCCCTTGCTAAATAAACTAAATAAGCCCAATTCTTTTAGTCTTCCTTCATATGTCATGTTCTTTAGACCTTTAATCATTCTTGTTGCTGTTCTCTGGACCGTCTCCAATTTCTCCAAATCTTTCTTGCAATGTGGTGCCCAGAACTGGACACAATACTCCAACTGAGGTCTGATCAGCGCAGAGTAGAGTGGAAGAATGACTTCTTGTGTCTTGCTTACAACACTCCTGTTAATGCATCCCAGAATCATGTTTGCTTTTTTTGCAACAGCGTCACACTGTTGACTCATATTTAGCTTGTGGTCCACAATGATCCCTAAACCCCTTTCTGCAGTACTCCTTTCTAGACCAGTGTTTCCCAAATTTATTTGGCCATGGAATCCTTTTAAATTCGAAAGAATTTTGCAGAACCCCTAATAACAGTCTCATATATGGAGCTGAAAAAGTAGACCAGAAATAAGTAAAGATAATAATAAACAAATGCTAAACAAGGTCATAAGATCAACATTTAGATTAATTCCATATATTTAAATAAAAAAATCACATAATATTATTTTTTTAATTATAAAATGTTATTGTAATGGAATTTTCTCACGGAACCCTTATTTTCACTTTGTGGAACCCCAGGGTTCCTCGGAACACCATTTGGGAAACACTGTCCTAGGTAGTCACTTCCCATTCTGTGTGTGTGAAACAGATTGTTCCTTCCTAAGTGGAACACTTGGCATTTTTCCTTATTAAACTTCATCCTGTTTATCTCAGACCATTTCTCCAGTTTGTCCAGATCATTTTGAATTATGATCCTAACCTCCAAAGCAGTTACAACCCCTCCCAGCGTGGTATCATCTGCAAACTTAATAAGCATACTTTCTATGCCAATATCTAAATTGTTGATGAAAAAAGGAAACAGAATGCCTTAGTGCTTTTCAATTCACCCCATACAAGAAGTGTAGTGCAATCTCTTGATTGTAAAAGTGCAGCATTCAAAAATAGAGAATTATTTTTATATGACTGCACTCGAAAACAAAGCAATATAAAGCGTTAAGAGTCTATAAGACCACCCAATCCTACTTTTTGTTCAGTGAATCACGGACACAAACAAATCTGTTTACATTTGCAGGAGATAATGCTAACCTTTTCATTACAATGTCACCTGAAAAGATATTTACATGGCAAAGTTGCTAAACATTTGCATGCTCCTTCATGTTTCGGCCACCATTCTAGAGAACACACTTTCAGGCTAATGACAGAGTCTTCTCAAAAACGATCAGCATGGACTAACACACATTCATTTTCATCATCTGAGTCAGATGCCACCAACAGGTTGATTTTCTTCTTCTTCTTTTTTTTTTTTGGTGATGGTTTGGGTCTTTTAGTTTTCGCATCGGAGTGTTACTCTTTTAAGACTTCTGACAGCTTATTTCACACACCCTGTCCCTCTCAGATTTTGGAAGACACTTCAAATTATGAAATATTGCATGATGTGCAGTAGCTATCATTAGAAATGTCACATTTTCCACCCTTTTTGTGTTTTGCCAAGTCTGTAGAGGAAGTGTTCTTAAATTGAACAACATGTGCTGGTTTGTTACCTGAGACCACAATAACACAAAACATATGGCAGAATATAGGTAAAACCATGGACAAGGAAACACACAATTCTCCCCAAAGGAGTTTAGGCACACATTTAATTAATACATTTTTTAACAAGCATTATCAGCATGGAAGCATGTCCCCTGGAAAGATGGCCAAAGCATGAAGGGGCATACAAATATTTAATACACCTGGCATGTAAATACCTTGCAATACTGGCTACAAAAGTGCCATGAGAACACCTGTTCTAACTTCCCGATTACATTATAAATAAGAAGCAGGCAAAATTATCACTCTGAAACGTAAACAAACTTAACAAAAAGTAGAACTGAGTATGTTGGGGACAACAATAAAAGTTGCATCTTAACTTTTTACCCCAAATGTCTATTTATAACCTTCACATGTCTGTAAATATGCCAAAACTCCAACTGACAATCCCTGGCTCTTTTACAGAAAAAATACTTTCACAAAAACTTTTTTTTTAAACACTTAGTCTTATATAACACAAATGGAATCAAGTACAAGTATCAGATTCAATCAAGTCTGCATCTCTTCAGCTTTTCATGATTGGAGAAAGCACAACTCAAAGACATAAGTGTTTCATGAAAGACTCTCTTAAATGTGTGTTTCCATGGAACAAAGGCAGATTTTCATGCAAGCCTGTTTCTGAACCACAGTGTATCTAACTTCCTTGAAATATAGCCTATGCTAACAAACAGGCTATTTTTCCCAAACACATTTTTAAGAGAACAATTACATGAAATATAAGATATATTCTATTTTTAATCAAAGACAGAAATGTAAATAAATAAAAGAAATGTTTAGCACAGTAGAATACTGTCAGAATATTTGGAAAAACGTGGACATTTCTTTTCTGAATTGTTTCCAAAATTATATAAAGCTCTCCTTCCACACAATCAAATCTTTCAGGTGTCTTATAGGGTTTTTGCCTAACCTCTCACTGATGATCCGTTCATATTTTCTGTTCATATCTTTATATTTTATCTTTTAATTGTATAACAACTCTGATAATAGGCTCCTTAAGGCAGAACTCTATCTATAATCTATTTTTATTAAGCACTATGCACTCCTTTAATTTTTCCCGTGCATATATAGAATTAAATTTTGTTACATCCACTGATATGGAGGTGATATGTGACACATCACCTCCATATTGGTGAACATAACAAAATTCATATGGATGGGGGTGTGGCTGAGTGTGGGAGGGGGGCTCAGGGCTGGAGCAGAGGTTTGGAGTACAGGCAGTCCCCGGGTTACATAGATCCGACTTACATCAGATCCCTACTTACAAACGGAGTGAGGCAACCCCGCACTAGCTGCTTCCCCCCAGCAGACCACGGAGACGCGAAGCTAGTGCCCCCCACAGCAGACCAGGGAGACGCAGAGTAGCTTTTCTCAGAAGACACCTCAGCTTGAGAATAAAGGACTGAGGGAAGTGAGGTGTGGGAGAATAAAACTGAGCTCTGGAGAAATGTTTGGCTAGAGTTTCCCCTACAATATGTACCAGTTCCGACTTACATACAAATTCAACTTAAGAACAAACCTACAGTCCCTATCTTGTACGTAACCCGGGGACTGCCTGTACAGGGGTGTGAGGGTTATGGATGGGGTGCGGGTTTTGGAATGGGGCTAGGGATGAGGAATTAGGCTGCCTAGGGCTACATTGATGAGAGAGGAATCCTCAAGCTCTCTTCCCTTGCAGCAGCACCTAAGCTGCAGGGGGAAGAGAGAAGCTCATCTCCCCAGCAGGCCCTCTGCTGAGGCTACGTTTAGACTGAAGGCTTTCTTCGGAAGAACCTTTTTTTGGAAGAGATCTTCCAAAAAAACTTCTTCCAAAAGAGCACATCCACACACAAAAGCACATTGAAAAAGCGGTGTGCTTTTTCGAAAGAGAGCGTCCAGACTGATTGGATGCTCTCTCGCATAAAAGGCCACCAGAAACCACATCAGGCAGGGCTTCAGGTCACCAGTGGCTTCCAAGTGCTGGTGCCGGAGGCTTGCAGAGATGCGCTTAAAGGGACCCCCCCGGACAGATGTTTCTCTGCTTCTGCTGCGTGCTTGCCTACCTCTTCGAGGGACAGCAACTCTCGCTGTGCCTGCTGTGGTTGCCCTGTTTTTTTGGACACCACAGTTTTTCTCTTGGTGCCATGGAGCCATCTCCTCCTCCTCCTCTGGCTGGCTCTGGTCCTCCTCCGCCATGTCCTCTGGCTGGGCGATGATAGGGGTCTGGAGGCCGGAGTACACATTGACGGGTGGGGAAGATGTTTCCTCACCCCCCAGGGTCTGGTGCAGCTCATTGAAGTAGGAGCAGGTGTGGGGTCCTGCCCCTGAGCACAAGCTGTGCTCTCTGGCCCAGACATATCCCTGATGGAGCTCTTTGACCTTACTCCGGACCTGTTCCAAGCTCTGGGGTGGTGCTCTAGGCTCCGCCAGGAACTGAGCCATGCGCTCATAGATCTCCGCATAGTGGCACTTGAAGCAGAGATCCTTCAAGGTGTCCTCTATGCCCCACAGCTTGAGGAGAGACAGGATCTCTGCCCCAGACCAGGAGGGTGACTGCCTCTTGGTCCCCTGGGTGGGTCCTGGGGCTGCTCCCTACTAGGGCCAGGGGATCACAGGGGACTTGAAGCTAGGCCCATGAGTGGCAAGGCCTGTGGCAGGGAGAGCCGGCAGAGAGGTGCTGCTCTTAGGCCGTCTTCCTGCCACAAGATTTCTCCAGGGTGCCTGCAGCTTTAAGAGGGGCCAGGAGACAGGAACTATAGAGTACTGATTAATTTGGACAGAGTGGCCATCAGGGCACCTGTGTTATTTCCTGGAGGCCTCTTCTTTCAAAAAAAGCCCGTCCTCCCTGTTCACACATGCCTTTTTCCGAAAGAACTCTTTTGGAAAAAGGCTTCTTCGCTGGAAAAAACCCTCTGTTCTTTCGATTTACTTTCAAAAGAACGCGATTTGCAGTCTGGACATAACTCAAGTTTTGTTGGAAAAACAGCCGTTTTTCTGAGAAAGCTCTGTAGTCTAGACATACCCTGAGATGGAACAGAGGGAACTTAGGTGCTTGAAGGGAACTTAGGTGCTTTACCCTTTTTTTGTTAAGCTAAATAAGTTTAGCTCCTCGATTTTATCAGTATATACATGTTTTCTGTTTCTTTCATCATTCTCATGGTTCTTCTTTGATTTTCTCTAATTTATAAACATTCTTCTTGACCTGTGGCACTCAGAAATGGACAAAGTATTCCATGGGCAATAGTACCAGTGCCAAATACAGATATAATCTTTCTATTCCCACTTTATGTATCAAACAATTACATTTGCCTTTTTGGCCAAATTGCTATTGAGACTACAAATAGCTCTGGAATTAATGTGAGGGATCAGATGACAGCAGTACAGGCAGTCCCCGAGTTACGCGGATCTGACTTATGTTGGATCCGCAGTTACGAACAGGGATTTTTCTCGCCCTGGAGGACTGGAGCGGCAGGACGCCTGGTCCCGCCGCCCGTCTCCTCCGGGGCGAGAAAAGCTGCTCCCCGTCTCCCTGGTCTGCTGGGGGAGCCAGCAGACCAGGGAGACAGGGAGCAAAGCGGCGGAGGACCCGGAGCCAGACCCGCGGCCGCTTCCAGATCAGCTGCACCGCTCCTTGGCGCTACTGGACCAACCCGGCAGCACCCCAGCTGCTCTGCCCCAGGCGTCCTGATTCAGCCGCTGCTGATCAGTTTCAGCAGCGGCTGAATCAGGACGCCTGGGGCAGAGCAGCTAGGGTGCTGCTGGGTTGGTCCAGTAGCGCCGAGGAGCGGCCACGCTACTGGACCAACCCAGCAGCACCCGAGCTGCTCTGCCCCAGGCATCCCCAAGTTAGCCGCTGCTGAAACTGACCAGCAGCTGACTACAGGAAGCCCGAGGCAGGGTTGCTCTTCCCCGGGCTTCCTGGAATCAGCTGCTGATCAGTTTCAGCAGCAGCTGACTTGGGGACGCCTGAGGTTCTTAAGTTGAGTCTGTATGTAAGTCAGAACTGGTGTCCAGATTCAGCCGCTGTTGAAACTGATCAGTTTCAGCAGCGGCTGAATCTGGATGCCAGTTCCGACTTACATACAGATTCAACTTAAGAACAAACCTACAGTCCCTATCTTGTACGTAACCCGGGGACTGCCTGTACTCTGGAATTTGCACTGATTACCCCTAGCAGAGCTTGTCAGACAAAATTAAAATGCAGTGACCAAAAAATAGGTAAAAAATGTTGCCACCATCACATTCAATTTATTGTTAGCAAAAACCAATAGATTTCTGGTTAGAATTCTAGGCCCTAAAAAGTATAAAAATGGATTACACAAGTGGAGGTCCCTCCCCACTGCCATACTGCCACAGTTACAATGGGTAGAAGCAACAATGCTGGAGCATCCTTGACATGAGAGAGAGAGAGAACTGGTGGTTGGTCATGCTTTACCAGGAGACATCAAGCTTTAGAATTCTTGGCATAGCATAATCAGTATTTATTGACTTTCTTTATTCTCGGGATGACACAAGTTGTTTTACTGTTATGATACCTGTTGGGGATGGCATTGTATTGATTTTCTTACTCTGTTTTCTAGGGCAAATGTATTATTACTTACTGGATAAAGATCAGCATTGTATTAAATATTAATTGAGAAAATTATATAAGGATGTCTAGAGTATAAAATGAGCAATTATTTGCTGAAACATCAAAATAAACCACTAAAAAACCCATCTTTCTCTGACCCTCAAGAAATATTTACTGCGCATTATTCCCTTTCTAAACAGATGTGTGTGTACAAATCAACACTATGATGTGTTTCTGCAACTCTAAATGCAGCCAGTACTCCAGAGCACTCACTATAAGAACATATTTATACATTTTCTAAATATTTTTACTGGATGAAAAAGGTGCCATATCTCAGATTATATAAAGAAAATACACATTTTTTCAGATGAGGTGTAACATTTTTGTCTCAGTCCCAAGGACCTTCATATTAACAATCACCATATTTGTTCATTACAGCCCCTGCATACTGCATTTTGCAATTACAAACTTTCTTAAGTTACATAATGTGCCATGTTTTCCATGAAACTTCAAGTTTTGCTGCTGTTGCCAAAATATGTTGAACACATTTCATGTTCACACTCATATGATTAAAGGAGTAAGGAAATTACAATCCATGACAGTCATAACAACATTCTGAAAAATATTTATCACAAAGGGAAAATATAAAAGAAAGAGGCATTTGTAAGTTCTTCATAAAAATTATAAAAAGGAACGGTATCAAAATATGAATCATACAGAAGAGTCCAACAATGAAGGGGAATTTGCAATAGATTACCCACCTCCTGCCTTCACAATGAGACTGAGTGCTCAAAATATTTAGAGTACTGGCTTACTACACTTTCCCTGATATACAATCCTTTCATTATATGCCAAGAACTTTGTTTAATCAGAGTTTAACACAGGATGGTACTTGCTGGAAGTTGCTCTGTGACTTGCCCTTCATTTCCATCAGAGAAATTGCTTTACCAGGACAATGGCTATATCAGTTTTGATATTACTCAGTATGGCTGAAACATGCTACATCAAATGTTTTAATTAGGCCTAGCTATTTGGCTCTATAGACAGCAGTAATTCAGGGAGACAAAATTGTTAAAGTACAACTTTAAAAAACAATGCAGTCCACCACTGTTAATGTCAAACTAACAGATTCAGCAGGATGTTTTGTACACACAGGGAAGAGAGTGGGTGAGCTGAGGAAACAATGGATGGAGAGGAAGTAATATGAAGTTTTAACTGTTACAAAAGTTATTTGCTTTTTCAAATGAAGCTTAAAAGTGAAATTTCCCAATGAGACCTTTCAATCTCCCAACAGGTAGTGTATTTATCTTCAGCTGCTAGTGGTCAGCTAAAAGGTCCATCAGGTACGAATTTGGCTCCACCCAAAAATATGTAACTATAAATGTTCATATCAAAGTTGAACATTCTTGGTCTCTATCCATTTGAGATACAATAATGGCCCCTTCAACCTCTTCTATTATTCTTTCCATGCGTGGTCTTACATAATTTCATAGCATCTGTGTGATTATAAAACATTTAACACAAAGAGGATAGTACCAATGAGATGTTTTATCTGTTGCTTACTTAGGCCTGTAGGCTATATCTACACTGCAGGTTTTTTGCACAAGAACAGCTATTCTTGTGCAAAAACTTGCGGAGCATCTACACTGCACATGCATTCTTGCACAAGTAAGAGGGCTTCTTGTGCAAGAATTATTCCTCTCCCCACGAGTAATAAGCCCTCTTGTGCAAGAGCTCTTGTGCAAGAAGGCAGCATGGACGGGCAACAGGGGTTTCTTGCGCAAGAAACCCCTATGGCTAAAATAGCCATCAGAGCTTTCTTGCGCAAGGGAGCGTCCACACTGCCATGGACGCTCTTGCGCAAAAGCACTTCTCTTGCGCAAAAGCACATGGCAGTGTGAACGTGCTCTTGCGCCAGACTTTTGCCCAAGAACTCTTGCGCAAGAAGCCTGCAGTATAGACGTAGCCATTATGTTTTACTGGAAATGGAAAGGTCAATTTCCCAAACACAAGCTATTTGAAAATGAATATTATTTCAGTCTCATCTTTAACCATCAATGTGGTATTAGTGCCCTCTAATGGACAGTATTACAATATTCACCAGGAAAACCCAAGGACGTGTAATCACCTAAGGCAGTGGTCTCCAACCTTTTTAACCACAGGATCACTTTTTCAATTTAAGTGCAATGGAAGATCTACCTCAAACCCAAATACCCTTGCCCCATTTCCTTCCTTCCCCTTCTCTGAGGCCCTGCCTCTGCTCTACCCTTCTCCGAGGCCTCACCCTGATCACCCTGATTCCATCTCCCATCCTCACTCACTTTCACCAGGCTGAGGGAGGGGGTTGGGATGTAGACTCTGGTCTTGAGCCAAGACGTTTGGAGTGTGGGAGGGGCTCCAGGCTTAGCACAGGGTGGGGAACTGGGGTCCAGGAGGGGTTTCAGGGTGCAAGCTTTGGGAAGGAGTTGGATGCAGGGGTCTCATGCCTGGGGCAGGAGGTTGAGTGCAGGAAGAGGTTCAGGGCTGGGACAAGGGTTCAGGATGCAGCATATGGCTGGGCACCATTTAACTGCAATGGCTTCCAGGTGGTGGAGAAGTGGGGTTAAGGCAGGCTTACTCCTGTCCTGGCCGTGTGCCACTCCTGAAAGCAGCTGGCATGTACAGCAATGGGTCCATGGTTCCATGTGCTGCCCCTCATCTACAGGCACTGAGCCCACAGCTTCTACTGGCTACGGTTCCCTGTTATTGATCAATTGGAGCTGCAGGAGTGGTGACTGCAGGCAAGGACAGCATGTACTCTGTCTGCCTTTCTCAGGGGCTGCAGGGACAAGCAGCAAAAGATATAACAACAACCCCTCTCACATGTATGTTGGGTCAGGAGATGAGAGGGAAAGGCAGTGTGTGTTTGTGAAAAGGACAGAGACACACACGGTGTGCAAGAGTGACAAAAATCTGCATTGCTAGACTCCCTCTATCCCCTTCTCTCTGTGTGGAAATAGGGTACAGAAGTAGGGGAGGAGGGACACCATGACATCAGCACCCTCCTCTTCTCCCTCCCATACCCTGCACAGCAAACAGGCAGCTCCAAGTGGGGCTGTTCCAAGGCAGAGGGCAGAAGCAGCATGACAGTGGGTGGAGGGGCCATTGAAGTGCCAGTGCTTGATAGCTTCTTGGCCAAACCTGTTAGGGTCACCTATCAAAGGCTCCAAGATCTACTGGTAGATCCTGATCTACTGGTTGATGATCACTGACCTAAGGAGAGCAAAAGTCTCCCAGATGTGAGGAGCTCTTGCTGTTCTAAGATCTGCCACTCTCTCTGCAGCCTTCCACAATAGATGAATTCATCCCAGTCTAGGGGGCTGAGAGTATTCAAGTGAAGCATACATGGGTTCTTATGAAACAGCCCTAAAGAATGTAAAAGCATTGAAATTATCAGCATTGTATAGACATTACTTTAACAATAATTATGCAACACAATAGTGAATGTTAACCTTTAAACATTAAATTGGCTGTTTGTTATTCAGTATTAAGTTCCATAGGATATTTCCCTACAGGAAGTCTGGGTGGTCTCACAGCAGCCCTACCGCAGTGGAATTCTTTTCCATCAGAAACCAGGCAGCTCTGCCATGTTCACCGTGAAATGCAGAACCTCTCTCTTCCCTATTGCCTTCTCACAACTTTTTAAAATAAAATTACTAACATCCTCACACATACCCACAGTATAACATCAGAGGGGGCAGAGATTATAAATATGTTGATTCATATATTTTTGAGCTAGACTGGGCCTAGCCCCACCATGGACAAACAGGGTAGTAGGGCAAGGAAAGGCTCCATTCTTGTGGTCACATTACGACTGCCTCGGTTGCTGTTCTGGATATAGGAGGTACCTGGTACTCTCAAATGAGAGCATGTGAGCAGGGAGCGGGCAAAGGCAAGCTTCACACTTCAAAGGTAGGGCCCTTGATGTAGGGTGAAGCAAAGCTAATGTCATATCCACTTTAATGCACACATTTCAGTATGCTTTAAATTACAATGGATTTGTCTCATCATTGGAAGCAAGCTCCCCATAGACAAGGGCACACTAACTCAAAGCAGAGACAGACCTTCCAAAATAGCAGATGCAAAACCTGCAGACATACCACCATTGCTACAATGATAAACACCTCCTACATCACATCTTTAGATCCATGGGTCCTACACATGCCTATTATGACATACATTCTATTTCATCCAGAGTGCTAAATGCCTGTAGTGGGCAGCTGACTTTACCATCAGTCATGATTTTATAGACCTTTATCATATTGCCCTTAGTCATTTCTTTTCCAAGCTGAAAAGTCCCAGTCTCTTCTCCTCGTACAGAAGCTGTTCCATACCCATTATCATTTTTGTTGCCCTTTTTTGAATCTTTTCCAATTCCAATATATCTTCTTTGAGATGGAACAACCACATCTGCACAAAGTATTCAAGAGGTGGACATTCCATGAATGTATGTATAGGCCATAGGTTATTTTCTGTCTTACTATCTATCCCTTAATGTTTCCCAACATTCTGTTTCTTTTTTGACTGCCACTGTATGTACATCAAAGGGATGTTTTCAGAGAAATATCCACAATGACTCCAAGATCTCTCTCGAGTGATAACTGATAATTTAGTCCCCATCATTTTATACGTATACTTAGGATAATGTTTTCCAATATGCATTGCTTTGCATTTATCAACATTATAATTCATTTGACATTTTGTTGCTCAGTCACCTAGTTTTGAAAGACCTTTTTGAAGTTCTTCACAGTCTGTTTTGAATTAAACTATGTTGAGCAGTTTTATATCATCTGCAAATTTTGCTACCTCACTGTTTACCCCTTTCTCCAGATCATTTATGAATATGCTGAATAGGATTGGTCCCTGTACGGACCTCTATTGGACAGCACTAGTTACCTGTCTCCACTGTAAAAATGAATAATTTATTCCTATCTTTTGTTTACTTTCTTTTAATCAGTTACTTATCAATGAGAGGATCCTCCCTCTTTTAGGAAATCTAAGTACACTATTTTCAGTGGATTGCCTTTGTCTACATGATTGTTGAGCCGCTGAAAGAATTCTAGCAGATTGGTGAGGTATGATTTCCCTTTATAGAAATCATGTTGACTTTTCACTATCAAATTATGTTAATCTATGTGTCTGACAATTCTGTTCTTTACTATAGTTTCAACCAATTTTCCTGGCATAGAAGTTAGACTTACTGGCCAGTAATTGCCACGATCATCTCTACTGCCTTTTTTAAAAATTGGTGTCATATTAGCTATCCTCTAGTCATTTGGTGGAGAAGCTGATTTAAAGGATAGGTTACAAACCACAGTTAGTTCTGCAATTTCATATTCAAATATTTCCAGTTGTCTTTCAGTGAATGCCATCTGGTTCTGATGATTTATTACTGTTTAGTTTATCAATTTGCTCCAAAATGTCCCCTGATGACACTTTAATCTGGGCCAATTGCTCAGATTTGTCACCTAAAAAGAACGGCTCAGGTTTGGGAATCTCTCTTTCATCCGCAGATATGAAGACTGAAGCAAAAAATTAATTTAGTTTCTCCTCAATGGCCTTATTGTCTTTGAGTGCTTCTTTTAGCATCTTGATCATTCAGTGGCCCCACTGGTTGTTTAGCAAGTTTTTTGCTTCTAATGTACTTTTAAAAATTGGCTAGTTTTGAAAGAAGATGGACAGATGTTAAGTATTTCAGAATAAGATTCTGTTAACGGTCATCATTTTACAAGAATAAGAACCAATCCTTGCTTAATTCTATAAACAAGAGAGTTGAAAAACTCAGAGGGTGTGTCTAGACTGGCAAGATTTTGCGCAAAAACTTGCTAGCTGTCTACACTGGCCGCTTGAATTTGAGCAAGAGCACTGACGTTCTAATGTAAGAATTCAGTGCTTCTTGCGCAAATACTTTGACGCTTCTGCTCAGGGATAAGCCCTCTTCTGCAAGAATACTTGCGCAAGAGGGCCAGTATAGACAGGCACCTTAATTTTTTGTGCAAGAAAGCCCGATGGCTAAAATAGCCATTGGAGCTTTCTTGCGCAAAAGCGCATCTATATTGGTTACGGATGCTTTTGCGCAAAAGCACTTTTTGCACAATAGCATCTGTCCCAATCTAGACGCTCTTTTGCAGAAATACTTTTAACGGAAAAACTTTTCTGTTAAAAGTATTTCCGCAAAATCAGGCCAGTCAGAGGGTAATGACATTGGGATTTAGCCATAGGGAATGCAGAGATGTAGATGGATTCTGAGTGATCTGGGAACTGAGGGTATGTCTACACTACCCCCCTAGGGGGGGTAATGTATGCATACCGAACTTGCTAATGAAGCCCGGGATTTGAATTTCCCGGGCTTCATTAGCATAAAGCCGGCGCCGCCATTTTTAAAAGCCGGCTAGTGCGAACCCCGTGCCGCGCGGCTACACGGGGCACGGGCTAGATAGTTCGGACTAACAAGCCATTCCGAACTATCTGTACACCTCGTTCCACGAGGCGTACAGATAGTTCGGAATAGCTTGCTAGTCCGAACTATCTAGCCCGTGCCGCGTGTAGCCGCGCGGCACGGGGTTCGCACTAGCCGGCTTTTAAAAATGGCGGCGCCGGCTTTATGCTAATGAAGCCCGGGAAATTCAAATCCCGGGCTTCATTAGCAAGTTCGGTATGCATACATTACCCCCCTAGTTCGAACTAGGGGGGTAGTGTAGACATACCCTAAGATCTTTTAATACAAAGTATGTACTTTACTTTGCCTATCACAACAGCACCTTAGCATCTCAATTAAAATTCTACTGTTTGCATGGAGTGATCAAACCACATGATTCTGCTTGCAAAAAGTACATCACTCACAAACAAGGAGATATCTCATTGTCATATAAAGATTCAGTTAAAATCTTGGATTAAAGTTTTACCACACCATGCCAGGCCTACTTTGCCTTGAGCTCTGACGGCTGTCAAACTCAGACCTGATGAACCACCAGAGGGAGCAAGATACACAGCAGAGAGAGCACTTCAACTGAAAACATATCCCACTTACTAAGACAATGTTGCCATTAGTCCATAAGAGAGTTTAAATCCCAATTGTGTGTGTGTGTATGTGTGTCAAATCTCAAATGAGTTGGGATAATCCAGTGACATGAGTCCCTTTAGGTCCCATGTGGGCCTATATTTCCTATATTTCTATACACTGAATTGCCACTTCTTCTCTCCAGGGAGAAAAAATGAAAATAAAGTGTAAGTGAGTAAGATTTTTCCCCCATCCCCCAAAAGAAATTAAAAATTAAAAAAAGTTTCAAGTGTTCTGTTGAAAAATTAGAAATTTCAAGTAAAATGAAAAAAAAAATCTTTCATATATTGTTCATGAAACGCTCTTTGTGATCAGATCTCCTATAGACACATTACAAATACCTAGTCAGGTGAAATGCTATGTAGTTCACAGAGTACAATATAGTGAAGAATGTAAAGAATTTTAATAGCTGTCCTCAAATTTGTTATAATCTTTAAACTTGAGCTCCAGGACTTTAGGTTTAACAGCTGGCCTTTGATTATAAATTATAAAAGAGCTGGCTAGAAAAGGGTTCAATACATCTAATAAATAGGTTTTATAGATGTATTGTGCTTGAGAGCCAAGAGTCTCATATCAGCAATATATTAAGTCACTGAAAAGTGTCAAAACATATACTCCCATAGAGTCAGTGATATACTGCACACTTTATAACTTCACATAAAAGTAAAATAAATTAAAAATAAAATATATCTGTTCACTGTTGATTTCTGTTTTTACTTCAAAATCTTAAAGCAAGATTTACCCACCTGTGTCTTATTAACCTGGAGTTATACTTTTCTTTATCTAATTTGCCAGAAAGTCAAACACAAGCAAAGCAGCTAGTATGTTAAGGAAATTCATTCAGATGCCTTTACATTGTTTGTAGCAATGAATATCTGACAGGATAGAAGAGCTACATGGTACACCATCTGCACTAATTTGTGCTCTAGCCTGTGCCTACTGTCTGACTGAAACTGAATGCAGGCCACCCACATCCATGACAAGTGATGTACAATATATAACGTACAGTACTAGAAATGAAGGAGACGCAATGATGTTCCAAACAGAAGCAGTTGATTAGCAGTGTTGCTGATACTGCAGGAATAAATACGTCGAGGCCCCTATTAGGAATCACAATGTGCTTTTGATAGCCACTATATGAACTTACAGTAAAACCACAGTCCTTGCCCCCAAAGAGTTCATTATCAAATACTAGAGGATTTACCCAGCATTGCTCGGGTCCTTAACTCAATTAATTTTTGTTTTTCTTCATTTAAATCATTGCTCTGGGGTGGAGCTGAGGATGAGGGGTTCAGTATGAAGGCTGCCCCAGAGAGAGAGGAATACCCCAGCCCTCTATCACTGCAGCAGCTTGGAGCCAGATGAGAAGCACACCTCTCTCGTGGCCACTGCAGCGCCAGCTGGCACAGTGTGGGGATGGGTGCATGTTCCCTGGCTGGGGCAGATGCATCTTCCCCCTGTGCTCCAAAGCCACATTGAGAACGGAGCAGACAGTGCACTTTCCCCTTGCTCCCTGACAAAGGGGAACAGCCAGCAATATTCTTGTGGGGTGGGGTGGAGGGTGGGAGGGTAGAGTTGCAGCCCCCTTGCCCTCTCTAAAGGGCACCTGGTGGGAGGCCCTAGGTTGGGGTAGTCTCAGATTGGAGGGGAGGCATGCCCCCTGCTAGCTCCTTTCATCTACTTGGTGATTCTGTCTCTTTTCTACGTGGTTTTGTGTGTTGCCATACATATCAGGGCAGGGGAGATTCAGTCCCTCCCTCCCACACAACCAAACTTTTACTTTGCCTTAAGTTAGGATAAGAGGTGGTCCTAGCTCTTACGGTTTAGGAGTTTTTGAACAAATAGATGGACTGATGGACAGAGAAACAGATTCACTCACTCACAGACAAACTCTCTCAATTATTTAGTAGATAAGATGAGAAGAAAAACACGAGTGTCAGAAACAAATAGCGAGGGAAGAGCAGGGGTGGGCAATAATTTTTGATGCGGGGCCACTCCAGATTTTGGGAAGTGGTCAAGGACCACACTCTTCCATGATATTAATGGAGGGGGTGCGGGATCTGGGATGGAGGTTGGCTGAAGAACGGAGCTTGGGATAGGAAATTGGGGTGCAGGAGTGCACAACCCCTTCCCAGACCCTGCACACCCTCCTACAGGTCACACCTCCCCCCCAGACCTTGCACCCCAATACCCTACCTCTAGTCACAACCCAATTTTGCCCACCTCCTGACGTATTCTTTTGTTCACGCTCCTGACTTATTCAGCAGTACAGTACCTACATATTAGTTTTCTATTTACCCCTCTTTTTCTCAGCCGTCAACTGAACATAGTCCCAAGTATGAACTCATCTGTCAGGTTATTCTAATAAGCAAATCTGGATGGCAATACCTACAAGGGAAAACAACTAATAAGAGTTCCTTTTTCTTTGAATCTTTAATACTTAAATTGTCTTACATTAGGGTATGTCTACACTACAAAGTTAGTTCGAACTAACGGACGTTAGTTCAATCTAACTTTCATAGGCGCTACACTAGCGCTCCGTTAGTTCGAATTTAATTCGAACTAGCGGAGCGCTCAGTTCGAACTAGGAAAACCTCATTTTACGAGGATTAAGCCTAGTTCGAACTAGCTAGTTCGAATTAAGGGCTGTGTAGCCCCTTAATTCGAACTAGTGGGAGGCTAGCCCTCCCCAGGTTTCCCTGGTGGCCACTCTGGCCAACACCAGGGAAACTCTTCTGCCCCCCTCCTGGCCCCAGACTCCTTAAAGGGGCACGGGCTGGCTACGGTGCCCGTGCCAGGTGCAAGCCTGCCAGCACCCAGCCAGCAGACCCTGCACTTGGCACGGATCGAGCCACCCACCCGATGCTCCCCAGCCCTCCCCCTCTTCCCGGGACCAGGCTGGCGGCTCCCGGGAGCTTGCCCGGGACCGCAAGAGGCGGGCACCCGCCTGGGCTAGTGCAGACATCGTGGACTTTGTCCACGATCTCCGCACTAGGCACAGGAAAGTGGCCGTCTAGGGCAGGAGAGCTGCCAGCCTGGCCACCCAGGAGCAGGTGTGCAAGAAAATCAAGGGGGTCCAGTGAGACCCCCGACCCTGAGCCCTGAGCTTACAATGGCCGTACTGGGTCAGACCAAAGGTCCATCTAGCCCAGTAGCCTGTCTGCCGACAGCGGCCAACACTAGGGACCCTGGAGGGGATGGACCGAAGACAGTGACCAAGCCATTTGTCTCGTGCCATCCCTCTCCAGCCTTCCACAAACTTTGGGCAGGGACACCACTCCTACCTCCTGGCTAATAGCACTCCATAGACCCAACCTCCATGACTTGATCTCACTTCCTTTTAAACTCTATTCTAGTTCTAGCCTTCACAGCCTCCTGCAGCAAGGAGTTCCACAGGTTGACTCTTTGCTTTGTGAAGAACAACTTTCTGTTACTAGTTTGAAGCCTGCTACCCATTCCTTTCCTTTGGTGTCCTCTAGTCCTTCTTTATGGGAACTCAGGAAGAACTTTTCTGTATGCACCCTCTCCACCCCACTCCTGCTTTTAGAGACCTCTATCCTGTCCCCCCTCCGTCTCCTCTTTTCTAAGGTGAAAAGTCCAAGTCTCTTTAGCCTCTCTTCATATGGGACCTGTACCCAACCCCTGATCATTTTAGTTGCCCTCCCCTCTCCCAGCCTCTCTCTTCCCCTCTCCCACCTCCTTTTCCCAGTCTCCCCCAGTTTTGTTCAATAAAGACAGATTCCATTTTTGAACACAATTGTCCTTTATTTTGTACATCAAGAAGAGGGGCTAGGGAAGGGTAAGTGGAAGGAGGTGAGGGAGGAATGGGGCACGAGCCCCCGATGGGGAGGACTGGGCTGGCTCTGCAGGCTTCTGGGGGTGGAAGCTCTCCTGCAGCCCCCCAATTGCCCCCTCTCCCCAGATGGCAGCCTGCGGCAAGTGCAGCCGGGCTGATGGTCGAGTGCTGTGATGTGCCCAGTGTGGGTAGTCCGCGCACTCCAAGCCAGGACTGCTTTGCAAGCGGGGCACCCCTGAGAACTGTCTGTCCGGGGTGAGGGTCGGGACCCTTTAAGCACAGCCCTCGGCTAGCCTGAGACAGCATCTCCACGCTCTAAGTCCTCCTCTGATGCCCTGCCGGCACTGCTTCCGACCATCCTTAAGCCTGGTTCAGGGTCCTTAATGTGGACATGCTAGTTCGAATTAGCAAAACACTAATTCGAACTAGTTTTTTAGTCTGGATCCGTTAGTTCGAATTAGCTTAGTTTGAATTAACTAATTCGAACTAAATTAGTTCGAATTAACGTTGTAGTGCAGACATACTGTGGCCAGACAGCCCACCTCCATCACATCCATCTTATTTGCCTCCCTGAAGCATACAGGACAGAGAAGGAGCAATAAAATCAGCATAGTCTATGCTGGCTCATCTGATCCTGAGAAGCTGAAACATAGATATGAGGAGAGATCAGGATATGCGAGACTGCCACCGGCTGGCAACGATGTTGATTCGAACACACACACAGTCCCTGGAAGAGGAATTTCCCACTGAGAAAAGAATCCCCAGTAATTCCAATTTAGTTATCTCTCTTACAAGTGTAAATTAAGTTCACAACTCCCTTGTAAGAACTGGTCTCACAAAAGACAGACCAGCCCCATTTGGCATGACAGATAAGAAAGAGAAATACGTGACCCCATGAGTATAAAAGATGGGCCCAGCACACACTTACTTTGAGTGTCATTCTACCCTCTACCTGCTGGTCGGGTTAGGTGTTTGACCTCCCGAGGTTCTATGGGGACGCCCATCTCGTATTTTCGTCTTTCCTAGGAATTGAGGGCCCGGCCCTGGCCTGACATGCTGGAGTCGAGAGGCACAGAAGGGGGTAAAAATTGTACCTGGATGTGGTCCTCTGTCTTAAGTGTACACATAGAAAGAGTAAGCTGTTACTTGGTACCATTATTTCTATTTTTCTATCTTTATCTTCTTTGTAACCATTTTTAAGATCTATATTTTGCTAGCAGTATCTATATTTTGCTAGTAGTTAAGAAATAGAGCAATAGCCATTGTAACCATATGATTTATAAGCTTCTTTGATAAACCTGTAACTGTTTAAGTTTTAACCTGACTCCTTCAGTTGCTGTAACAGAACCAAGCACAATTTAAAAGAACTTCAGCCGGTCTTAAGGGACAGATATAGGGAGCCCTGACCGTCGGCTGACACATACCCTTAGCTATTAAGTCTGTGGACTCATCTTTCATAGATTAACTAAACTAGAAGTTTACCTGCTGAGAAGTGCTTTAACTCAATCCTCTCCTCAAATGCCTTCCATGGAGGGGAAATGCAGAATGTGGAAACTACTGTCTGCTTATATACAATCAATGTAATTAAAAAGGCCTTAGATGGTCTTTCCTGCCTTACAATTCAAGATATGACATCAGGGTCCACAATCCAGGTCTAGTTCAATTCCACTCAAACCAGGTAGCATGGGTCTTTGCAAGAAAAGTGGATTTGAAGGATTTGGCAGTATATGCCTAAATGGAAGAAATGCCACCCTGATTTCATAAACACAGTGAGTGACATTATTTCTAGTGTTAGCCCCTCAGAGGTCACTGTAATTAAGAAGCTTATACTCATACTTCATCTGACCTCACTGAATCAACTTACTAGATGTCAGATCAATCCACGTGCTCTTTTTAAGCGTTCAGAAACAGACTCTCTGGAATCTGCACACACTGTACAGCTCCAGAAGTGCCGTCATTGGCTCCTTAGTGGAACAATTCTTTCCAGCAGTTTCACATACCAGTTAGGTCTAGTAGTTCAACTGTCAAACTCCCAGAGACCACTGAATTTTTGGCAGTTCCACAGGTCTAAGATCTTTCCTGTTTGGTTTTATTCAAAGCCCAACAAAGCAAATAGTTGGTGTAAAGACAAAGGCAACTTAAAATGATTTCAGTTTTGGTGTTCTACTCCTTCTCCTTGTTTCAGTTTTCCTCCTCTTCCTCCATCTGATGGTTGTTATTGTTTGATGTTTGGAAGTAGCCATTTCTCTCTTGAATAGGCATTAATGACATTTATAGGTTTTTATGCTGGAAACAAGACGTATCCCTGTCAGAAAGGAATTATTTCATGCAGTTTCCAAATTTACCAGCAGGGCCGTTCAAATAATTTTCTACAGCCCGATCTGGGTTATCAGTTTGATATTGTTTTATAGCATCACTGATCTGGCTTCACTACATAATTTTTTTAAACAATTACTACTATCCATGAAGCCAATAATTAATAGTTTTCATCACAAACGGTCCACATTTTAAAAACATGAAAAGAATGATGTTTTGATCCCATATATACTATTGAGGTATTTTTTGGCTTCCATGTCCTCTTAATTTTTTTTTCTGGGAGCTAATAATACCAACCCAGAGTTAATTCCTTTACTTTAAAATTCAATGGAGTAATACAGCAGCTAGCACACTGTAAAAAAGGGATAAAGGTTGACACCTCAGTTTCCCCGGATCCTTGTTTATTTCAAATACTATCATAGTTAAGAGCAATGTGGTGTTTCCATTATATCCCTCATTTTCAGATGCTTATAACTGACCATTTTGCTTAAATTTAGCAAACATGATCTTTGCTTAAGCAGCATTTTTTCCCTTACCAGAATAAAGCACTTTAGCTGTTTTCAAATTGCATTAATGTAAGAAAAAGTAATGGCTTCATTTTTGATTAATAAAATTTTAATCTAAAATGTGGTTTACATCTGAATATTTCATGAAATATTTCATTGGGATATTTCAAGCTAAATATATATAGAGATCAACTTAAAAACAACAAATAGTCTGGTAGCACTTTAAAGACTAACAAAACATGTAGATGGTATCATGAGCTTTTGTGGGCACAGCCCACTTCTTCCTATGACCAGTGTGTTGGATGTCCAGAACTAAAATAAACAGGGGAGAAGGGAGGGGGGAGGAAAGAAGAAAAAAAGAGGAAGAGGAGAGAACAAGAGGAGGCAGCGGGTATAAAAATATCAAGGGGAAAGCTGAGCTGGAATGTAACAGGAAAAACAAATAGTCTATAAGTACCTAAAGACTGGATAGATACAGAAAGAATATCCAAGTAATGCTAATTACTCTTTGACAACAAATATCAATATTTCTGGCAACTACTGTTCCTTATGCAGATTAAGCTAATAACCTGCAGATTGAAGAGAGACTGAATCTAAGGCTAAGTCTAGACTACAAGCCTCTTTCAAAAAAGAGCATCTAGACTACAACCAGTAATTTCAAAAAAGCAAGCCACTTTTTCGAAAGAGAACACCCAGGCAGCCTGGATGCTCTCTTTCGAAAAAGCACAGTTTGCATTACATAGCGCTTTTTTTTTTTGAAAGAGCACTTTCTCGTAAAACAAGGTTTTCTGCGGTCGAAAAAACTGCTGCATTTTTTCAATTTACTTTCAAAAGAACGTGACAGTAGTCTAGATGCAGGGGAAGTTTTTTTTCAAAAAAAGGCCAATTCTTAAAAAAAAAAAAAAACCTGTAATCTAGACACACCCTAAGAAATTGAAGAAAAAAGGCAGACTCCGGAGATCATCTACCCCACTCCTAGAAGTCCAGAAGCATTGACTAACAGGATTCACTCAAGAACAGCAGAAAACTTTCAGTTCCTAAGGTTAAAAAAATGCTGGAACAACACCCTTCAACTTTCCTTTTCTACATCTGATAAGAACTGTTCTCCCTTAGCACAGTCACTACATCTAGTCATTGAAACTGAGACACACAGAACATAAGAATGGCCATACTGGGTTGGACCAAAGGTCCATCTAGCCCAGTATCCTGTCTTCCGACAGTAGCCAATGCCCCAGAGGGAGTGAACAGAAACAGGTAATCAAGTGATCCTTTTCCTGTCATCCTTTTCCAGACCCTGACAAACACAGGCTACCATTCCTACCTATTTTCAGATCCCTAGAAAAGAGGCAAGAATAGTGTCTGATATTTCCACAGAATCCTGGTCCCTGGACAACTTACAAGTGGTACTAAACTAAGCTCTGTTCAGGTCAGCTTTAACATGAAGGATGATGGTAGCCAAGAAGTGTGGTTACCCTCAGGACTCTATTTGGGGCCTGGAAAATATCCTGGAAACACAAATACAAAATACTATTGACAGAATTATTGGTTTTATCATTGAAGAGAAAATCCCTAGCCTCCCTGTTAATCTAGAAAAAACCCTCCAGTTACGGAAAATAAACCTTTTAACATTAATTAAATTTGTACCAATCAGAACCCATTTGAGTGCTCTTTCAGACAGGAACAAAGGCCCCTGTTCTTTCTTCCTTCTTCCTGCCTTTTTTGATATCAGAAAATCCAAAATTCAAAATCCCTTAATGAAGTATTCTTAGTTGTTCCTTTCTGAAATATGTGTGCAAATACTTTTGCACTTTTGAAAAATGTGTTATTGTACATAACCCATTTATAATCATGAAATCAGAGTAAATTATTTGCATAGTTATATCTTTTCTGAAAACTGTTTTTGTTTCCAATAAAGATTTTCTTTGAACTTTTATTTAATTTCTGTACCTGCTGATAGGCTACAGAGCATCTTCCCACAGTAAATTCCACAGTGGGAAGCAGAAAGCCTAGGAAACTCCATCAGGTCTTGACTTGTTCCCTTCAAGGGAGAGGGTTTCAGGAACCACAGAGAAGGCACAAGTGAAGTTTACAAGTCTAATGGGACACGGGGGAAGTTCTGCCATCAGCCATACAGAGCTTGAAATTTCTTACTCTGAATATACGTAAACCCTGAAGAGAAGCAGAAACTCCCTACAAATTAATGTTATATTTTTAGTAAGTGAATTTGCCCATTGATAGAGTTAATTTGGAGAAACCAAAGAAGGAGAAAGTAGAACAATTTTGATTCTTGTTACTCAAAATGTCCATTATCCATTTTACATCTTTTCTCCCTTTTTACAAAGTAAGGAGGTCAACTTGTTGACCCATTAAGGCATTTCTGAAGATGGATAAATAAACCATTACATTTCCAAGTGAAATCATCATGTTACATGTGGGACACTAACTAGCCAAAGAAAATAAAAATGAATGAAGCCTTTCTAAAAGAAACGAAATCTCTGTGGATCTGTAATTGTTACCGAAGTGTGTCATGCTACAATAATATTTTCTTACACCAACTTTACTGATAGCCTGTTGTCTTTTTATGATCAGAGCAGAATACATATATTATTTAAAATAACATAGTTACTAGTTTGGTCATGAGTTCCACACAACCATCCCCGGCTTCTTCTTTAAGAGATACATATTTGACTGAAACAAGGCTTTGACTATGCTACACACCTAGAATGTGTCACCAGTATATGAAACTTTTTATTTTTTACTGCAGAGGATCATTATTGTTTAAAAGATATAGCTATATACTTTCAGGCACCAGCTATACTACAGAGCTGTGCTGAAGGAGAGAGTAAATGGTAAATGTAAATGTAGCCTAAGGTAGTGAACTAGATTTCAGTTTAAAAGAAGGGCATCCATTTAAATCTCTAGTCTGCCCTTTATTTTCATATTATATATATATCCTCTAGGAAATATAAAACATAGGCAAAAAACCAATGTATTATTTTGGACAATTATAATTGTACTGTACCAAGCTTAGACCACAGATAATATTTCCTAGAGCACCTGAGTTGCTTCAGGGCTTAAGACCTAAATGTCCAAAATTATTTAAATACTTAGGCATTCATGTTGCATTGTATTTAGGATTTGAAATGCCTAAGGGACTGATTTTTAGACACTTAGTAGGATTTTCAAAAGCATTACGACCCTAAAACTCATTAATTAAACGGGTGTTGTCAGATGCTTAGGCACTTTTGACAATCCCATCAGATGCCAAAATAGCCTTAAAAATTGTGTCTTCTGGCAAGTCATAAATGCTTTGGAAAATTTTATCTTTTTTTTCCAAATCCCATCTCTAACACATATGTCAAACATGCTTCCCCTGGCTTATGTTATTTGTGTAGATTATCTTTCAGAAAGAATAGATTTATCAACTCTGATGAAACTAACAGAATCAGGAATATGAGCTGTAGGCACTGTTTTTCTTTATGGAGTTATGTTAATCTAGCAAACCAAAATTTGATTATTTCTTATTTTACTTTTATTTTTACAAACATGTGATTTTAATAAATACTATTTCAAAAAATATCCTTTTGTTTCTTTGAATTAGTTGTCTTATTTCTTCACTACATTTTCATTTTGGAAAGATCAAATCCATAGTTTTTCCCCTCTTTATAATTGTTTCTTATTTCTTTTTCTCAAGTTTTACTCACACATTTATATTGCTGGACACTTTTAATTTACTTTTGATTAAAATAAATACTGGAACCTACACTTTAATGTATGTTTTCAAGAATAGCAACCTTTTTACAATTAAACATGAAATAAAAGTTTTTAAATCAATCATCAGACAAATATTTACTACTGATATCCTTTAATTTGACATGGGTTTGTGAGTTGCAGCCAATGATGCAATTAATAAATTCCCAATGACCCAACATAGCCACCAAATAATTATAGGGCACGTCCAATGTAAATCAATTCAATATAGAAAAGAATGATTGATTATAAATAATACAATTTTATTTTCCTCTCTAGAGCATTAAATCCCATTAATGACATTTTATCAGATACCATTCAGAATTACAGTGCTACCTGCTGACTCTGGAAGTTAGCAGGTTGTCAGCATCTATGTTTCCATTATACGTTTCCATTATTTTCACAGTTATATATTGGCTGAAACATTCAGATCCAGGCAGAATCTTGGCAAACAAAGTCTCAACAGAAGAAAATACATTTCAGTACCAAAACATATTTGTTTTTAGTACTTGGTCATTTGAAAATCACAGGGATAAAAACAAAATGGAATATTTATGGTTCGATACACTTATTTGTGCTACTATTTAAAAAAAATTACAGATACCAGTCAACAATAAGGATTGCTATTTCACTGGGAAAAGGAGGACAGTCAGGGTAAAAATTATAGACAACTCATTGCACTTACACAGACTCTTGTCTTTATTTTATCCCTGCAAAGTGCTTTCTGGGTAACCACATGTTATTACCATTTTACAGATAAGTACACAAAGGAAGAGAGAAATTAAGTGATTTATGCAAGGTTATTCAGGAAACTGGTTGGAAAGCCAAAAATAGAATCTCCAATTGCCAGAAGCTGGGACTGGATGAAAGAGAATGGATCACTCAAAATCACCCTGTTATATTCATTCCCTCTGAAATCTCTGGCACAGGCCACTTTTAGAGGCAGGACATTGGGTGGGATGGATTATTAATTTGACCCAGCGTGTCTGTTTTTATGTGATATGAACAGAAATTCAGACTCTTCATGTACTTTCTGTTTTGTAGTATGTTGGCACTTGGCATTATGAAATCAAAAGAATTAGATTTGAACCGCTTCTCTTTTTCCCATTACAATTTTTTAACATTAAATATTTTTCATTAAAGAAAAAGAAAAGAAAGAAACTACAGACATGAAACATAAGCAATCTGACAAGTGAACAAACCACAGACCCAATCTACTTCACAGGGTATATTTTGGCAGGAATTTTCTAACAGGCAGAAAGATTTAGAATGGAAAATTCTTACTATCCTTAAACACTGAAGAAAAATGGCTAAAGTGTATAAACTTTCCTACTTGAGTGAATACAAGAAAAATAGTACTACTACTATTGTACTATTTCAATACAAGATTTTAAGCACAGCAGATATTTGGAAACACTTTGCATTGTCACACTTCCTGAATAAACTTCCCCACTGTTTTTGTTCTGTCATTTCCAAACTGAAAGTAAAGAAATATTCCCACTAACTTCAGAACAAATTGATTTTACCTTGCTTAACTCATATTAAGCAGCTACATGTTGCTGCTTTAATCTATGTCCTTCTATAACCTCCTGATTTTCTAACCCATCCCCTGCTCCACTCATATTTTTTCAGAATTTGTTTGCAGTTTTATGTGTGTGGTGTCAAGTCTAAAAGCAGATTGAACCAAACTAAAGCCTTGGATCAGCCTGACCCATTTTAAAAAGGTTTAAGATTGTCTGACTCGGAGATAAGCTTAAGTAGCATAATAAATTTTCACAAAATAGAATGCCAGCTGGATTTCCTCCTTGGTGCTTTTTGAAATGAAACAGGTGGTGGTACTGCCCACTGCCGACAGACAGGACACCAGGCTAAATGAACCATTGGTTTGACCCAGCAGGGCTGTTTTTTTCTGATCCCTGGAGCAGAAGGAAGAAATAGGAACATCTAGGAGGAAAATGAGTAGGGAGATAAGGTAAGGGGTTATAGCAAAAGCCTTGATGGAGCAAAGTGGACGGCAAGAGGTTCTGGAATAACTAACAGGCACTAAGGAGGGCTGAGTGCAGTTTAGGTCTGGAGGTGCAATCTGCATGTGACAAGAGGGGGTACTAGATTCTGCCACAGTAGAGTGGACAGGAGAAGCACCACTGGAAGCATGAAGAGTGAGCATACATGTGTATGTGCACAACTACATACACTGTGTGGGGGAGAGGAGTCAGGAGAAGGGGGGTTCAGCTTGGCTAGCTGAATGAGGGAAGGAGCAGAAGAGTGGTGGGTCAGAGAGAGCTGAGGCAAAAAGAATTGAACCTGGCTGGTTTAGAGGTAGTGTCAGGGAGGAGGAGCAGGAAGAGTGTGTCAGTGGTGGTGGGCTCAGAGGTGGACTGAGCCAGAGAAGGAACGAGTGCAATGGCCTCAGCGTGTACTGTGTTCCAGAATTAGTGTCATGGGGGACTGTTCTCAAAGACCTGCAATGGCGACCAGAGTTGTTAAGGTCTGCTTTGCAGCCTTTTGAACTAAGGAGAGCATATGGATTAGGTGAGATCCCAGTAGCCCTGTAACATGTTTGAGTTAAATGATGTAGCAGACTTAACAGTATGAAGTCCTGGCCTTGACTCTGAGTGGAGCCCAGCGCACTTGTGGAGGCATCAAGCAAAAGTGCTATAACTTTCACTATGTTGCAATGACTCCTTTCGGACCTGTTCAGCCAGGGATGTGTTTTTTCTATTAAGGAGTTAATGCTGGCAGCAGTCAAGGCTTGTTTTGGCTACATTTACCAATTTGTTTAGCTGCTAGCTGCAACAGCTATATACAGTATGTCAAACAATCACTTGGTACAAAGATGGTATTCTTCAAGGTTGCTTTAAGGAAAGCGTTCTCTACTTTCACGTAGAAACAGAAAGACCACACAGAAGAAGAAAAATGACTTTTGAGTCAAAGATTTTGCAAGATGATTACAGTATTAAATCTATTCCATGGTGTTCTAAAGTGAGGGAGTGTTTAAAAAATTATCTATGGTCTAAGCATATTACTGGTGAAACAGTATTGTATATTTAAATATGAAAAACTTGATACATATTGCAATAGCTATTTTTGCCTTATTTCTTCTTCTGGAATCTAGGAAAGCTACGGAAGTTTTGGAATGAGCATTTAATGAGAGAGTAAGTTTTCTATATCATTGTTCTACAAGCCACCTCTGCAAGCAGCAAGCAGGGTGCCAGAGGCACAGGCGCAGTAGGGGCCGGGATGCAAGCGGCGGACCCTAGGCCCCAGGGAAGAGTGGCCGGCAGGCCTGCTGTGTGTGGGGGGGGGGCAGGATGCTGGACAAGAGGCCCAAAAGGGAGCTGGCTGGGAGGAGCTGGGGGGAGGAGAGCAGGGACTGGCAGTGCTCTCACCTTCCACAGGTGGAGAGCCCGAGGGGCGGCAAAAGCCCGGGACGGCAGACGCCGGAGCGGAGAGGGCCTGCGGCGGGGGAACTCCTCGGCCCCCGGTGGACGAGCCACATGGGCCCGAGCCAGGACACTGACGGCACGAGAACCAGGGTGGGGGACAGCCGAGCCAACGAGCCTGCCGGGACCATAAGGGGGCCACAGTGAAGCACCCAGGGAAAAGTGGGAAAGAAACTGAAGGCGGGGATCAACGGGGCTGGACTGAGTTCAACCCCACCACACTGGAGGAGAATGTAGACATACTTGGGGTGAAAAGTAGGGTAACTCGGGGTGAGAAGTAGGGTGAGGATAAAAAAGGGGGGTTGTTAGTTGTAGATAGGCACGGTAGGTAGCAAGGGGAGATGCAGGTGGGGAAATTGCTGGAATGGCTGGCAGAAAACCAGCAGCAACAGCAGACCCAGCTGCTCCAGCAGCTGACGGAGCAGCAACAGCTAGTCCGAGAATTGGTAGAGCACCAGCAGAAGCAGCAAGGCCAACGGGCAAAACAGGGGGCTGCTGCCCTGGGAGATGAGACCTTACGGCTGGTGAAAATGACTGCAGGGGACAACCCCGAGGCCTTCTTGGTCACATTTGAAAGGGCCTCCACGGCCGCACGCTGGCCGGAGGAGCACTGGTGGCGCCCTATCTGACGGGGCCAGCATAGTGGGCCTATAGAGGGCTGGCCGCATGGGATGCTTTGCACTACCGCAAGGTCAAAGAAGCGATCTTAGACCAGGCAGGAGAAACCCCGGAAGCCCACAGGCAGAAGTTCTGCTCCCAGAAATATCTGCTGGGGGAGCGGCCAAGAGCAGTAGGGCAGAGGCTAAGGGAAGCCGCCACGGTCTGGCTATACCCAGAGTGCAAGACGGCCACACAGGTGGTGGACATGATTGTTTTAGAACAGTTTCTGCAGATTTTGCCACTTGACAGCCGGATCTGGGTGTGCCAACATCAGCCCACGATGCTGGGAGAGGCCATCTCAATCCTTGAGAACTACATGGCCGTGGAGGGGGAAGAAGACAGCGCGAGGGGTCCCAAAGCCCCGGGGAGGAGCCAAGCCGCTCTGGGAGAGCACGAACAATGTGGGGCCGGGGGACCTGGGTGGCCCTGGGGGCGATGGGGTGAAGGGATGAGACAAGGAACCCCGACGAGCCCATGACACCCACACGGGGCCAGCAGATGAGGCCCCACCCCAACCCCCTGAACCGGGGAAGTGAAGGACCTGCTTTGAATGCAGGCAGGAGGGCTACTTCCGACGAGACTGTCCTTTTATGGACTGCTCATATGGATGGGCAGGGGTGCCCCTTGAAGGCTGCACAGGTGGGACTCGCCACAGATCACAGTCCAGGTAAGCCTGGACCGACAGCTGGCCTGGGCACTGGTGGACTCCGGCTGTAACCAAACCCTGGTTAGGGAGGAGCTGCTGCTGCAGAGGGGTGCCGGAGGCCCATCTGTGGCCATATAATGTGTCCACGAGGAGGTGAGGCGCTACCCCACGCAGTGGGTACACATCTGTGAGGGGCACCTGAGAGCGCGGTGTTGGGTGGCGGTGGTCCCGAAACTGGCATACCCGGTGATTCTGTGGCGGGACTGGCCGGGATTTGGGAGACTAGTCACACGATGGGGACAAGCGCAAGGGGAAACACTGGCCGGGGCGCCCTGAAGTCTGGGGACCGGGCAAGGACCCACGGAGGCCCAGGCCGTGGAGACTGAGCCCACACCAGAGCACAGGAGAGAAGTGGGCAAGGGGACAGACTTCCTCCGTGAACAAAGGGAGGATGCCTTGCTCAAGCACGCGTGGGAGCAAGCCGGCGAGAACGCAGGCACCGGGACAACGAGACCAGAGGGACCATGGTTCGAGGTAAGAACCAACCAGTTGTATCGAATCCTCACCCGGCCAGGGGAGATGGGAGAAACCCAGCAGTTGCTGGTGCCAGCACATTTCCGGTGGCAGGTACTAGACCTGGCCCATGCCAACCCCTGGGCTGGCCATCTAGGGGTAGAAAAGACCTTGTAAAGGGTTCTGCAGCATTTCTATTGGCCCGGTGTATACAAGGAGATCAAAGACTTCTGTGAGTCCTGCCTGGACTGCCAACGGGTGGGAGGGAGGAGGGTGCCCAAAGCGCCCTTGGTCCCACTCCCGGTGGTGGACACACCCTTTGATAGGGTAGCCCTGGACCTGGTGGGGCCTTTGGACCGGTTGAAAAGTGGCAACCAGTACATTTTAATTCTTATAGACTACACCACCCATTACCCCGAGGTCGTACCGCTCCGTAGCTCTAAGGCCCCGGTCCTAGCAGCAGAAATGGTGAAGGTCTTTGTGAGGGTAGGGATACGCCACGAGATTCTGATGGACCCAGGAACAAATGCGTCAGGGCAGGTAATGAATGAGCTCTGTAAATTGTTGGGGGTGAAAAAGCTCTGGACTTCGGTTTAGCACCCCCAAACAGATGGGTTGGTGGAGTACTTCAACCATACCTTAAAATCAATGTTAAAGAAGTTCATGGGGCTGGACTCCAGGGAGTGGGACCTTTTTCTGCCAGCCCTCTTGTTTGCTATCCAGGAGGTCCCCCAGGCCTTGACCGGCTTTTCGCCCTTTGAAATTCTATATGGGAGACAGCCACGGGGCATACTCGACCTCCTGAAGGAGGACTGGGAAGAGCAAGACTCCCGCGTAAAAGGGACGATCCCTTACGTAATCGACCGGTGGAAGATACTGAAAACAACGGGGGAATTGGCAAGGGATAACCTATTGTGGGCACAAGGAAGACAGGCACGATGCTACAACCAGAGGACCTGGAGCCGCACCTTTGCCCTGGGAGATAGGGTGCTACTACTTCTACCCACAACTGAGTCAAAATTAATGGCCAGATGGCAAGGCCCCTTTGCCAGGTGGGCCCCGTGGACTACGAGATCCGATTGACGGACAAGTGGAGGAGCACCCAACTCTACCACGTGAACCTGTTGAAAAAGTGGAATGCATAAGACAGCATGTTGGTGACCACCCAACCATTGGAGCCCGAGCTGGGACCCTGGGGAGGGGACCTAACAACCACAGGCGGAGAGGCCGCGCTCAGAAGTACGCTGACAACCCCCCAGAAGGAGGAGGTCCGAGCGCTCCTCTGGGAGTTCACAGCCATGATGTCGACCCAACCCGGCCATACCCCGGTGGCCAGTCATCATATCCAGACCACGCCAGGGATGAAGGTGCGGGAATCTCTCCGGCCTCTACCGAGGAAATTGCGGGAGACCGTATGCAAGGAGATCCACAACATGCTTCAGATGGGAATGATACGGGAGTTCCAGAGCGGGTGACACAGGATCATCCCGATCGTCTTGGTCCCCAAGCACAACGGCTTGCATAGACTTTCGGAAGGTTAATGCCATCTCCAAATTTGACGCATATTCTATGCCATGGGAGGAGGAACTCCTGGAAAGACTGGGGGGCGCACGGTACTTATCCATGCTCAATCTTCCAAAGGGATACTGGCAAATCCCACTCATGCCAGCCTCCCAGAAGACAGCCTTTGCCACCCCTTTTGGCTTATACCATTTTTTGACCATGCCCTTTGGGTTGAATGGGGCTACAGCCACCTTCCAGCAGCTGATGGACCACCTCTTGAGTGACCACCAAGGATATGCTGCTGCCTACATCAATGATGTGTCATTTATAGCATCTCATGGGCTGACCACTTGCAACATATCAGAACCGTGCTGCAAACCCTGGAAGGAGCCCGGTTGACGGTGAACCCCGGTAAATGCGCCTTTGGGAAGACCGAAATCACCTACCTGGGGTACATCATAGGGCAAGCCAGTTGAAGCCGCAAGTGGACAAGGTCGAGGCAGTACGCGGATACCGGACGCTGACAACAAAGAAACAAGTGCACCAGTTCCTGGGACTTGCCGGCTATTACAGACGGTTCATACCCTGCTCCGCCATGATAGCGACTCCACTAACAGAGCTGACAAAGAGTGGGTACCCCCAAAAAGTATGCTAGACATGTAGGGATAACATATTAATGTATTGAAAATGATTCCCCCAAATGGAAGTGACTCCCCATAATTTGTTCCCCACAACTTAAAGTGTTTAGATTTATTATTAATTCTTATTATTACTACTATTATTTGTTAAGATTGTTAAATGTTTAGATTTATTATTATTATTGCCCCTATAGAATATAATGTATTAGGTCATGTAACTTAGAACTGTTAAGAATATAATCTTATGTAGCCAGAAACAGCCCCCCCTCTGTGCTCCAGGGCATGCTCAAGCTTGTGCAAGGGGCTGCTTGAAATTGACATTGCAGAGATACATTGTAACAATGCATTGTCAAGCCACTAACTCTGATATGGGAGCCAAGCCCTGTAATTGACTAAGGGCATTGTTACACAATTGACGCCTATTCTCTTTAAAACACTGTAACTTTACTCAGCACTCAGAAAATGTTTTAAGCAATACCACCCAGAAACTTTTGTAACTACAACTTTTATTATTATACAAAATACTGTATGGGAAACATTAATTAGGGAATGTATGTAAGAGAGAGAGTGCTTGGACGATGAGTGAATGGTTCTGAGAGGTACCAGCCTGAGAATACAGCAACAAAGGGCTGAAGAAGGCGTCAGGTGCCAGTGCAACCAAAAGGTGTCAAGTGGAGAAAACCAAGTACTGGAGGTCCACCCGATGAGATCACTGATGAGCACCTGGCAGCCACCCTGGAGACATCAGCATGATGCAGCAATTTCCATAGACTGGCATAGGAAGAAATTCCTATAAGAACTGGACTAAAAATCTACGGAAACAGAGTCCAAGGTTCTGCTGCCAGCCCACCAGGAGCTTCAGATGCGCATCTGATCAGGACTTCGCTCCCCACTACCATCACTTGTGTACAGAATACCTGGCCAGTATTCTGTCACAAGCAACTTCCAGGCTGGTAACTATACACAGAACTTGAATGAATGGATGTATGAATGAATGTTTATATATAAAAAAAAGTGTATAAGGGTTAAGTAGTGATAGGAATAAGTAGTTAAACAACATTGTTTGCTTCTATCTTTTCTTTATTTTTTTATTCTTATCTTTACAATAAATGTGGCTTTTTGCCTTATCCCCCTCATAAGATCCTGCTTGCTTTTATTTGGTATAACAGACAGAGCAGTGGGAGGGCGCTTTCCAACACCCAAAACAGCATCTCACCAATGTCCCGCTCCTCGCACAACCAGATTTTGCAAGGACTTTTACAGTTCAGACAGATGCCTCGAACGTAGGCCTGGGGCTGTATTGGCCCAGGGGCAGGGAGGCAGGGAGCAACCGATTCTGTATATAAGCCGCAAGCTGCTACCCCGCGAACAAGCCTACTCCACCATAGAGAAGGAGGCACTAGCAGTCAGATACAAGCTGGAGGCCCTCAGATACTATCTGTTGGGGAACCCATTTTTGCTCATCATGGACCATGCGCCCTTGAGGTGTATGCATAACATACGGGAGGCGAACCCCCGCATAATGAGGTGGTACCTGTTCTTACAGCAATATAAATTGAGTGGGCAGGAGAAGGGGAGGCCAGCAGGGGGAAAAGGGGGAGGTGTGTGACGGGGAAACCTCCCCCCGCACTTGCGCCCACTGCCCAGCGGCTCCCGACAACTCAGGCAGCGCCGCTGCCACCGCCTCTGTAAGCGGCAAACAGGACGCCGGTGGCACAGGTGTAGTAGGGGTCGGGATGCAAGCGGCGGACCCTAGGGCCCAGGGAAGGGCGGCCGGCGGGCCTGCTGTGCGGGGGGGGGGGGGGAAGGGAAGGTACCCTGGCCAAGACGCCCTGGCCGGGAGGAGCCGGGGGGAGGAGAGCAGGGACTGGCAGTGCTCTCACTTCCCACAGGTGGAGAGCCCGAGGGGCGGCAAAAGCCCAGGACGGCAGACACCGGAGCGGAGAGGGCCTGCGGCTGGGGGAACGCCTCCGGGAGATCCCAGGAGTGACACGGCCCCCGACAGAGGGGCCAGATGGGCCCGAGCCAGGACACTGATGGCATGAGAACTGGGGCGGGGGACAGCCGAGCCGACGAACCCACCGGGACCGTAAGGGGGCCACAGTGAAACACCCAGGGAAAAGGGGGAAAGAAACTGAAGGCCGGGATCAACGGGGCTGGACTGAGCTCAACCCCGCCACACAGAGGTTAGATTAATTCAGTCTGCATGCTGCAGAAGAGTTCTTTTTGACATAAATGTATTGTAGTAGCCAAATGAATGATGGAGGTGTGAGACAGAAAGGGGCATAAAAGAACTGAATTGATAGCAGGAAGCTCCTGAGTACAGGAGGCCCTCAACTTGCGACCGCTCAAGTTCTGAGCCCCCATACTTACAACCATTTTTGTAAGTGCACAGCGCCTATCGTAAATGAGAGTTCGAGTTATGATGCCCCTGACTTGCGACGCTTTCCCCAGATCCAATCGCATCGCAAGTCAGGGGCCTCCTGTACAGCATAGGCATGCCAATCTGCTATTTAAAATATTTAGCAAAGTTGTATATTTCAGACACAGACATCCTAGTAATCCAATGAAGTCTGGTTTTTACAAATGGTACCTGCATATTGATATTTCCTGATAAATCTTTTAGCAGGAGTAGACTTTTTATAGCCATTAGATAAGTCATCAATAGGTCTACCATTTTCTAATTATTGAAACTCTCTGAAATACCATGAATATAAAATCTTAGAAAATCCACAAACGATTATCTAATTGGTTTTTAAAGAAAATTAAACTTCAAAAATTACTGTCAATGTAACATTAAAGACCCACTATAAACCAACAAAAGGAAGTTCTATGACTGAAAGCTGAAAAACAATCTCAACTCAGCATGATGTTGAGTAATAACAGTAATGTAAGCATAGCAAAATGAGCAAAGGACAACATTTCAGCCTTTATTTTGAACTGCTTTGCTTGTACAAGTTAAAGTTATATCTTTTTAGTGTAATGCTGAACTGTTACATGAACAAAACCTCCACTGACAATCAATGGGAGTTTTGTTTGTTCAGTGACTCCAGGGTTCGGACCTGCAGTACATTTCAGTACAATGGGACTAGACAGACAACACCCTGAAAACATGCCTTTTAATGCTACTTTCATGTAGATGTTTGTGGTTTGCTCTCTGCTAGGAAATGAAAACTCTTTTTTGCACAAGCATGCACTACTCCATTGTTGTACAAGTGATCCCATGAAACAAAGTATTTCTGTTGGCATATCTTCTTCATGCTACTAGTTCTCACTCTTCACTATGTTGTTCTCTGTTCGGCTCATCTTACAAACTAATTTCCTATGTGAATATTATTTTAAAGATATATTATTTTAAAATAAATATCTGTCTGGTAGTAAGCCTATTGTTACTTCCAAAAATGCCATGCAAATAAACTCTTTACAAAGAACAAAACTGTTATAAGAAGTTGAAAGACTTTTGCCACACTAATTTTATTATCCTATTCATATTTAGGCCCAAACTTTCAACATTAGCTAATAACATTGGGTGGTCAACCTGTGACACCTTCAAGAGACTAGGCTTTCAAAAGTGGGTGTTCTATACTTTCTAAAAATTAAGTCCTTTTAAAGTTTCTCAAGCTGGATACCTGAAACTAGAGGTCGACATATCAACAGACACTTCTGAACATTTAAAGAAAGATATTTTCAGGAAGCTAGTAAAGTCTTGATTGCTCTGACTGAACAGCTCTTCATGTGTTTCCTCTCAAAACTCAGGAAGATAGGCTCAGTCCCACAGGTTCATGATGGAGCAAAAGGCCCTTGGTAACTGATCCTTTCTTGGGAGGAAGAAACATAGCAGGCATTGGCTGCTTGTTAAATTAGCGAATCATCTGTCCCAAGTAGAAGTCTCTATTATCACTGTGGCAGTTTCTTGCTGGAGTTTCCAAATGGAGCAGGATAATAATGAGAAGGCATTTGGAATAAGTGCATCTCTCCTCCTGAAGTAGATACTTGTTTTGCTGTTGTGCTTGCATGAAAAGAGTCTCCCAGCTACACAGGTTTCGATAGGCTCATGAAGTCCTCATGACCACCACTAAGGTCACTATTTTGTCCACTCAAACAATCCACTTTGGACTCTTAGGGTATGTCTACACTCGCTCCCTAGTTCGAGCTAGGGATGCAAATGTAGGCAACCGAAATTGCTAATGAAGTGGGGATTTAAATATCCTGCGCTTTATTAGCATGATCTCGCCAGCACATTACTCCGCTTAACATGTGTTTCGAAAGTGAAAGTGAGCGCTGGGACGCGTTCGTTCGAACCAAACCCCTTGGTTTGGATTCCTGAATCTCCACATTCCTTTGCTGCTGACAAATATGTATGCATCCCACTGTCAAACAGCATTTTCATCTAGATTTATGGCTGGTCTATGTGTACAACAGCAATTAATTGCTCCACAAGTTCCAGTGGAAGAGATCTGTGCTACTGATCTAAAAGTTCCAACCCTGCAACTGATACAATGTGGGAGTCAACATATTTCTATGTGAGGGAAGTTTTATTTTTTTCAGCTTGCTTTTAAAAAAGTTTAGTAAATGAATTAAATAATAAAAAGAAGAAATCTACATTACAAGAACATTGAGGTTGTAAAGTCAAACACTGAAAAGTTAGGAAATGCCAGTATTAAGGTTACCTGTGCAATTAGCCCCCTTGTGCATCCGAACTGAGACTTTAATTACCAGATCACACACTATTTTTTCCAAAGGACCTAGGTGCATCGATATGAAGCACTCAGAAAATGAGGAACCTAAAATTAGCTGCCATCTGCAACACGTTTGATTTAAATGATTTGGAGCCAGATCCTGTATCATTGACATTACTGGGAATTTTGCCACTGAGCTCAAGGGGAACTGGAGCAAAGTCTTGTTCTTCATAGAAATTCTGTGGCAAAAGCAGGGACAGAATCCTTCATCTGCCTTATCCAGGAGACCATCCCTTCTCTTCCCCCCCCCCCCCATTTACTACAAACCTTCCAACTTCCTCAACAAATGAGGCAAAGGTCCCGTACATACCAGCTTTGGCAGTATGGCTTATCTGGTTAGGTCCTGTAATGGTGTTGCTGGTGTATATATATGGCCAGAGTTGGCACCGAGGTTTGTTGCATGGATTGGTTCCTGAGTTAGAGTTGCGGGAGGCAGGCCAGTCCTCACCCACAGACAACCCGCCAACCTGAAGCATATTCTCACCAGCAACCATACGCTGCACCATAATAACTCTAAATCAGGAACCAATCTATGCAACAAACCTCGGTGCCAACTCTGCCCACATATATAAACCACCATCACAGGACTTAACCAGATCAGCCATATGGTCACTGGTTCATTCTCCTGCACATCTACTAACGTAATATATGCCATCATGTGCCAACAATGCCCCTCTGCTATATACATCACCCAAACTGGACAGTCCCTACGTAAAAGAATCAATGGACACAAATCAGATATTAGGAATGGCAACATACAAAAACCTGTAAGGGAACACTTCAATCTCCCTGGACACACAATTGCAGATCTAAAGGTAGCCATCCTGCAGCAAAAAAAAAAAAAACTTCAGGACCAGACTTCAAAGAGAAACTGCTGAGCTACAGTTCATCTTCAAGTTTGACACAATCAACTCAGGATTAAACCAAGAGGCTGTGTCTAGACTGGCAAGTTTTTCCGCAAAATCATTTGATTTTGCGGAAAAACTTGCCAGCTGTCTACACTGGGGCTACGTCTACACTGGCCCCTTCTCCGGAAGAGGCATGCTAATTTAGAACTTTGGAATAGGGAAATCCGCGGGGGATTTAAATATCCCCCGCGGGATTTAAATAAACATGGCCGCCGCTTTTTTTCCGGCTTGGGGAAAAGCCGGAAAAAAGCGTCTAGACTGGCGCGATCCTCCAGAATAAAGCCCTTTTCCGGAGGATCTCTTATTCCTACTTGCAATCTCTTAATCCTCCCCCGCGGATTTCCCTATTCCAAAGTTCTAAATTAGATTGCCTCTTCCGGAGAAGGGGCCAGTGTAGACGTAGCCTGGCTGTTTGAATTTCCGCAAGAACACTGATGATCTCATGTAAGATCATCAGTGTTCTTGCAGAAATACTGTACTGCTCCCGTTCGGGCAAAAGCCCTCTTGCGCAAATCATTTGCGCAAGAGGGCCAGTGTAAACAGCACAGTACTGTTTTCCGCAAAAAAGCGAAAATGGCGATCGGGGCTTTTTTGCGGAAAACTGCGTCTAGAATGGCCACGGACACTTTTCCGCAAAAAGTGCTTTTGCGGAAAAGCATCTGCCAATCTAGACGTGCTTTTCCGAAAATGCTTTTAACGGAAAACTTTTCCGTTAAAAGCATTTTCGGAAAATCTTGCCAGTGTAGACGTAGCCAGACTGTGAATGGCTAGCTAACTACAAAAGCAGCTTCTCCTCTCTTGGTATTCACACCTCCAGATCAGCTACTAGAAGTGGGCCTCATCCTCCCTGATTGGATCCACCTCATCACCTCTAGCCTGATTCTGGCCTGCATATTTATATCTGCCTCTGGAAATTTCCACTACATGCATCTGACGAAGTGGGTCTTTGCCCACGAAAGCTTATGCTCCAACACTTCGGTTAGTCTATAAGGTGCCACAGGACTCCTCACCGCTTTTGCAGATTCAGACTAACACGCCTATTCCTCTGATACCAGTCCCACTTAGGCTCATCTATACTATCACACTGGAATAATTTTGCAAGGAAACCCAAATGAAGGTGGGTAGAAAGCCAGTGTTCCAAGCCATGTCTGGATTGCATTTAGAACAGAGCTCTAGTTCTAGGCAGAATTAGGGCTAGAGTTTGGGTTTGAAGCAGACAGCATCATACTGACAAGGGCTATCAGGCAGATCAAAAGCTCTTAAAGAATTTCTTCCATTGGAGGAAGTTTCTACAGAACTAATCTGACAAAATTTTGGCTAAACATGAACCAGAAATGGAAAGACACAGTGCAACTTTGAAATTAGGGATCTGAATCCAAACCTACCTGAAATTTCAAAGTATTTTGATTTGAAGTTCCAGTTTTGGCCCACCTCTAAGGAATATTCTACACTGGCAAAAGAACAGTATCTTTCATTTGTAATTTCTACAATTTATTTTTAATACTACATCAGAGCAACTGTGATGGTATTTGGTTCATTTTTGTATCAGCACTCACTGACTCATGAGGCCCACTTCATCGCATTATTAAAATGTGAAAATTAAATAGTAACTTTAAGAAAAGACTTCTGAATTAGCTTAATGATCTACAGTTAATACTCACTAGAGCACTGCCATTTCCAATCTGTAAGTTTGATTTTCTGGTCCTATTCTTTTTCCCAAGTCCAGAGCCTGAAAATACTTAGAGGAAAAATTCTCATCCTCCGATGATAAAGAAGTGCCTTGTGTTATATGACTATGCATTTTCTAGCTAAATGAGGAGTAAAGTGCTGGATTATAATGGAACTCAATATAATCTTTGATGATAAGACTAACAGCTGTGATGTGGGCTTTTTAGGACTCTATAACAAATGGAGATATTCAGGGTTCCAAAACGGACAGCAAAAGTGAGGAAAGAGGGTCTGCAGAGGAGATTATTCCCATGGGTACCAGCCTAATTCTTATAGTCAAGTCTCTTAAGATCTTGTTCATCATTCCTTACTCAGAAAAAGCTCCTGTATGCCCTAAATCTGGCTGATATGTACCTATAACATTCATAGTAGCACAAAGATGGAAGACAGATGTAGGATCAACAATAAGACCTCCCAAGAATTATTCAAACAATTCTGAAATCTGAAGTTTGATACTGTAATGTGAACAGAGCAATCAACATGGGAAGACACTATGATGAAAGACCATACTTTTCCCCTAAAGTATACAAATAATTCAGATTAATTAGAAACACTAGAGATTTTGCTTTATAAATCACACTAATTCCATCCCAGTATACATATGTATACCAAAATAAATGTCATATCCTTCTTTAAATTAACAGATGGATCAGATGAATAAGAATCCTAATCCCCTTCCACCTCTCATACAGAGCCATTTAACTACTGGGAAACAGAAAATTATTCTCTCCTGGAACTGACTCAGAAGGCAGATCCATCATTCAGTAGCCAGCATATGATTCAGCTTAGCTTTGCATAAAAAGTTAAAAAGTCCAAAAGCAACCAAAAAGGGCTCTTTTTGAAGAAGAAAATTTGAAAGGGGGGCCAGCTGCCTCATTTTAACCTCCAGAAATGCCTGCTGAAAGATTCTGCGAATCATGACTGCTGAAAAAGGACTACCCCTGCAACGAGAAAGTGGCAACTTTCAGTGACATCCAGCAAGAAGGCATTCCCCTCTATCTAAAGTCATCTGCTAAAAGGTAGGATGAGAATGTATTCATGTCCAGAAAGATGGGAAAAAAACCTAATATACATGGCAATTACCAAAATATGACAATTCTGTTGTTTTCAGATGAAATTAATGTAAAACAGCAGAATACCTTTTAAAAGAAAAATATTTAAATTTATTATTTAAAGCAAGATTTTTCTTAAAATAGGCTGATTTTTGCTCACGTTTTATCATCTTTACTAGCAAGCACTGAATAAGCAGCAATAAACGTTACGGCAAGTAGGAAAAAGACATTCCATTCTGTTAAAGTCTTGGAATATGATACAAAATGTAAAAATACCAGCAAATATTCCAGTTATCTTAAATTCAGTGTCTGAATAGCAAAATGATTTACTGAGCCTTCATATGCCTTTAATATTTCTTCATATGATGTACACACACAGAATGAAAAACCCTATTACTGCTGTAATCCCCTCATGTTTTCAATGGGATACATTTCAAATTGATAAGGTGTTATGATCTAGTTTTTAGATCATTTGAAAACAGTGCTATTTTCTTCTCATATTAATAATTTTCTGTTATTAACATGTGAAAATTCCTGTGACTTCAAAAGACTTAAGTTCAAAAAATTCCAGAGCCCCTCAGCGATGCTTGTTACAAGTGTCTTTGTACAAATGCTGTTAACAAACAGAAGGATGAACCTGCTACACTGAAAGGTATAATTCAAAACATATTATTCAATTTCCTTTATATTTCAATGCCTTTGCAAAGCATTTCATTTAAATGCTTTGACAATGGTAACGCTCCCAAAGAGGTAAAACTGAATAGATAAAAGTCGTTAGAAAAAAGCTGCACCAGTTATGGCACAAAGCTAAGGATGTACCAATCATGAATTACAAACTTCTTTTATAAGGGGTTTATTATTTTACCTTAAAAACTGCTTGAACTGACAGTTGTTAAGCTTCTTCTCCCTCCCCCCTTTCAAATTTTCTTCTTCATGAGTTTGGCTGGGTTTTTGTTACAACATGAACAAAAGGAGGGAGGAACTTTCTGTGGCTTGAGATGCTTTTTTCGTCACGCTATACTGAACAGCAACTTTAAAAAAGACCCTTAATTCTGCATACTACTTAATGCTTCCAAGTGGAGATTTTTCAGAAACTGATTTAGGGTTTCTCATTTAAACATTTATTGAGTTTTAAATTTTGAAAACCGGCTCACGAGCAGGAAAAATAAATTTTCAATGCAGATTCCAGAGCACCTTCACAAACACTATTACATCTTTACAAAAGGAATTGAAATTATAAAACATAACTCACTCAAGATCATTTTAACAGTACCTTCATAATATGTACTACCACAGGATGGCTTAAACTTTGTACTGTAAGCAAGGTATGGCTAGTCAGATCTAATTTACACTAAATCAAGCAAACTATAGCTGTCCTTATCCTTAATAGATTGGTGCAACTAATGGAATCCTACATGTCAGAACATACAATTCCCTTCTCTTTGATCAGGTGGAGCACAGCACTCTGGGACCTTCTGTCCAGTGGCATCGTCTTTATATTAACAAGTGAGAGACTTTGTTAGCTGCACTGAGGGCCACATTTTTGTGAACAGTCTATACCTTCTCCACCCTTGGGACAAAACATTTTATTGTTTATTATGATAGCTTTGGAAAACTTAGAGTGTTTGATATTAACAAATCGCACATCATCATACTACAGACTAAACGGCTTCTTTGTACTGTTATGTGTCTATGTTGCTTTTTTAAATATTATTTTGAGGTACCTCTATTTCAGTCCTTGCTATAGAACTTTCTAAAATACGTCAGAGTTTAATACAATGACTCTGAAGTGCTGGGACATGACCTTCAAGAGAGATGCCTGGAAAAAGCTTTGAGGGCAGAGTAATTAAGCAGAGTTTGGAGAGCAATTAGGTACATTGAAAACTAAAACAGCTAAGTCAGTTACAGCTCTCAACTATACTCCCTTGCATTTCAGTATAATATAATGTGAACATGATGCCATATAAATGGGGCAAGAGGGTATACAGATAGAGGGAGGAAGGATAAAAATTTGCAGATGATACGTAACTGCTCAAGAGATAAAATTTATTTATTTTGGGTATACACATCCTAAACTCATAATTCCAGTCATCAGAAGAAGTAGGTTATGCCCACAAAAGCTCATGATACCATCTTCGGCTGTGTCTACATTGGCATCCCTTTCCGGAAAAGGGATGCTAATGAGACACTTCGGAATTGCAAATCCGTGGGGGATTTAAATATCCCCCGCGGCATTTGCATTTACATAGCTGCCGCTTTTTTCCGGCTCGGGGTTTTTGCCAGAGAAAAGCGCCAGTATAGACGCGATTTTCCGGAAAATAAGCCCTTTTCCGGGAGATCCCTTATTCCGGGATCTCCCGGAAAAGGGCTTATTTTCTGGAAAATTGCGTCTACACTGGCGCTTTTCTCCGGCAAAAACCACGAGCCGGAAAAAAGCGGCAGCTATGTAAATGCAAATGCCGCGGGGGATATTTAAATCCCCCGCGGATTTGCAATTCCGAAGTGTCTCATTAGCATCCCTTTTCCGGAAAGGGATGCCAATGTAGACACAGCCTTCATGTTTTGTTAGTGTATAAAGTGCTACCAGACTATTTGCTCAAGAGAGTTAAGTCCAAAGCAGACTGTGAAGAGCTTCAAAAGGCTCTCACACAACTAGGTGAATAGCAAACTAAATGGCAGATGAAATATAATGCTGATAAATGCAAAATAACGCACATTGGAAAACATAATTCCAAAGGATACAGATGATGGGATCTACATTAACTGTTATCACTCAAGAAAGAGATCTTGTAGTCATCATGGATACTTCTCTAAAAACATCCACTCAAATGTGCAGCAGCACTCAAAAAAAGTTTATATTGTAAACCACAAACTCCCCTCTCCCATAAGGAGCTCTCAAATGTGTGCAGTCTTTTCACTGTGCTTATCTGAGTTTCATTCCAGGAGTTTCTGAGAGCTGCAGTGCTCCTCTCAGACATACAAATACTCAGATTTGCAGAGTGTCACCCTTTGGCCCTGAGATTCACAATGCCCTTTTGCATGGAGATGCACTGCACCTGTTGTGAAGCTCTGAAACAATATTCTGTGGTACACTGTGAGAAGTCTTCTTTTAGGCCTTTTGAGGTCTGCTGGCTCTTCAACCTCTGCTAGTCCTTCTACTTCAGCAGCACAGGCCCATTGCAACAGGTCTCTGGGATGCAGAACTGTCCGGGACAATGTTTCTGTGATGAACTTATCATGGATACTCTGGACAGGGTCAAAAAGCATGTGAAGTACCAGAGGAAAAAGGAACCACGGCAAATGCAAAAGGCATAGATGGGTTGCACACCATGAGAACGGATTCCAGTGTGTGAGGTGAGGTTTGCAGCATAGTTTCTGAAGCAGGACTATCAGCTGAGAGAGGAAAATAGAGCCCAGCAGAAAGACCTTTTTGAAAAGCTGCTAACACGCACGGCCACCAGAGTACAGGGCTCTGCTCCATCTGTACCATGTCCTGCTTGCCCTTCATGGATGCAGGTGATACCAACCAGGAAGACTTTGGACAACTCAAAAATTAGGTGGCCCGTAAATGTGGAATATAAGAGCAACTGGATAGGTCCTCCAGACTATTCAGGCACACTCCTCTCTGCATACCTTCACCTCATGTGGGCCTACCCCCATGCAGACTCCCAGCCCCTGTGAAAAGTCCCATCCCTCTGCAGCAGCACTAAATGCATGCTAAGAATGGAAGAAAGAGAAAGGAGAATGGGAGACCAGAAGACAAACAATAGTAGGGGGTTTATTCCTTGGATCTAGTTTTATAGTTTGCACTATTAATGTATTTTTTGTGTGTGAAAGTTTTGATGTTGGTTTATTATTGGTGTTCCAGTGTGCTAGAAGCAGCTGGCCTGCCTGGCTATGCTTTAACATTGTGCTTTACTAATGTATGTTGAAAATAAAGGTTTTCATTTTATTAAGGCATTTTATTTGCATCACAGTATCTGATAATGTCATGAGTATTTCAAATGATAGACACAGGATACGGGACAACTGGGAAGTTGTACGTAAATGCTATTTCTCAATACATCTTGGCTGTGTCTAGACTGGCCAGTTTTTCTGGAAAATCAGCCACTTTTCCGGAAAAACTTGCCAGCTGTCTACACTGGCCACTTGAATTTCCGCAAAAGCACTGACGATCTCATGTAAGATTGTCAGTGTTCTTGCGGAAATACTATGCTGCTCTCATTCAGGCAAAAGTCATTTTTTGCCAGAGAAAAGCGCCAGTATAGACCCCTCATAGCCCCCCCTTACGATAGTCCGGCTCTGCCCCAGGCGTCCCTGATTCAGCCG
The DNA here is from genome assembly GCF_049634645.1 of Pelodiscus sinensis. NCBI lineage: Eukaryota > Metazoa > Chordata > Testudines > Trionychidae > Pelodiscus > Pelodiscus sinensis. The sequence continues at coordinate 82,815,453 of NC_134713.1, read as the reverse complement.
CTGCTGGTCAGTTTCAGCAGCAGCTGAATGGGGGAAGCCTGTCCGGACCATCAGGAGTCCCAGAGCATTGGATGCCGGACTAATGGAGTTTTACTGTAGTAGGTAATATTTACATTTGCACCTATTTTGTTTCTCTATAAAGGAAGTTAAATAGAAGGCATACTTTTTGTCAACAAGATAGACTTTTTATCCCAGAGTTGAAATACTGTAATCATTTGAAGATTTATTTAATCATGTTAGTAAAAATATTCAACTATTTCTATTTAAAAATAAAGTGAAAAGTCTGTTCTCTCACTATGCATAACTTATTGATGTAAAAACATTGTGATTACCTTATGGCGTATAATATCCTTACCTGTTATTTGGCAGACACTTATTCGTGCATGTGTGTGAATATATAAAGCAGTGTAGAAATTATGTCATATATGTACAAAAATAGAAGCCATATTTTGAAAATTTGCCCCTTCTTGCTTAGAGCCTTGTTTTTACACCTGTACCTTTAATTTAGAGTTCTGCACTGTAATGATTTCTATATAATTGTTTCCTTTTTAATATGAAATCTAAAAATGGCAACTCTATTTCATTCTTGTGTCTAAGCATACATGATAAATTGACCACCGGTGAATCAATCACTGTAGTGGTGATCTACCCTGTAGTGAAGATAAGCCCTCAGAAATGTAAACTTCTCTTCCAAGTTTGGTTATTTACTAAAACAAATATCAAAGATCAAAAAAGCAAAAATCAAAGATCAAAAAATCATAACAACTTCAGGATGTAACAACAAATCTTAACATATAAATATCAAGAAAAAGAATTGTATTTCACATTTTATACCTGTTACTTACTCTTAATGAAACAATAATCCAAATAATTCTGCAGGTGATGCTCACCCTCCTGTCAATGGAGAATTGTTTTAAAACCTATGTTGTAAACCTGATCCTGTGCATAATGGGGGGCAGGCAGCATAGGGTGAATTGCTTCACAGGCTTGAGTAAGTAGCACATGCAAATATGGAGAGTAGTGAGTGGATACAAGAAATGCAAACTTTGCAGACAACTTGGATTCCATGAGGTGATCCAGAGAACCCTCACATGCAAGGACTGTGCTCCTTCCTAATAAAGAACTTCAATGTGTATTGAATAAATACACACTGAAATATTAATTGAATTGAATTTAAGTGGGTGGAAATGGGTAGGTCCTCAGTACTTTGGCCTGAACTCTGCACTTCTTCCCTGTACTTAGTGCATTCTACTCATCCGTACAATAGCCACAACAGCAATCTGCCAATGTCTACATCATCACTGAATTACCATTCTGAATCATTACTAGTCACTTCATCATTACTGTCCTCTTATTTTGAAGGAAAGCAGTTCAATTTAATATGCTGAAGATTAGTGATCTATTAAAATGCTTTGACTAGATTTAGCTGATGAAAGGTTCATGGCTGGATTACAATTTGTATGTGGCAACTAATGTTACAACTAGACCATTCTCCATATCTAAATTTTGAAAGGAGGAATGGTCAGAGCTACAACTAGACCCTCTGATTGAAGTTTAATGTGGACATGAGATAAAATCCAGCTATGAATTACTAGAACTTATAATACAAAGGATATATGAAGGATTATTAAGCAGAAAGAGAGAGTCACTTATCACACACTGCTTAATAGCCTCAGCCTCATGTCTGGGCTGATGATAGAATTCAGTCCACTTCACGAGACTGAAAGGCAAAAAATTATGTTTCTTTTCAATAAAAAGGCATCACTCTCAATCAGACTCTAAAGGCAATAGTTGCGTTTGGATATAAATCGCAAGCCAAAAATCCCAACCAAATATAAATAGTAGCTAACATGTAAATAACAAGCCTGATGTTTAGTGACAATATTTAGTGTGCAAATAGTTCTATGCTGAGTACTAAAAATAAATTTTCCTCACCTTCCCATGTGAAGATCCCGTGAGCACTCTTCAACTCACGGTAGAACAGAGGCTTCAGCATTAAGTAGCACAGGAGCAAAAAATGTTGATATAAATACACAATGTAATTTTTATACACAATTTTAATTAATCTATGTTACATATGTTAATATAGGTAGCTATGTAAATATTATTACATTTGCGCACACACATGCAGCCATTATCTGACAAATGCAGACATACCTGTCAGAAAACAAAGGGCTATGAACTGGACAGCTGAAAGTTACAATTTGAACAGCAATGAGAAAGTTAGGGAATGGATGTGGGAAAGTGAAAATGCACAACAGAACCGTGAAACATGAAGAAAGATATAAGGAACAAACATGCCATTAAATTTTGGTTAGAGGTACAGAGTCTAGTTTATTGTGTCTGGTGTAGTATGTAAATAAGTCTCAGAATCTCATTACACATTTTAATCTCAAAAGAACTGAGAGGTTAATGAAGAAAAACAGTACAGAAAACAAACTGATTTCTTTCAAAGCTCAGAAATATAAATATTAACTCAGGTCAGGTTTAAGTGAGCTGTTTTGGGGAGTTGTGTTTGTCTTAAGACAGTTTGTCCATCTGTAATATTCTGTGGGAAGCTAGGCCTGAGGCTCCTTGGTGTGCTTTGTGTTGTGTATTAGTGTGTGTGTACGTCCAACAAGACCCATCCAGACAAACCACCAAGAACAGGCTTTATTCTGTAAAAAAACAGAACAGGATCACAGTTCAGCAGCCCCTCTCTGCATGCAGCCTGCCTGCTGCTTGGAGTTCAGTCCCTGCTGGGACCCTGCTAGGGGCAGAGGTTACAGCATACAACACAACCCCCCTTACAACAAGTTCTGACTCCCACAGTACAGCCCCGCAATAACCCAAGTCCATATTCTCCCTTTGTGTCACTTCTCTCAGGGTGCGCTATAGCCCTTTTTTGTCCTACTTGTTAAAAAAAAAAAAAAAACCCAAACCATAGAATAGGATCACAATTCAGCAGCCCCTCCGCTCTACATGCAGTCTGCCTGCTTCTAGTTCAGTCCCTGCTGGGGGCAGAGGGTACATACTGCAGGAACCATGAAGTTCTCCCAACACACCACAGTTTGTAGTTCACAACTTGTAGTTCCCAGGGCTGCTGTTGAAGCACACTGGACTTTGGGCTATACATCATTTCTGCATTATCATAGGCAAACAGTACCAAAATGTAATACTTCTAATGTAAAAAGCATAAACAGCACTTTTTGGGGAGTTTCTACTGTAAAGACTAACATAACAGTTTAATTCATATATTCAGTTAGTTTTGCACTTTCTATCTATACACCATATCCTTTTATAACTCCTGCGACCAAAATAAACATGTTATATTTTATAAGCAAAGGCCAAATGGACAGGAACATTTACCAGTTTTTTCTAAATATAGCTAAATAAAAGTGACTATATTAGTGATGGGAAAATATTTATAATTCTTCCATGGTTGGAGAGCAGATATTGTTTGTTTATGTATTTTAAAACTGGCATCTGCTTTGAATAGAAAAAAAGCATGAAACATTCAATACAGGAATGACAGCAATTGCATGATGCCAAGTCTTCTTGGGCATTCACAATGATTTTTGGAAGGCTTCACTAACAACAGACATGGCTGACATTTTTGCATCAAAGGAAAAACTATTAAATAAATCATGGACAAAAGCCCTTTAAAAAAAATGTTTCACTAGCTTCATTTCATTGGAAGCCATCCAGTTTTGTTTTGTTGTTTATTTTGAGGGCAATTTTATTGTTCTCCTACCAGCTCTAATTAACGGAAAGACATTTCATTTCATACCACGTGACCTTTAATAGGTCCATTTTAAAACATTGCAAAAGCAATTGCAATTGTTATGCTGTGAAGGCATAAAATATACACTAACTTTTATTATTATTATTACACATGGTATTTTCTACATCTCTATCACATTGTTCAGGAAAACTCAGTCCTTCACCGATACCACAAAGGTTACAGACTGATGTACAAGAAATGAAGCCTCAGAAGCACCAGTGTATCTAGAAAGCGGTTAAACTTTAACTGAGTGTTCTACGACTTGTTCTTAATGTAGCTTTATTCAGGCCTACTATAGGTCTCATGCAAAGCCCACTGAAACCAATGGGCTCTGAATTAGGCCTTATGCAATGCACAAATGTGGCAAACGCTACAAAGACTAGAGTCCTAGTCATCACTCAGAGAAAACACATATAGTACTTTCTAATCCTGTTTTTTCCAAATGTATTGATCTATTAACATTCATATTTTAAAAACAGATCAAAGTACACTTTCTGTAGTTTATTTACAAAAAAATGTGTTGGGATTTGTTTTTTCTCTTTGTCTCTTTACAGTAGCTTCACCGACTTAACTGGATCAGTGTCTAAAAGCATAAGCTTTTCTACCACAGGTGCTAAAGGGGTAACTCTTCACTGGCAGGTTTAGTAGTCTCTTATCCACTTATCAGGGTCAGCCACCACATTGGGACAAAACCAATTTTCCCTTTGTGTGGGCGACACTCACATTGCCGCTGCTCATAGTGCTTTATGTAGAGAGAAATTCAGCCTCAAGTGCTTTCAGCATGCATGTTTCAAGAACACTAACACAGGCTAAAGCTTTTAAAAATAAGGAATTAAAAACAGACATGGGGTAAATTCTTAGTTTTGCTCATATTGGAGCTTTTGAAGTAACAGTGCAAACGAGATTTTCCTAAATGATGGGGATTACAGGCAAATCATTATGGATGCAGAGGCAGCCACAGTGAATAGAATGGGTGTACTTACGCCCTCACTTTTTTCTTTGTCTGTAAAAGTGGAGTAAACTCTGGTCCTGCCAGAAAGCAATTCAATTTCTAAGATTTCCAATAGGCTATACAGGATGTCCTTTCACAGAAAGGAAAATCTATCGTTGCAATAGCTTCAGAGAGATTTACCTTTTATTCTTTCACCTAATCCAGTGACATCGGTCTGAAAATATACAAATCCACTGTAATGGATACCCGTCCTTTGCTTCATTGGAGCACATCATACGTTAGGAAAGCTCATTACAAAGTTAACATTTGCCACACACCTCAATACCATACATACTTTCATTTCAAATTATACATAAGACTCTCCTCTGTTCAAAATCTACTGTTCACCTGCAAAGTATGTCCTAAGAGCAAAATCCAAACTTATTCTCACCTAAACACTTCAGACACTTCTCACTGAGGTGATTTCTCTGCCAATTTTCAAGTTTCCATCTTTTGCCATTTTGGTGCAAAACATGTTACACAATTTTATACACACACACACACACACACACACACACACACACTCTAGAGATTAAAAACAGTTTTGTACACTCCACATGTGCAATGTCATAAGTATTTTTGTTGTGATTTGATTTTTTAAAAGTCATTTGTACTATCCTGCAGCTGTCAAATTTCAGTTCTACATAATCTGCAAAACATAGCATATTCTGTGGAACAAATAGCAGAAGGAAGAATTTAGTAGGTGGGGATACATGATGAGAGTATAGGAAATGTACTGAGGAACATTATTACTGTGTGTAGCAATTATTGGGGAACAAAACATCCACACAGCAACTGGCAATGAAACTGCAACAGGACAGAAACTCCAATGGAAATTACTGTTGTAAACAGGGCCAGATTTAGGGGGACACAAGTCAGGCAGCTGCTGGGGATGCCAGGCTTGCAGGGCACTGGCCTCTGGGAGAGGAAGTTGTTTTTGTTGTTAGCGACATCAGGGAAAAATCAAATGTTTGAAGTAACATGTTTCAGGTATTCCATATATGGATTCATTTTTCATTAACCTCCTAAAATGTTCTGGACCTTTGTAGACTCCCATGGAACCTTCCAGATTTTCTCAGAGCTACATTTTTCTTGAATGCTGTCAGCTATGTCCTTGTGGGTGTATAAAGGGTATGGCTTTGCTAGTCAGTGATACATATAAACAAACTGAAGTGAGCTGAAATATTGTGACCCTTGATATTTTGTATAATTGTGAAAATGTATTTTAAGACTTAGAAGTGACTAACAAAGGATATATTTGAGAAATGTCATTGGCATCTTATTAAACTCCTATCTATGCAAGAACATAAAATACTATTACTTCTTTTGCCATTACTGACATTCAATGTTTGATGACTTTCTAAGACTGCAGAACACAGACTTTTGCTCCCCCTAATACTGCCTGTTCCCTCCCTCCTCCTAGAAAATAAAATGTACCAATGGAAAAGCCTTCAGGAGCACTGTATAGGAAGGGAAAAGCTCAACTGCAATCTGATTTGCAGTAGGGGGAAAATCTGATGGGAAAAGATCTGAAACAAAACAACATAGATTGGACTATAGGCAGATTGATCCTCTCGGGGAAGAAGAAATTGCGGTGTGAAGCAAAAATGATGGACGTTCTATTACTAAGGAATTAGCAGATTTACTGGGTGATAAGGACTAGAAAAGGGAGGAAAGTGATAGAGAATCATATAGTTTTTCTGGTAGAGAAAAAGAGAGTGATGCTGAAGAAGAAAGTAGCTTCCATGAAAAGGAGAGTAAAGATGAAGAAAAATTCTGGTTTTCATGAAAAGGAGAGAAACAATAAAGAAAAATCAAACTCAAATGATGACAGAAATAACAGTGAGAAAAATTAAACACTATATATTGATACAACTGATCCTGCTCTATGACTAATGAACCTAAATTCTGCTGATAATTAACAAGGCAAAAATTAAGGATGTGATAATTTCAGCAAATGAATAGAAGCAACACATCTCAAAGCTATACCATAGAAGAGTGCTTGAGAATGCTCAGAAAATGAATCAGCACTGGCTAGTTTACTGGAAATCAAATGACAAAGTATTCTGGTTTTGTTGCAAAATATTTGACAAGAATGCCATATTTCAGCTACAATTGCTGGTATGACTTAGTTCAGAGGTGGGGAACCTAAGGTCTAGGGGCCAAATGCGGTTCCTAGATTGCCTTGATCTGGCCCCCGAAGCTCAGGGTCTTCCCCAACACTGGCACTTCAGCCCACCCTGCCACCCCACCATGGGCATGGAGCACAAAATCTACTAAGCTGAGCCTCCCCCCCCCCCAGGCTTTGGTGTGCGAGGGGAATGTGGGGAGTGTCTTTCTCCTTCTCAGTTGGGGGCCACGTCAGAAAGGGTTTATACTGGGTTTTTTGCTTCTCACTTGTGAGTGGCCCCTGACCCAAAAAAGGTTCCCCACCCCTAACGTAGCTAATGCTCTCAAGCAACATGAAAAGTCACCCAGCCATTTTGCAGCCCACCCAAAATGGATGGATATCGAGTCCAGGCTCAAGCTGAAGAAATGCAGCAACACATAAAACCAGTGAATTAATAATATAGAAACCTAGCAGTGGACAAACATGCTTGAGTGTATGGTCTCAATTACCCTCTTCTCCCTATGGCCAGGAGGCAGCAGGGGTTGGCAGTGGCAATCCAAACCTAGCTGTAGCCAGAGAGCTCCAGCCTCAGCCACAGAGCTTGGGGTCCAGCTGCAGCTGCCAAGCTCTGTCCACAGAGCTCGGGGTCTGGCAGTGGCAGCTAGAGAGCTCCAGTCTGGGGAGCTATGGCTGGACAGACAGCAGTGGGACTGGGCTGGAGCCCTAGCTAGGGGCTGCAGGACAGCACTGGCCATGTTGGGACTAAAATAAAGCTTCAGGACTGTTATGGATAAATCTATGACAATGGCTCAAACATGAGGGAAAGGAAGAGTGGCATCTAGGTAATTATCCATGAGCTTTCTTCGTGCTTTGTAGCTCATCCTGATTGCGTTAGATGCCGCAATGACATCTTTAGTTTTCATATCTCTCTTTGGAGCATCCTGCTTTCAGCATCAATTATCAGGTGCAAAGAGCCTCATGCACAATGTTACAAATCTGATCAAGAAGCTGCTAAGTGACACTCGCTGGGAGAGCAGCATTGACAGCCTAAGGCCCGTGAGATACCATTGACTGAGGTTTACAATGCCCAGATGGAACTGGCACAGTGAAGTAAAGCTGAGGCCAAAATCCATAACAGGCGCAAAGCCTTGCAAACCAGATCTATGATTTCACATTTCTGGTCTTAATTGTGGGTTGGAACAATACCCATTCCAAGTAAATGCTGGTAGCAAGGCATTACAAACTCAGTTGATGGATATCACAACAGCTACTACTCTGATGAGAAGCTGCCTTGATTTCATTGTAGCCTAGAGAAACAATGGATTTGAAGATGTTGTAACTGCTGTCAAAGAAATGGCAGAAACTTAGCAGTTGGGCCTGTCTTCAGAGAAACTCTTATTCATTGAAAGAGAGTCAGTTTGATTACTGGGGCAGAGATGAGGTGAGGTGAGGAAAGCTCAGAAGAAAAATTCAAGAGGGAGGTTTTTTTGCTCCTTGCTGATACTGCTCAGGTGTCCATCAAAGAAAGGTTTGTAAAAATGAAGCATCTCAACTAAATTGGGAGGCAAGGAGTTGTATGACCTTAGTAAGATGACGGTGGACAGGAAGGTCTCAAAGGATAGCCATGTTAGTCTGTATCTGCAAAAACAACAAGGAGTCCTGTGGCACCCCAGTGACTAACAAATTTATTTAATAAGTTTTCATGGATAAAATCAACTTCATCAGATGAATTGGAATGGAAGTTACAAAGGCAGGAGTAAATATAAGAACAACAACAAAAAAGTTACTTGTTAATGAGGACAATCAAGTTAGGATGGAGTGGCTTAATTGCAGCATTTGATGTGGAGATATGACTATCAAGAGAAGAGAAGTTGTTTTTGTAGTGCCTTAACCAGTTAAGAGCCTTATTCAGTCCTAAGTTGATAGTATTGAATTTGCAAATGAACTCCAGTTCAGCTGTTTCTCTGTAATTGGTTTTGAAATTCTGTTGTAGAAGGATGCCTACTTTTAAATCCATTACTGAATGTCCACGGAGGTTAAAGCGTTGCCCTAAAAGTTTATGTATGTTACCTTTCCTGATGTCTGATTTGTGTCCATTTATTCTCTGGCACACAGACTGTCCAGTTGGGCCAATATACATGGCAAAGGGGCATTCCTGGCACGTGCTGTCATATATCAGTTAGTGGATGTACTGGTCGAGGAGCCTCTAATATTGTGGCTTATGTAATTAGGTGCTGTGATGGTGTCACTTGTATAGATATGTGGACAGGAAAACTCTCTTGAACAATTGTATGGACCCTAACTAGAGGCTGACATAAGAAATATTTGGACATCTATGATAAAGATAGCCATCCCATTTTGCCACATGGGGAGCATTCTCCACTCTAGGTTCTCCAGTTCAATCATGATGTGGAGCTGAAGGATACTCCTCCTAGTGTATGAGTATCTTTGAAGATTCTGCTCTTGCTGCCCGTCACAGTCATGAGTGGTGGGTGCATATTTTCAAAGCTCAGGTTCATTAAAACATGTCTTTGATCAACAATAGCCAAGAGACTGATCACTTGCTATTTTCAAGTGAAAAGTAGCATTGACCAGTCTTTGGATCTCTCTGACACTGTGCTTCAGTGACATTGTGCTAAGGCTGTCTCCTACTGTAACACAATTTTATACTAGCCCATTCAATTTTGGTGCACAAGTCAATCTCTTAATTTTAGTATATTTCAGTTATTTTTACAATTAGAGTTCCTATAAGCATAGAAGAAACTATTTTATTTCTTATACAAGAATAAATAAATATAGATTTACAGATCCAAGCATGCAAATTTATTATCTTATATGACAGGGATAGATCATGTATTCAAATCGTGTATTTAAGTCATTAAATAGCCTACAAAAGCAATAAATATAAAGGTATTCAAAGGTTAACAAATGGAGGAAAGAGTGCCAAAGACTCTCCTCGCTTAAGTGTCATTTGGTCCAGGGCCAGCCTGGATGCAAACAATACAATGAAAAGTTTATGAAAAGTGGCATATCAGTGTGGTGTGGAAAGTGCTACTGCAGTAAAAAACAGAACCTGCATTTGGATGTATCTGCATATATACTGGCAACCCACAGAAAAAGTTTTACCTCTACTTTTGAAAAACTTCTACTGTTGCTTTCAAAAAAATTTGTCAGTGGTTGGCAGTCAGGACTTTGAATAGAAATACTGTGCAACACCTAATGCAGATCAAACTTTAGGCTTTGTAACCTTGACAGTGGCCCTTTAACAGCCCATTTTTGTTACCGCAGTTTTATTTTTACCATAGACTTTACTATCTAAATTCACTTTCCAGTTAGAAAACTAGACTTTAGACTCTTTTAGCTTTTTTATTTCAACAAGAAACCTTTGATAATAAAAAGTATTTTACCAATAAGGGCAGAGTAATGATTAAGTAGACCATACTCTCAAATGTAAAGGTCAGTCTAGACATTCTGTGTGGTGGAAAGCACAGGGTGTTTGACATATTATTTCCTGTCAATTGTAAGGCGATGTGTGTGTGCTTTGTATCTGTAAATAGCCTGGAATAGTTTCGAAACACTTTTTCCTCTCTCTTTCTGGAAAATCTGGGTTAGGGGCAAAACTAATGGGTTAACTGAGACTGTGCATTTAAAATAATATTTTCATTAATATTTTAAAAAATCATTATTTAGAACTTTTTATATACACTAAAATGTTTCTGTTTTCAAGCTCTGAAAAAAATATGTAATTAAAACAAGATGTCCTGCCAGGAAAGATATATTTTGAGAACAGTTTTGGCTTCTTGTGGAGCTGTGGTTATCCATCAGAGATTATTTGCTTGCCTTCTATAGAAAAAAGCAAGAAAATATTTGAAAATGCAAAAATCTTAAGGAGTAAAGTCTCACAAACAGTACAAAAAAATCTTCCTTCTCAAACAAAGATGTGCAGGTTGTTTTTCAGTGAACAATGCACATAAATCATTTATCTGAACAAAGCAAAATAAATGTAAGTAAAATGTTCAAGTATACTTTTAATTATGTTTCTTTCCAAAGGTTAAGAAGTGCAAATTACTCCAAAAGATACATTTTTAAGTCTTGTGAAGCAAATAATTTAAGTTATCAAATGAAGATGACTGCATATATATTTTCTAGTTATTTAAGTCTCCCAGAAATTCACCTGAATTCTAACACTTCATGTTATATCACGCTTCTAAAAGCACTGGCCATTTCACAATAAAAACCCAGAATTTATAACCCGAAGTACATGATCGAAAACTGTTCTTGGAAACAAATACTGAAAATGTGGCATCCTGGATAATTTCCTCCTTTTACATAGAAAATATAAAGGCTATGAGAACATCCTGTTATTTTAGCCAAAAAGATTTTCTAGCAGTTGGATATATATTTATTCTTCCTGTTAAATGCAGTATATTATATATATATACAGGTATGAAAAGAGACTTTTTTTAAAGCCATATTCATCTTAATTGAAAGATACACAGGTGACATAAAAGGATTAAAAAAAACTAAAAAAATAAAAATTACGGTCCTTTTGACATGCTTCAAAGGGACTTTTTTTCTAGTCAATATGTCTGAAGATACATGGTAGATATTTTATAGCACAATGGACAAATCATGATGTGGAATTTTCTAAAGTGCTCAGGTTTGGGTTAATTCTGGTCACATTAAAGTTAATGGTAAATCTCAGATTAACTGCTGAACACTTTTGAATATCCCATCCAGATTGTCTATAATCAGTATCAAGCCTGTATCACACATCTCTCTGTCTCTGTCTCAGTCTCTTTCTCTCAATCCCAGCTGGGAAAGTGCTAATATAGTACATGTTCACTGAGAGGCACCAATGAAAATATTTATATAACACTGTTCATTTGTCTAGCTCATTAAAAGCATAAATCAAGCAATATTACAAGCCTAAAGAGCTTGCACTCTACTAAAACAAAGTATTTTTTTTTAAAAGGATGATATCCTAGCATGAGAGGAAGAGTGAAATATTTTGTTAATGATATGAAAAAGAGCAATTATTTGAAGAGAGTGGTTATAAGAAAGTATTTAGGAATAAGATAGAGGAGGTTGCTTGGGAAACTGCACCAGACATAGCTGGCAGCAAGAAGCTAAGAATAAATGAATGGAGGACTGCTTTCTATTACATACTGCTGACGCCTAGTAAGTTTGTTAGTTGTCAATACCACCGGTGTGCCATTCTTTGAAATATAAGTTTTTCAGACTGTGCAAATTATACCTTTTAGTATAAGCACTCACTTACTCACCAAAAGGTTATGAGAATCAGATTTGTAAACGCTAGTGGAGCTTAGTATCAGAATCATGAAATTTCATGCTTCCTGGAAGTAACGGAGATCCCTAATGTTTTACATTGCTTTGGATTGTTCTTCCACACTGTAAAATCTGTTCTACTACCTTGCTCAAGCAACTAAAAATTGAAAGAACACGAGTTCAAATTCTGCCAAAGAACCCCAAAGGAACTCAGGGCAGAATTTGGGCTCGTGGAATTTAAAATTATTGTAATATGCTTATATTACCAATAGGGTTGCCAATAGGATTGCCAGATGTCCGGTTTTCACCCAGACAGTCTAGTATTTGCGGGCTCCATCCGGTTAAAAAAAAACCCAGGAAATATTGGACATGTGCAATGTCTGGTATTTCCTGTTTCCCTGGGATGGAAGCCCAGTGGGGACAATTTTCCCCTTCCACATCTGGTGGAGGCAGGGGAGCGAGGAGACGCCATGCTAATGGGGCACCGGGCTGGGTTCGGAGCAGAGCACGTGCTGCTCTGGCCCACGTGACCAGCAGAGACTGGGAGCTGGCCATGTGATGCCTCCCTCTCTCTACAATGTGAGCTGAGGCAGCCGGGCCAGGCGGCAGAAGCAGCCACTTTAAAAGTCAGATTGTTCCTCCATGCCTGGGTCTGCAGGACGGAAGGGGGGAGATTTGATTGGGGCAGAGGCTCCAGACGCTGGGGATGCCTGCCTCAGGGAGAAGGGGGAGTGCACTGGGATGGGAGAATGCTGGGAGGGGGCCTAGCTCTGAGACAGGGGTCAGTGCATTGGGATGGAGGGAAGCTAGGAGGGCCTTGCTCTGATGCAGGGGTGAGTGCATTGGGATGGGGGGCGCTAGAGGGGCCTGGCTGTGATGCAGGGGTGAGTGCATTGTGATGGGGGGACACTAAGGGGGCCTGGATCTGAGGCAGGAGTGAGTGCATTTGGATGTGGGAACTGGGGGTGTGTGGCTCAGGGGGAGGGGTAGCTGCATTGGGGGTTAGTGTCTGGTCCCAAACTGAAGGGTGTGGTGCAACTTTTGCTTAACAACTTTGCCCCTCCCCCTTTTTATTTTGCTTAACAACTTTGTTCTCCCTCCCTTTTTTTTTCCTGACAGACTTTTTTCCCAGTATGTGGTTGTTTTTTTTGGCGGTGAGGGGAGGGAGTGTGCAGTATTTTTTGTTAAAACATTTGGCAACCATAATTACCAAACAATCCTACCTATATAAATCACAATTCTGCAAGGACCTCAACAGTTCCAATGTCTCCATCTTTTACATAAAGTACAGGTTGGACCTCCCTGGTCCAGCACTGTCAGGACCTGACCGATCCCAAATGAGGGAGGGTATGTCTACACTACAAAGTTAGTTTGAACTAACGGACGTTAGTTCGAACTAACTTTAATAGGCGCTACACTAGCGCTCCGCTAGTTCGAATTTGAATCGAACTAGCGGAGCGCTTAGTTCGAACTAGGTAAACCTCATTTTACGAGGATTAAGCCTAGTTCGAACTAGCTAGTTCGAATTAAGGGGTGTGTAGCCCCTTAATTCGAACTAGTGGGAGGCTAGCCCTCCCCAGGTTTCCCTGGTGGCCACTCTGGCCAACACCAGGGAAACACTATGCCCCCTTCCCGGCCCCGGGCCCCTTAAAGGGGTACGGGCTGGCTACAGTGCCCGTGCCAGGTGCAAGCCTGCCAGCACCCAGCCAGCAGACCCTGCACCTGGCACGGCACAGAGCCACCCACCCGAGAGAGAGTGCCGTTTTTTTGACGTACAACCTGTACTTCCCCTTTTAAACTCATCAAATCCAGTTTCCAAGACTTTAGGAACTAAGAAAGAAATAGATTTTGAGAAATTAGAGAATTTAGAATGTTTCAGGGGCTGTCCACAAAAGAAATCACCACTGACTTATGCTATGAGCTTTGCTCCCTTCTTCTAAGATCAGACCTTTCTAAACTGATGTAGAGTGATACATTCATTTGTAAATTTAGACAACTAACAGCATTCATCCTTGTTTACAAGTCACTATTTTTCTCAATATAGGCATTTTAATAATTCAATTCTAATTCTGACAGAGTCTAAACGTGTTGCAATACTTTAAAAGTGTGACAAAAAAACACTGATAAAATAGTAAATCATAAAGGGTACTGGCCACCACAGTCCGTGCTGGGTCTGAAGGTTGAGGATAGTATTCCTGAAGTGTCATCACAGTCCTCACAAGCCAATTGTCAGCCCTCACTTTCAAGCATGCTTCCCAGAAAAAGTTGAGTCAGTAAGAAGGGCATTCCTTCTGCCCTGCTCTCCACAAAGTGAATATTCCATCTTTCCTTCTGTTTCTTTTAACCTATTAGCTCTAAGATGGGCACGTTATTGCTCTGTTTGTATGTAGTTTTATTTGGTCAAAACATTCTAAACCATAATTTTTCCTCCAGTGCCCCTCTCCCTTTCATATTAGTGCACATTTTTGTTTGGAGAGGGTGATGATTGGGTGACCTTTTGAATTAAGTGCTACATTTCAGATTTGTGGCATTTAAATCAAACAAAGCTGTGAATGTTGGTTCAATTATGCCCTCTTTGCAGCTCATCCAAACAACCAACCATAATGGCATTGCATGATATGTAAGTGCAGAATCTGGCTAAGGAAGAAAACGATAAATAAATTGCTGCCAAACAAGAGAAAGAGGTCACATGCAACAGCAAATGGTTGTATGGGATCTTCTCTTCTGTGTGGAATTAACTATAGCTTCTCATCCTAAGAATAATTCTGGAACTCATGACGACAGTGTTGAGCAGTCAGAGCAATACTTGGTTAAATACAGCTGAATAAAACACTTAACTTACCCAGGGTTCTTCCTCACATGGGGTATGTCTACACTACCCCGCTAGTTCGAACTAGCGGGGTAATGTAGGCATACCGCACTTGCAAATGAAGCCCGGGATTTGAATTTCCTGGGCTTCATTTGCATAAGCCGGCCGGCGCCATTTTTAAATGCCGGCTTGTTCGAACCCCGTGCCGCGCGGCTACACGCGGCACGGGCTAGATAGTGTACAGATAGTGCGGAATGGCTTGCTAGTTCGAACAAGCCGGCATTTAAAAATGGCGCCGGCCGGCTTATGCAAATGAAGCCCGGGAAATTCAAATCCCGGGCTTCATTTGCAAGTGCGGTATGCCTACATTACCCCGCTAGTTCGAACTAGGGTGGTAGTGTAGACATACCCTTGCTGTTTAAGACAAGACTCATGATCTGTCTAAAACAGTGATTCTCACACTTTTTGGGCTCCGGAGGCCTTTACATGCGTAAAAATTTATGCGAGCCCCAGTGGTCCACTGATTGTATGTGTTGTACCTATCGATGTTTCCAGTTTGTCAACCTCGCGGAGCCCTGAAACACTGGTCTAAAATACACACGGTAGTTCAAACTGAAGTTGTGGATTTGATGCAGAAATGCTTTGGCCTACATTATGGAGATCAGATTAGATAATCAGACTGGTCACCTCAGACCTTAAACATTATTATGAATCTTCAATCTATGAACTGTGCAAGAGTGCACAACTTGAAAACACATATAAAGTGTTTTGGGAGTCAATTGGAAATCTGGTATTAGTTCATCAAACAATAAAAAGACTCTTCAGTCCAACTGAATTACCAGTCTAGCTGAAGAAATCAAGTGACTGACCAACTGCAGACAAGCTTGAAATTGGTGGCAGAACATAAAACATCTGTATTTTAGACCTGAGGGAAGAAACTTCCTATGAAGTTAAAGAGCTTGAAGTAAATACAAAATTCCCTGATTCCTGATGTTGTAAGCCAGAATTCCAACAAATGCTTTACCACAGCAGACAACATTCTTGGCTGTCATTCCTGCAGGGTCATTTTATAATGAATCCTGAGTCCATTGGCAACTGCAAAAATGAGAGTTGAGAACGTCAGTACAAAGAATGATAAAAATTCTGTTTTTATTGAAGACATCAGGATCAAAATTCAAGCTCAAAGATGGTCTACAATACCTCTGAATTGACAGAGTGCATCTAGACTGGCATGATTTTGCACAAAAGCGACTGCTTTTGCGCAAAAACTTGCCAGCTGTCTACACTGGCCGCTTGAATTTGCGCAAGAGCACTGACTTTGTAATGTACAAAATCAGTGCTTCTTGGGCAAATACTTTGACGCTCCTGCTCGGGAAAAATCCCTCTTGCGCAAAAATACTTGCTCAAGAGGGCCAGTGTAGACAGGGAAGAATTGTTTTGCGCAAAAAAGCTGATGGCTAAAATGGCAATCGGGGCTAACTTGCGCAAAATCGCGCCTAGACTAGCCACGGATGCTTTTGCGCAAAAGCATCCGTGCCAATCTCGATGCGCTTTTGCGGAAATACTTTTAACGGAAAAACTTTTCCATTAAAAGTATTTCCGCAAAATCATGCCAGTCTAGACGCAGCCACAAAGTGTTACAAACACCTTCAGGATTTATATACAGCATTCTAAAAACTGAAATACTCACCTGGAGAAGTGAAAAAATAGATCAAAAGAGCCAAAAAAGTACCCAGACATGAACTACTTCAAGACAGGCCCAAAAGAGAAAACAACAGAATTCCTCTTGTCAACAGAATTCCTCTTGTCATCACCTACAGTCCAAAACTTAAACCCCACCCACACATTATCAACAATCTACAACCTATCTTGGAAAATGAACCCTCTCTCTCAGAGCAGAGGCGTAGCCGGGGGCAAAAGCAAAATTTGCGCCCCCCCTTCCTCCGCCACCACATGACAGGGCCCCGAACCTGCTGCACAGCTGAACATGACGGGGGTGGGGGAGCTTGTACTGCATCTTCCCCCACCCCATCCAGTTTGGTGCAGAAACTATCCCACTGTTGAAGAGGGAGGAAGGTCGGGCTGGGGGTGCAGAGGCAGGGAGGAAGCTTCAGCAGGTGGTGGTGGATGGAGGAGGAGCAGGCGAGCAGAGTTTTGATAGGGGGAGCAGAAGGGAAATTACCCCCCCACACTCCTCCTTTGCTACGTCAGTGAATGTAAGAGATTAATTTACCTGTTAAAATAACACTAAGCAAAATTTTGTAAATAAAACTAAAACACAACACGAGAATCGCCCTTGTTTTCTTGAAGCAACAAGTAGCCTAAGGCTGAGGATACACTGCAAGCAAAGCTTTCAGTCTGCCACAAAGACTTTTTCCTTCAGGCTGCTGTGAGATTCTATCCTTAAGTAAAGGAGAGAGGTCTCATTGAGCTGCTCTTCCAAATTTCACACATGCCATCCAGCTGAAGCCATAGATATCAAGATTCAAGGCCAGCCTTGCCTTTGGCAGATTGCCTCGCCAGGTGTTCACAATCACAAATCCGAACATGTATAAGACTTTTAGTTGAGAAAGCCATGTTTAATCCCAAGTCTCTGCTATGACTGGGAGATGTTAGTGACCTATAGAAAATACCAGCATTTTCTTTGGAAAATCCACAACCTACAGTTTTCAGACACACAATTTTCTTTCTACAATTGCAACATATTTGTTTAAACAACTTCATCGTATCCCCATCACTCCTTACAAAGTACATTGTCCATGAAGGTCAATGGGGCTGGGCTATTTTATATGTAAAGGTACTGAGAAATGTATATGTCAATACCAAGATGGCAATATGTACATTATGTAAATAATACCGAATAATAATTGCCAAGTAAGACCAGTTCCCAACCTGCTTAGAAAGGGCCTAATACAATTTAAATTTTAATCTGGGATAGAGCCCAAAACAATCTGTTGATATGATCCAAAAAGATCCAGATAACATTTAGTCACCCTTCAAACATATAAGGGAAGAATCAGTAAAAGCCCCACTGTCTGTTAGAGTTGATCTTTGAAGAAAATTGGAGAGACTTTGAATTTACTTTTTCTGTCAGCAGCGCTTTCTCTCACTGAATGTGGGGTCTTCAGCACAGGTTCCACTTGATGTGTCAGAATAACACAGAAATGCGTTGTCACAGCTAACTACATTCAGGTCAAAGCAACATGCACCCCAAAGACAGAAGAACAAATCCCTTGAAGCTGGAAGTCAAAACATCTAACCTCTTCACAGAGCTCACAAAGGGTCTTGTTCATCCAGAAACACAAGTCATAACAACTCTCTCTGGAGAGAGACAAAATGTCCTGCCTCTCATTGATGGACGTACCAAATGTTTTCATGTGGCATCTTACCATGCTGTTTAAATCGACTGCTTGGATGAGGAAGACTCACAAAGAGTCTGCCCATCATACACACTGGAGCAACATGGTGATTTACCACCGTGGTAACAGACCTGATCTCTCTGTGGGTTCTTGTGGAGCGGCAGGGAGCTTGCGGCAGTCTCTTGGGGGGAGAGTCTAGGGGTGCCTCTATTCCAGTGGTTCTCAGTAACCACACAACACACCTCCACCATTTGTCTGTAAACACTTGGAAAGTGGCAAGGTGATAGGGAACAGCCAGCATGGATTTGTAAAGAACAAATCATGTCAAACCAATCTGATAGCTTTCTTTAATAGGATAACGAGTCTTGTGGATAAGGGAGAAGTGGTGAATGTGGTATACCTAGTTTTTAGTAAGGCGTTTGATATGGTCTCGCATGATATTCTTATCAATAAACTATGTAAATACAACTTAGATGAGGCTACTATAAGGTGGGTGCATAACTGGCTGGATAACCATACTCAGAGAGTAGTTATTAATGGTTCACAATCCTGCTGGAAAGGCATAACAAGTGGGGTTCCACAGGGGTCTGTTTTGGGACTGGCTCTGTTCAATATCTTCATCAACGATTTAAATATTGGCATAGAAAGTACGCTTAAGAAGTTTGCAGATGATACCAAGCTAGGAGGGGCTGTGTCTGCAGGATAGGGTCATAATTCAAAATGACCTGGACAAAGTGGAGAAATGGTCTAAGGTAAACAGGATGAAGTTTAATAAAGACAAATGCAAAGTGCTCCACTTAGGAAGGAACAATCAGTTTCATACATACAGAATGGGAAGCGACTGTCTAGGAAGGAGAACGGCAGAAAGAGATCTAGGGGTTATAGTGGACCACAAGTTGAATATGAGTCAGCAGTATGATGCCGTTGCAAAGAAAACAAACATAATTCTGGGATACATTAACAGGTGTGTTGTGAGCAAGACATGATAAGTCATTCTTTCGCTCTACTCTGCTCTGGTTAGGCCTCAATTGGAGTATTGTGTTCAGGTCTGGGCACCGCATTTCAAGAAAGATGTAGAGAAATTGGAGAGGGTCCAGAGAAGAGCAACGAGAATGATTAAAGGTTTAGAGAACATGATCTATGAGGGAAGGCTGAAGGAATTAGGTTTGTTTAGTTTAGAAAAGAGAAGATTGAGGGGGGATATGATAGCAGTTTTCAAATATCTAAAAGGGTGTCAGATGGAAGAGGGAGAAAACTTGTTCATCTTGGCCTCTAGGGACAGAACAAGAAGCAATGGGCTTAAACTGCAGCAAGGGAGGTTTAGGTTGGACATTAGGAAAAAGTTCCTAACTGTCAGGGTAATCAAACACTGGAATAAATTGCCCAGGGAGGTTGTGGAATCTCCATCTGTGGAGATATTTAAGAGTAGGTTAGATAAATGTCTATCAGGGATGGTCCTGCCATGAGGGCAGAGGACTGGACTCGATGACCTCTCGAGGTCCCTTCCAGTCCTAGTATTCTATGATTCTATGATCATAATCATCCAGGAACCCACCCCTGCAATCAGCCCCAATGCCAACTCTGCCAACACATCTACACAAGTGATTTCATCACTGAACCCAACCATATCAGCCACCAAATCAGAGGGTCATTGAACTGCACATCCACTAATGCGATATATGCCATCAAATGCTAGCAATGCCCCACTGCAATGTATATTGGCCAAACTGGACAGTCTCTACAGGAAAGAATTAATGGACACAAAACAGATATCCGAAATGGAAATACACAAAAACCTGTTTGAAAACACTTTAATCTTCCTGGTCACTCATTAATGAATCTCCAAGTTGCCATTTTGTTTCAGACCAATTCCACAAGCCAAATACACAGAAAAGGGTTGGAACTTAAGTACATTCACAAGTTTAATTCTTATCCAAATGGTATCAACCAGGATATTGGATGGCTCGCACCTTATCTTCCACATCTTAATGAATTAAACAACCAACCAATGAAGGTGCTAATGGTTCTTGATGTCTGTGTAGAATCTGGTGTTGGTCACCTTCCTTTCCAAGTGCAAACTAATGGGTCTTATCAGCCTCTTGTAACTATTTAGTCTTTAAGGTGCTACTAGACTATTTGGTTTTCTTTTTAATTTTTCCTGTTACAGACTAACTCGGCTATCCCTCTGAAACTTATCTACTCACTGTCTCTTTTTTTTCTCCCCACTCTCCATTTTTTTCCATCTCCACCACCCTACCTCCTTCCCTTATTTATTCTTGGATCTGGACTTCCAACACTCCTGTAATCTGAAGAAGTGGATTGTGCCCATGAAAGCTCATAATACCATCTAGACTATTTGTTGTTTTTTAAATTTTTCCTGTTATTGCACTGTTAGACTGAGAATGCTGCTCCTGGCCAGTAGGGGAGGAAACTTACAGTAATAAGGTAAAATTGGAAAACATAAAACTTGCACTCAAATTAGAGGTTGGCTCTGCCTGAAGTTAGAGGATTGTTTGCCTTTTTTTTCAAACAGCCTTTTTATAGGAGCTCATTCTAACTTAAATCAATAGGCAGTCCAACAGGTTCTGTGGTCTAACACTAAAATGTTGATTTATTTTGCTGGCTGTAGCATTTTAAAAAGGTCTTATTCTAAATTAATTCTATTTAAATTATTCTCTTTAAAGGTTAATTCTTAAATTGGGTTGTCGGGTATTTTATAGTGGGAATAAAGCAAACAATACACCTATTTACATATGCTCTCAATACCAATTCACGTGAGGCTATCCAAATTTAGAAAGGCACATCTTTATTTCATTCTCTCACTTAGTCTGATTTTCACAAAATGGACTCCATTCACCTTTGTTTTGGGGAATTCCTGCTGTTACATTCACTGGTTATTAACATCAGCACATGCAGCTGACAAATTCTAATAACTGCAAGACATGAGATGCATTTTGCATGTGTAAATTCTCTTGCTGTGCTATGTGGTCTCAGAAAAAATTATTCTGAAGGAGGAAGGAATACATGGAGGGATATAGAATGTGGCAGGGTACAAATGGGGAAGGGACAACGGAGGTGCAGGGATTATGGGACAGTGCACTGGATGGTCCAGTGAAAGAAAGATATTTTATATATATTCAAATTGTAATACCTTACATTTTCTACATATGAAACTAAATGCTTTAATTTCCCCAGTATAAAGGCCTTCAAAAGAGTTAAGAGTGACAGAGCAGGGATTATATGCAATAGCGAACATCTCTTATGTATTTTAAAAGTGATTATAATTTCTGAGAGAGTTTAATGTTTTGAGAAGTTAGTTGGATTCCACTGAAAAATACTTAAAATTTTTATAAAAATTAAATAGATCTGTTTGCAAACTTAATACATTACACATATGCATCTCCAAATAATTGTAAGAAAAATATGTAAGTATTCTGAAGTTCCCATAGATAGATGAACCTTCCCTTCTCTCCTTTAACAGAACCCTTTAACTATAAGACTCTAAAGCTAGAAGAGATATTAAAAGGCCATCATCCATGTGTCAGATGTGCATTAAACTATTTCTAAAAGTAGTGGGGTTTGACCCCACAAAGCCATAGATTCTGAAATTTATATTCATTTCAGTCAGAAAGATTACAGGCAGTCCCCGACTTACGTCGGATCCGCACTTATGAACGGGGCTTTCTCGCCCCGGAAGTCGGGGCGAGAAAGCCCCGTTCGTAAGCTGCTCCGGTGCCCCATGTCTGCTGGAGACCGTCTCCAGCAGACCAGGGGCACCGGGCGGGTTCCCGCGCTTCTGAGGCTTTGCCAGAGCAAAGCCTCAGAGGCGCGGGGAACCGCCGCGGCTGTGGCTTCAATCTGGGTGCCTGTGGTCTGCTGGGGACCGTCCCCAGCAGACCACAGGCTCCCGGACTGAAGCCACAGCCGCGGCGGGGTCCCTCGCCTCTGAGGCTTTGCCAGAGCAAAGCCTCAGAGGCTCTGCTCCCCGTGTCCCTGGTCTGCTGGGGGGGGGGGGGGGGGCAGCTAGTGTGCTCCCCCCCCCCCCCCAGCAGACCAGGCTTTTGTTTTGGACTCTGGGGCAGAGCAGCTGGGGCGCTGCCGATTGGTCCTGCAGCGCCCGCTCTGGGCACTACTGGACCAACCCGGCAGCACCCCAGCTGCTCTGCCCCAGGTCCTGATTCAGCCGCTGCTGGTCAGTTTCAGCAGCGGCTGAATCAGGACACCTGGGGCAGAGCAGATGGGGTGCTGCTAGGTTGGTCCAGTAGCACCCAGGAGCGGCGCTACTGGAGCAACCCAGCAGCACCCCAGCTGCTCTGCCCCAGGCGTCCCCAAGTCAGCTTCTGCTGAAACTGACCAGCGCTGACTACAGGAAGCCCCAGGCAGAGTTGCTCTGCCCCGGGCTTCCTGGAATCAGCTGCTGATCAGTTTCAGCCGCAGCTGACTTCGGGACGCCTGGAGTTCTTAAGTTGATTCTGTATGTAAGTCAGAACTGGCGGTCAGTTTCAGCAGTGTCTGAATCTGGACGCCAGTTCCGACTTACATACAGATTCAACTTAAGAACAAACCTACAGTCCCTATCTTGTACGTAACCCGGGGACTGCCTGTACCTGATTTAACAAGGTACTTAAGCACATGCTTAACTTTAAAAACTTTCAAACAGTCTCAGTCACAGCCTTAAGTTGTTCATAGGTACCCTGCTGAAGTCATGGCGATAGAGAATAACTTTTTTATGTGGAAAAAACATACTAGTAAAAACGTTTGAACTACCAGAGCAGAATGAAGGTTTCAGGGTACTCACAAGAGACAGCTCCCCTTAACAATCGAGATTACAAAGAGCAGTTTTAAGGGCTGCAATATTAATCTTCTACATTTATTTGAAAATATTGAAACTGATTCTTTCAATAAAAGTGTCTTCCCTTTTGGAACTTATGCTACAGCAGAAGTTCAACTCTCTTCACTTCCTCCATTATTTTCCAGAATACATTTTTATAATTGTCTCATTATGTAATACCATAGTAGCCAGAAGTCTCATTCAGGTTCTAGGCCACATAGCAGAAACATCTAGTAAGTGACTGAATCAGGACTCAGGGGTTTATAATCTAAGATGCAACAAGTCAATATAAAGAAAAAAGAGGGTGTGCCAAACAGAAACATCAGAGTAACACTAACAAGAACATACAATTAGAAAATTAGCAGGCTGAGTTTAAGTTATAAACTAAGGAACAATATTAATGGTATTAGTAATACTTATTTGTCACATAACTAGCCACTGGCTGTAGGAAGTTTACCATAGGAAACATTATAGAACTGAGTCTGTCATGGTTGCTTCCCCACTCTGGCATGATAAAAGTACCCCAACATCTTATCTACCAGGCTTTGGGCCAGGAGCTTAGTTACAAAGGAGAGCAAAACTCATTTTTAAATGCACAGACATCAGATCCCATTTCCCAAACTATAAAACAATAAAACCTAATGGATTTATCTAAACTTTATCCTACTTACAGACTGTGAAGAGTATTTTCTTAGAGGGAGACATCATGTCACCTTCAATGGCTGGAGAGAAAAGCTACTCAGGAGAAAGGAGGGAAAAACCCAAAAATTCCTTTGTCCCAGTTTGAAATTCCTACCTACATTTCTATTGGCTGCCTGACACCTGGTTTAGGTAAGATAGGGTATGTCTACACTACAAAGTTAGTTCGAACTAACGGACGTTAGTTCGAACTAACTTTAATAGGTGCTACACTAGCGCTCCGCTAGTTCGAATTTGAATCGAACTAGCGGAGCGCTTAGTTCGAACTAGGTAAACCTCATTTTACGAGGACTAACGCCTAGTTCGAACTAGCTAGTTCGAACTAAGGGCTGTGTAGCCCTTTAGTTCGAACTAGTGGGAGGCTAGCCCTCCCCAGGTTTCCCTGGTGGCCACTCTGGCCAACACCAGGGAAACTCTATGCCCCCCTCCCGGCCCCAGACCCCTTAAAGGGGCACGGGCTGGCTACGGTGCCCGTGCCAGGTGCAAGCCTGCCAGCACCCAGCTAGCAGACCCTGCACCTGGCACGGCACAGAGCCACCCACCCGATGCCCCCAAGCCCACCCCCTCTTGCCGGGACCAGGCTGGCGGCTCCCGGGAGCTTGCCCTGGACCGCAAGAGGCGGGCACCTTCCTGGGCTAGTGCGGACATCGTGGACCTCGTCCACGATCTCCGCACTAGGCACAGGAAAGTGGCCGTCTAGGGCAGGAGAGCTGCCAGCCTGGCCACCCAGGACCAGGTGTGCATGAAAATCAAGGGGGTCCACTGAGACCCCCGACACTGAGCCCTGAGCTTACAATGGCCGTCCTGGGTCAGACCAAAGGTCCATCTAGCCCAGTAGCCTGTCTGCCAACAGCGGCCAACCCTAGGGACCCTGGAGGGGATGGACCGAAGACAATGACCAAGCCATTTGTCTCGTGCCATCCCTCTCCACCCTTCCACAAACTTTGGGCAGGGACACCACTCCTACCCTCTGGCTAATAGGACTCCATGGACCCAACCTCCATGACTTTATCTCACTTCCCTTTAAACTCTGTTCTAGTTGTAGCCTTCACAGCCTCCTGCAGCAAGGAGTTCCACAGGTTAACTATTTGCTTTGTCAACAACAACAACAACTTTCTCTTACTAGTTTCAAGCCTGATACCCATTCCTTTCCTTTGGTGTCCTCTAGTCCTTCTTTATGGGAACTCAGGAAGAACTTTTCTGAATGCACCCTCTCCACCCAACCCCTGCTTTTAGAGACCTCTATCCTGTCCCCCCTCCGTCTCCTCTTTTCTAAGCTGAACAGTCCCAGTCTCTGTAGCCTTTCTTCATCTGGGACCTGTTCCCAACCCCTGATCATGTTAGTTGCCCTCCCCTCTCCCAGCCTTTCTCTTCCCCTCTCCCACCTCCTTTTCCCAGTCTCCTCCAGTTTTTTTTCAATAAAGACAGAGTCAATGTTGGAAGAAACGTTATCTTTATTTTGTACATCAATAAGAAGGGGGGCTAAGGAAGGGTAAGTGGAAGGAGGTGAGGGAGGAATGGGGTACGAGCCCTCGATGGGGAGGACTGGGCTGGCTCTGCGGGCTTCTGGGGGTGGAAGCTCTCCTGCAGCCCCCCAATTACTCCCTCTCCCCAGATGGCAGCCTGCGGCAAGTGCAGCCGGGCTGATGGCCGAGTGGTGTGATGTGCCCAGTGTGGGCACTCAGGGCACTCCAAGCCAGAACTTCGTTGCAAGCGGGGCACCCCTTAGAACTGTGTGTCCGGGGTGGGGGTCGGGACCCTTTAAGCGCAGCCCTCTGCTAGCCTGAGACAGCATCTCCATGCTCTAAGTCCTCCTTTTATGCCCTGCCGGCACTGCTTCCGGCCATCCTTAAGCCCTGTTCAGAGTCCACTCAATGTGGACTTGCTAGTTCGAACTAGCAAAACGCTAGTTCGAACTAGTTTTTAGTTCTAGATGCGTTAGTTCGAACTAGCTTAGTTCGAATTAACTAATTCGAACTAAGTTAGTTCGAACTAGCGCTGTAGTGTAGACGTACCCATATTTATTTAACTCCTTAGTCCCCAGGATGCTGGCTAACCCTCATGATCATGACAGGGTCTCAATGGTAGATCTGAATGAAAACCAAGGGCTTTAGAGATTAACTTGGGGAGAGCACTGTCAATACAAGTGTCAGTAGAAAGCATGCAGGTGGCTTGCTCAAGCAATAGGGATTGCTGAAGCAGCACACAGACAAGGAGACACTGTCGTCTGAACGAAAAACAATGTAAGAGGTTACAAGCCTTAGTCAAGTCTTCATTATTTCAGCTTATTTTGTCTCTGTTTTTGAGCAATGTAGGCAATTTAAAAACATGAGCATACTTGAAACTCACAAAGCAAGTACGGGGGGAATTCATCTATCATATTCTACAGCATTAGCTAAAGTAGTGCAATGGTAGTAGAAAGAAATTTCAGAACTGAGATTTTATCTCTTGAAATTACATCTGTTTTATCATTTCTAATAAAGCTATTAATTATGATTTGTTCTAATACAACAGCACCAGATGTTTCTAACAGATTAATTAAGTAGTAAAAAATGGGGAATTGACAAATGATCATTTGAACAGTTATATAGATGAATTAGTGAAAATTCTTTAGTTTCAGAGGACCATTTTTAAAGCGTGGCTACTTCTGGCATCTCTCAATGATGGACACTGTACTCCTGCATAACTCTAAATGTCTAGAATGTATTGTCTGTTCACCAAATTCTCCAGCTGTTTAATAAGTCTACTCTTAAATAATTCAGGGTGTCTTCTTTTTAAAACCAGTTTTATATTCCCAAAGCCTCTTATTTAATTAAGTCATATTATTTGTGATGTAACTGGGAAACAATAAAGAAGACTATAAAATATTTTTTTTTCTTTTTCACACTAAACAGAAAAATGGCAAAATAATATTATAATATTTGATTTTTAACTTCCAAAAAGGGGTTTGCAAATAACAGGGAGAAAGATCAAGGAGCAGTTTATTATGTTCTTTTGAAACAAAAATATCCACATTATTTGCTTACTATGTGATTATACTCTTACAATACTATATTTTATACACATAAACACAAAGTAAAAACCATGAAACATAGTGTAGTAAGAGTATAAATACATAATAAGCAAATATAACAAACAGATTGACACTTGTGGTGGATTTTTTATTTCAAAAGAACATACTACTATTTGTATTAGTATTTATCTAACAATTTAATCAAATGCTTGTACTACAGAATAAGCAATCATTATAAGGTGCCATCATCATGGGATTTTAGCCAAGATATTTTTACTAAAGTAATTAGAAATTAAGTACAAAAACCCCATGAACCCCTTTGAAGATGCAGAGGAACATGTGTGTGTATGAGCATAAAGCTTTTTTTTTGTAAAATAATTTCATATCATGGCAGGTATTAGTAATTAGTCAACTCTGCTAAAGTGAGGTTTGGCTGGCTATTTTAAACATGGCAAAGCATTGGCAATTTAAGGCTGTGTCCAGACTCAGGGGTTTTTTCAGGAAAAGTAGCCTTTTTCCGAAAAAACTTCACCTGCGTCTAGACTGCAGCCGCGTTCTTTCGAAATTAAATCGAAAGAACGCGGCTTTTCTTTCGACGGCGGTAAACCTCATTTCACGAGGAAGAACGCCTTCTTTCGAAAGTGCTTCTTTCGAAAGAAGGCGTTCTTGAATGTAAATAGGGCTTCTTCGAAAGAGAGCATCCAGACTCACTGGGTGCTTTCTTTCGAAAAAGCGGCTTGCTCTTTCGAAAGTTCCGCGTGCAGTCTAGATACTCTCTTTCGAAAGAGGCTTGCAGTCTAAACATAGCCTAAGAGAGAGGCCAAATTTAAGAGGCTTTGGTTTGTGGGATAAAACTGATAAACTAACAGAATAGAACAAAGAAACAAGATTTAATTTTAAAATCTAATTTATAAATGTAAAATATATAATCCCAGAATCTCTGTAAGTACCTTCCTTAATTTTTACTACATATGTATCAAGATGATACACGAGGCTCGTGAAAAGGTGAAAAATTTAGCAGTTTATAAAATATTAATTCCAGTGTCTCCTGCATGCTTATTCTCAAATCCATGTTGTTCTTGGGATCCGGATATGTGATTTAGAGCAAACCACAGGCTACAAAGTGAATACATTCTAACAACTGCAATTGGATACCAACCACAACAACCTTGAGCATTTGAGTAGTTATCAATGGGAAGGGAAATATTTTAAGGATCTCGTGAGGGCCTATGTGTATATGTAACACCCATTCATTTGATGAGGAGTCTCAGATACGAGGTCTGAAATTCATTCTGAGACTTGCCTCTGAGCTTCTGGCAGGCCAGCTGGGACCATTTCAGTCCTCAAGATGGGCAGACATGATATTGGTTTCAGAACTGTTGCATACAGAGTTGTAGAAGAAGTTATAAGGAAAGGCTGCCACAGAATGGGAGTAATGCTCATTTTTCAGGCATATCAAGAAATCACCACAACATTCACAGCCAACTTGAAGCTGCACATAAATCAGCAACATACAGCACTGGAGCGAACATTAAATATTACATTACCACTGATGGGGCCTCCTTGACTGGGTGCCTGCGCATGTGCATGAGAAATCATGTGGTTATGGGTTTATAGGTCTCTCTGAACTGGCCTGAATGGAGTCCAAAAGAGAGAATGTTCCCACCAATCTTGTCTACAAGCATTTCCCAAAGGAATCAGCCACATATCACAGCATCTCAGCAACAGTTCATTCCAAGTTTTCTTGCTCAACACAATATAAGAAGCAAAATATTTCTGTCAGTAAGGAGAAACTTACATTGTGCCTTTGCCCCAACTAATAGGTCTGGTGATATGCTAAAGTAGAGCTGTGACTCACGACCAGAAGCATGTGGATTTTTTTCTGCGTTTGTTTTTCAAACTCTAAACTGAAGTTACTGGTGATGCAGTACTAAGAATGAAATTCAAAAGCTGAGAAGAATGAGAAAATTTATTTGCTATTTGAAACCAAGTGTAACAGGAGGCCATGTTTTACTTACATATTTGGATTTTTATTTTGTGCATCCAGCACGTGGTAAATACATTTTATTTAATAATTGCTGTTCTGATGTGCAGTATAATATACCTGCTCCCTACCCTGAAGCCAACAATATACCTTTTGCCAATCCCATGAAAAACTACACACATTCACCAGATTCTAAACTATGGAAAAATCTCAATTAGCACAAGTCAGTTGAGACATGCTCAAGAACGCAGGTGATGAGTCCATCTGTACTTGAATGTAGGGTAGGGAAGACAAGGAGACAGGGATTGGATGAACAAAGAACCTAAGGAAAGTGACTGGGAGCTAAGGGGAGGGGAAGATGGACTCAAATAGAGATACTGCTGGGAGAGTAGAACTGGGACTGGGTTAAGGGGCTTGGAGTCAGGAGAGAAAGAGACGGGATCAAGCTGGAAAGGACAATGGGAAAAAAACTAGTCTGATTTGTAGGGAAACCGGAATCACAAGTGTCTTTGACCCTCCAAAACCCAGAAAGGAACTCAAAGTTCCTAAATCTTTCCTTAGAGCAGATACCGTGAACCACCTAGAAAAATGGGTGTTAGACGACCACTAGTGCTGCTCCACAAAGAGGCTAAATAGCCTACTACTGCTCAAATGGCAGAGTTCCATGCTCAGGATCTACAAAGTTCTAACCCTGCTGATGAGCCATGAGAAGTCAATATGATTCCACATGATGAAACTTTAGTTTTTTCCAGTGTTTTTTAACAACTTGGGAAATGACACAATAGGTTACATTAAAAGAAAATTATTAAGTTTGCAAAGTCAAGCACTCAAAAGCTAGGAAATGCCGGAATTAAAGCTGTCATTGTGCAACCTTCATTAAACCCACTCCTCTCCTTATTTGTACCCATTGTAATAAATTACATGCTCCGATACTATTTTTTCCATGAAGTCACCACTTCATGCAGTGTATTACATGGACCTGCCCCAGCTCTCACTGAATGAGCAGTTATTCAGTATTTTGTTTTTTCCTCACCATTCAGTGTATGCCCACAGGCCTTCTTTTACTGCACTCTATTCAAACCATGCTCAGAAAACAGAATTACTAATTTCTTCAAGCATTATTATGGTGCTTATCACTTTAGAATGGAAGTATTTTACAATGTTAGTTGATTTATTTTTCCAGCACTCCAGTGAGGAGAGATGATATTATTATACCCATAAGAAAATTAAATACAGGACTATGTAGCACTTTAAAGACTAACAAGATGGTTTATTAGATGATGAGCTTTCGTGGGCCAGACCCACTTCCTCAGATCAAATAGTGGAAGAAAATAGTCACAGCCATATATACCAAAGGATACAATTTAAAAAAAATGAACACATATGAAAAGGACAAATCACATTTCAGAACAGAAGGGGGATGCGGGGGGGGGGGGGGGAAGGAAGGTGAATGCCAGTGAGTTAATGATATTAGAAGTGGGGAAGGGTAGATGTCTGTGAGTTAATAGTATTAGAGGTGATAATTGGGGAAGCTATCTTTGTAATGGGTAAGATAGCTGGAGTCTTTGTTAAGTCCCTTGCGGAGAGTGTCGAATTTTAGCATGAATGTCAGTCCCCTGCTAAAATAGCACTATATAGCTATTTAAATGGACAGAGCAGAGCTCCACTAACAAATGTCAGTTATCAGTGCTCACAACGTCTACAAATCAGACCCTACTACATGAAACTGAAGGCCCTTTTAATCCAGTAGCCTTACTTTTCTTACCAGCAATGTAATTTGTTCCACTGTTCACCTCCAAACATCTTTCATTAAACTACTTTAATAGAATAGGGATGTCAAGGACTAGTGGACTAGTCGACTATCCCATAAGCAAATGCTTATTGGAAAGTCGACAGGATAGTCAACTAGTTGCTTCCCCTCCCCCCTTGCTGCCTCTATCAAATAGAGGCAGCAAGGGAGGGGTAGAGAGGGGTACTTTAAAGCTGCAGTGCAGCATGGAGCCTGGGGTCCTAGGCTCCATGTAGCACTGCTGCTTTGAAATGCCGCAGTGGCGTTTCAAAGGGGCAGCACTGCACAGCTGATCCCGGGCTCTCTGAGGCATTGCTCCTTTGAAATGCTGCCACAGCGTTTTAAAGTGGCGGCACTGCCCCTTTGAAATGCTAGGGTGGCGTTTCAAAAGGGCAGTGCCACCTGAAGCTTAGGATCAGCTGTGCGGTGCTGCCCCTTTGAAACACTGTGGAGCCCAGGGTCAGCTGGAGAATCCCCAGCTGATCCTGGGCTCCATGCAGCACTGCCCCTTTGAAACAGCGCTGTGGCGTTTCAAAGGGGCAGCGCTGCACTATTGACTAATCGAATAGTCAATGAAAAAATATATCAACTATTTGATTAGTGAATTACTCAATACTTAATATCCTTATTATAGATTCTTATACTGCCCTCATTACAGTTCCACTAGGGCATTATATGACATTGCTTACATCTGTCACCCATGGTCTGTTTTCTCTCTTATCCGCTCCCCAGAAGGAATTTGTTTGTCTCCAACTTGTACAATTTGATTGGGAGTCTAATGCTATTTGGTGTTTCTCTTGTAATCGTATCAATGAATCCTAATATCAGCTTTTCTATCAAACAAAACAAAACAAATCATGTTTCTCATCTTCCTGGTCTCAGACAAATGCTTCAAAACGTAAATTTTTCTCCATAGGTAGAAAAACTGAAGGGCAAATGTAAAAGATTTCCAAATATTTTTGAAATCTCATGATTTTGAACCTGGTCTCATGAATTGTGGGGCTCAACTCATGATTCTTCTCTAGCTGTAGTTGGCAATGCAAGAGAGGAGGGGAGGGTTTTTTTTGTATGTCATACATCTATTAGAAAATGGAATATACAAAACAGGATTAGCACTGGTGGTGTAAAGTTACAACATTCCCATTAAGTTTACTGAAGAATTCTGCATGAGTAAATTCCACATGTTTGAACATATAAGAAAATAAACCAGCATTAAAGATGTTTGACTTCTCTGTTTTAAAAACTCTATTTTTAAAATAAACTCAGACAATATTTATTTGTTCTGGCTCTATAACAAAGTCTTGAACTCAAGATGTTTTTATTTTAGCACCTGTTTTTAAACATGAAGCTCTCCTCAGAATTGTGCCAGTTGACAAGACCAAGGAAGGTAATAAGTCCAATGAATGTAACTATTCAGCAGGATTGTTACCTGCTATGATAGGTACACTTTGCAAAATAGTTCGTTTTTAGCTACCAGTTTTTCAGACAACTTTGATGAGAAAGAGTCCCCTAATTATATGGTGCATAAGGAAATAGCTTAAACTTTTTTCACCTGGAGGAGAGTGGGTTAAGATATTGTCTTTCCTGCAGCATTCCTTCCACTTTCACCTCACGGGAGCACAGGAAATGAATGTAAGAACTCAATCTCACAGCCAAAGAGGAATGACCAATTAAATCTGTGATTGCCTTGGGGAAAATTGGAGAGTAAATAAACCTAAAATGCAGGAACATACTTTCCTGATATCTTTTACATCTAAACGTTCACATGAGGAATTTTATTTCTGACAATACTGATCAGTGATGCTAGATCCATAAAATGACAGCGAATATCTGATTGTTAAGGAGTAGTTGACTATTGGATAAGCAAATGCTTATAGCATAGTCGAGTCAACTAGTCAATTCCACCCCCCCCCCCTGCTGACTCTATCAGATAGAGGCAGCAAAGGGGAGGGGGAAAATGGGGTACATCAAAGTGGCAGCCCTTCACAGCTGATCCCTGGCTCAGCTGCACAGTGCTGCCCCTTTGAAATGCTGCTGTAGGCAGCACCGCATGGAGCCCAGGGTTTACTCTGTGCAGTACTGTTTTGAAATGCCAAGGCTGCGTTTCAAAGGGGCAGCACAGCAGGGAGCCCGGGGTCAACAGGGGACTCCCCAGCTGATCCCGGGATCCGCGCATTTCTGAGGAACCCAGGATCAGCTGGGGAGTCCCCAGCTTATCCCTGGTTCTGAGGAAATGCGGCATGGAGCCCAGAATCAGCTTGAGAGTCCCTTGCTGACCCCGGGCTCTATGTGAAATTTCAAAGAAGCAGCGCAGCATGGACCCCGGTGTCAGCAAGGGACTCTGAATTCCCTGCTGACCCCTGGCTCCATGCTGACACTTCCGCTTTGAAATGCACAAGAGCCCCCACTGGGGACTCTTGTACATTTCAAAGCAGGCACCCGTGTGCAGCACAGAGTCAGCAGACTTCCCGCTGGCCCCGGGCTGTGCGTGGAGTTCCGCATTCCTCCTTTGAAATGTACAAGAGCTTCAGTGGGGCTATGGTAGCCCTACTGGGGTTCTTGTACATTTCAAACGAGGAATGCAGAAGTGCCTATCGACTACTCAACTAGCAAATTCATCATTAGTTAACATCCCTAATCTGAATATGAGGGGGCAGAGGGTGTTGGTAATTTTTTAATGCACCTAAGATTATGGCAATACTACAGAGCTAACAGCACCACTTCCGTTGGTATAATGAAACTTCCTCCAACCAGCAACACTAGCTATGCAGACAGGAGGTTCTCCTACCGTAAAACTTATGTCAGTTATATTTTTTTCATACCCCTGACTGACAAAAATGGTAAGTCATACAATCATAGAATACTAGAAGTAGAAGGGACCTCAAGAGATCATCAAGTTCAGTCCCCTGCCCTCATGGCAGGATTGAGCACCATCTAGATCATCCCTGATAGATGTCTATCTAACCTGCTCTTAAATATCTGCAAAATGATGGAGATTCTACAACCTCTCTAAGCAATTCTTTCCCATGTTTAACCACCCCGACAGTTAGGAAGTTTTTCCTAATGTCCAACCTAAACCTTCCTTGTTAGAATGTACACCCATTGCTTATTGTCCTATCCTCAGAGGTCAAGGAGGCCAATTTTTCTCCCTCCTCCTTGTAACACCCTTTTAGGTACTTGAAAACTCCTATCATGTCCCCTCTTAGGCTTCCCTTTTCCAAACTAAACAAACCCAATTATTTCAGTCTTCCTTCATAGCTCATGTTTTCTGAATCTTTAATCATTTTATTGCTCTTCTCATTTCTCCAATTTCTACTATTCTTGCTTGAAATGTGGTACTCAGAACTGGGCACAATACTCCAATTGAGGCCTATTCAGCACAGAGTAGAGCGGAAGAATGACTTCTCATGTCTCGATCACAATACTACTGTTAAAGCACCTCAGAATCATGTGTGCTTTTTTTGCAACAGTGACACACTGTTGACTCATATTTAGCTTGTGGTCCACTATGACCCTTAGATCCCTTTTTGCAGTACTCCTTCCTAGACAGTCACTTCCCATTGTGAATGTGTGAAACTGATTGTTCCTTCCTAAGTGTAGTAATTTGCATTTGTCCTTATTAAACTTCATCCTATTTACTCAGACCATTTCTCCAGTTTGTCCAGATCCTTTTGAATTATAACACTATTCTTCAAAAACCCTTGCCACCCCTCCCAGCTTAGTATCATCTGCAAACTTAATAAATGTACTCTCTATGCCATCTAAATTTTTTATGAAGATATTGAATAGAACTGGTCCCAAAACTGATCCCTGAGAAATTCCACTTCTTATGATCTTGCAGCATTAATCACTACTCTTTGAGAATGGTTATGCAACCAGTTATGCATCCACCTTCTAGTAGCCCTATCGAGCTTGTATTTTCCTAATTTATAGCTAAGAAGGTTATGTGAAACCATATCAAATACTTTACTAAAGTATATGTATATTGCATCCACTGCTTCTTTCTTATCCGCAAGACTTGTTATCCTATCAAAGAAAGGTATCAGATTGGTTTGACATGGTTTGTTTTTTACAAATCCATGTTGGCTGTTAGCTTATCACCTTATTTTCTTCCAAATGCTTGCAGATTAATTTCTTAATTATTTGTTCCATTATCTTTCCTGGCATAGAAGTTAAGCTGACTGGGTCTGTAATTACTTGGATTGTTCTTATTTATGGTTTTATAGATGGGAACTATATTTGCCCTTTTCCAGCCTCCTGACTTCTATGACTGTTCAATGATGATAGCTAATGGCTCAGGTACCTCCTTTATCAGTTCCTTGAGTATTCTAGAATCCATTTCATCAGGCTCTGGTGACTTATAGACATCTAACTTCCCAAAGCTCTGGTCTACACTAGGGCAAAATAACTCCACTTATGTCAAATTTGTAAGCAGAGTGTCCACACTACTAAGTGCTTTATTTTGAAATAACAGGCCATTTATTTCAAAATCTGTACTACTGCTTTTCTTGGGGAATAATGCTAATTTCAAAATAGTTGTTCTTTTCCTAGTTTAACTTCTAAACCAACCTTATTTCCAGTAGCATTCACTATGGGTATGTCTACACTACCCCGCTAGTTCGAACTAGCGGGGTAATGTAGGCATACCGCACTTGCAAATGAAGCCCGGGATTTGAATTTCCCGGGCTTCATTTGCATAAGCGGGGAGCCGCCATTTTTAAAACCCCGCTGGTTCGAACCCCGTGAAGCGCGGCTACACGGGGCACGAACTAGGTAATTCGAACTAGGCTTCCTAGTTCGAACTACCGTTACTCCTAGTGAAATGAGGAGTAACGGTAGTTTGAACTAGGAAGCCTAGTTCGAACTACCTAGTTCGTGCCCCGTGTAGCGGCGCTGCACGGGGTTCGAACCAGCGGGGTTTTAAAAATGGCGGCTCTCCGCTTATGCAAATGAAGCCCGGGAAATTCAAATCCCGGGCTTCATTTGCAAGTGCGGTATGCCTACATTACCCTCCTAGTTTGAACTAGGAGGGTAGTGTAGACATACCCTATGTTAGGCATCCACCAACCTTCTTGGTTAAAACTGAAACAAAGAAGTCATTAAGCACCTCTGCCCTTTCCAAGTTTTTCCTGTTACTGTTTCTCTCTCTTCATTAAGCAACGGGTCTACCCTGTCCTTGGGCTTCCTATTGCTTCTAATATATTTGTAGATCTCAGGTGCATTTGAAAATCTTACCATTTATGTTGAAGTTTGAGACATGGATCCAGTCAACTGTGCATGTAAGTGGTTCTATTGAAATTAAGTATATCTAAGGGTGTGTCTAGACTACACCTCTCTGTCGACAGAGAGATGTAAATTAGGCATGTCAAAATTGTTAATGAAGCAGGGATTTAAATATCCCATGCTTCATTAGCATAAACATGGCCACTGCTTTTTTCAACACGGAGCTTTTAAAAAAAACCAGCAGTCTAGACACAGATCTGTTGAAAATAAACCCTTTTTCGACAGATCCTATAAATCTCATTTTTTGAGGAATACAGGATCCGTCGAAAAAGGGTTTATTTTCGACATATCCTGTCTAGACTGTCATTTTTTTTTTCTGAAAAAGCTCCATGTCGAGAAAAAGCAGTGGCCATGTTTATGCTAATGAAGGGATATTTAAATCCCTGCTTCATTAGCAATTTCAACGTGCTTGATTTGCATCCCTCTGTCGACAGAGAGGTCTAGACGTAGCCTCTGTGTTTCTGGCATCAAATCGAGATATTATCGAGGAAGTGAGGGCTAGAGTAACAGTGACTAAAAAAACCAGGGAAGGTACGGAGGCTAGTTTATTGAACAATATGCTTTTTTAAAAGTTGTATTTTTTAAAAAAATGGGTTATCTTCACTGAGATCAATAAATTTGATATTAACTCCCTCCCCATTCACCAATTTGATCAGCACTGCTGGAAAATAAAACAAAATCAGCTTGCAAGCAGTAGTACCCCAAGATACTGAAAAGCATTTCCTTGGTTGTAGCTTCCTCCACCTGCTTGCTGCATTTTGCCAAATTTATGATTACAAACTCTGTTAGGATAGTTACTGTATCTTATTATATGTCTTTACAATCCTAGCACATCAGGGCTGCAATCCAAACAGAGGGCTCTGGGCACTAATACAATAATTAAATAATTAAGCAATCTTTCTCAGAGTCATGGAGATCAGTAAACTCAGATCACTGAATGACTTTTGATGGCTCTATAAATGTATTTCCTAAATCCGCACACTGGTTATTTGGCACAACTGAAGGTAAACAGAATTAGTAGAAATACTGTTATAAATATACAATTGGGTGGTGTCTGGTTAAAAATAATCTTATGCTAAAAAGGAATGTTATGGTCAAAAGTTACCTTACATGACCAAATAAACGACCACTAGCCAAGTATTCAGTGCCTAAATAAGCACCAAACATCCTTCTATGTAAGCTTGGATGTAGGACATTTATTCCACCATCATTATAACTGTTAAAAGTATTAGTGACATAAATCTTAAAAAAAAGGCAAATGCCCAACTATGTATAATACAGTCTCATAATTTTAACAGACTCTCTCTAGTATTACAGGGTGCGTTTTGCTTTACAAATGGATGAGACAATACAGCGCTGGAAGATTCACTTAACCAAGCCTCCATTAACATCTGCAAAAGAAGGCACACATTCAACAACTGAAAAAAAATCCTATTTATTTTACAGTTAGTTAGGTAAATACATTCTCCCCTTCCCCCAGACAATTTATATATGTATATATACACCCACACTTCCCAAGTGGCTAGTCTGCATTTTAAATTAGAACGTATGACATGTTCCAAGTAGGAGGAACAGTGCTAAAAACTGCTTCAAGTTCATAGCTTATCCACAGCTATTCCATGCCATCTGTGTCGCCTCAACATTTCCCCAAGCTTTGACCAGCAATGTGATAGCAGTATCTTAACAAGAAACTGAAACATTTTCTTCTCTTTTCCTTATGATTACAGGCTGGTATAGCATTTGACACAAAGAGTGAGTGACTGTGGAATCTAGAAGTTTGTTTCCTGTTTTAAGAAGACTTTCTGCTATCTTTAACCAAGGAAAAGGCTTTAACACTTTGTGACAAAAAGAACCATAGACTAAAATATTTATATTTTGTTAGTTAAAAAATATTGAATATGTTGACAGTCTAGAACAGGGGTAGTCAATAGGCAGACTATGGGACAAATCCAGTCTGCTAGATCAGCGTTTCCCAAACTACAGGGATACCGGGCCGCAGGAAAAAATACCGGGCCTCAGCATGGCTGCCAGAGTGTTCCGGGCTTCCGGACTGCTCGTGCAGTGCCGGGTTCCCCAAGCCCTCAGCCGGGCTGGGCGGATGCAGCCGTATGTTTCAGGCTCCCGGCAGAGGCATAGTGAGGGTTACCAGGTGTGCTCTTATTGCTGGCTGTGGAGGGGGGAGGGAGTGTTGGATATGGGCCGCAGGGAAGCAGGGTCGGGGCAGTGGAGCTGCCCGGGGGAGATAGGGAGGAGAACCGGCCAGCGGAAGCAGGGTTGGCTGGGGGTGGGTGGGGGGAGAACCGGCTGGAAGAAGCAGGGATGGCCGGGGGGGGGGGCGGGAGCAGTGGGGCTGGCCAGGGGAGATCGTGGGGGGGGGGGAGAAACTGGCTGGCAGAAGCAGGGCTGGTCGGGGGGGTGGGAGCAGTGGGGCTGGCTAGGGGAGATTGCGGGGGTGGGGGGAACCGGCCAGCGGAAGCAGGGCTGGCGGGGGCAGCAGGGCTTGCCAGGAGAGATCGGGGGAGAATCAGCTGGCGGGCACAGCAGGGCTAGCCCAGGGCGGGGGGAGGGAGGAGAGGAGGTGGGGGGCGGGGAGAGCAGAGAGAATCGGCCAGAGGGGAGCGGGACAGTTCAGGGCGCATAAAAATGTAAAAGCAGTGCCTTTTAAATATCCCCAGTGCTGACAGTGAGGTTTAAAGGCACTACAATGTGTCAGAATGGAGAGTACCTGGTGCATTCATAATCCGGAATGAGAATATGGATAAAAAATTCCAAAGATGGTGTCAGCTTTCTGAAAATAAATGAGCCCCTTTTCAATACACGATGTGGTGGTGCAGGGTTTTATTGGATTACAGTCCATTTTTCCAATCCATATTCTCTTAACTTGCTGGTAAGAATATTGTGGGTGGCCGTATCAAAAGCTTTGCTAAAGCTGGGGGTTTTGGGAGGACCAAAAACAATGTATTTGCATATTTGTCATTTGCTTAATGAATATGCAAATATGCAAATGAACGTTACCGGTCCTCTGAAAGCTCGTGAATGGATTTACTGGATTTACTGGTCCCTGTGTCAAAAAGTTTGGGAACCCCTGTGCTAGATGGTTTTCAATGCATCCCGAAAACTTTATTTACTTATTTTTATCATCATTTGTTATTATTGTTCCTAATTATTAATTATCATTAATTATTATAGTCAAAGTCTGGACCTTGACTGTCCCTAGACCTAGAAATTTAGACCTTAAAAAAAAAGTACAACCCTGGGTCTAGCATAATGTTTAGCTTGTAACATAAAATTTTAAGCAGAGAAATAAGACGAAGACATTGCCCAGGGTTTATAGGACAGCTTCCACCCCAAATTATTTTCCAAATGCTTGATATTTGATTAAACGTGGTCCATTCCAACACCATCATCAACACAAATGTGTTCTTTTCCATATGGGTATTTACTGTATATCAACTTCCTACCATATTATCCAGGCATCTGAAGTATTTATGTGCCACAGATTACTTTTATCCACAGGGCTGAGATAATTTAGCAGTATCCAGAGAACAACATAAAACATACGAAAAACTGGGAAAATCAACCCAACTCTTCTTTAATTTTTATGGAACATTTTTAACAGCTTTCTCTTGGTAACTTCCAAGAATGACCTCCTCCCCCTCACTGATTTCAATCTTATGTTGAGTATCTTTGTCAGAGCTGGTGATACATTCTGCATAAATGTCTTTTGAGCAATCACAGCCCTTCATAGGTTGTACGTAGTAGCGTTTTAACTGGTAAGTGCTCACCAGAAATCATAGAGACACCAAGTGTCCCTTCAGTGTGATACAAGTTAGGAAGAGAACTGCAAGACTAGCAAAACAATAGCTGTATCTCTTCAAACACATTTCACAGGACCAAAAGGGCAACATTTGTGACCATTTCATGAATATAGACTCTTATATCACTATTTGTAAAATTCATAAAATAACTCAAAAGGCAGCATTTTTGTAATTTCTGAAAGTTTATTTTGGACTGTATTTTAGATCCATAGAAAAAGATTCTCTTCATGGCGGAGTTATTTTTTAACTATTTCTACACTGATTGTACAGTAACATTATCTTGTAAAAAAGAGTACTCAAAACACCATTGATATGTTTCAGTAATCAGACTGAACGCTGAAATCTTTGGACAAAGAAATTCAGGGCTAAGGCTGAATTTTTTTTCTGAGAGTCAATGCTGTTGTCATTACATACTGCAAGCCCACAATGCTGAGCTTACGACACTACACATTCAAGATCATACTCTAATGGCTTGTCTACATAGGGAAACAGCACAGAATAGCTTTTGCAAAATAGCTCTCTTGGTGAACTCTGATCCCACACTAAGCTTTGCCTAGTTTAGACTAGCCCATTTTGGCATTCAATATGGAATAAGAGTATCTCCATGGAAAGTTACTGAGTAATAGTTATTGATTTTTAAATTCACAACTTATCTTATTACACAATCACTTCCCCAACGAAGCAAGCACTAAACCTACACTTTAACTTAGTCTTCCATGTGTGCCCACAGTTCCTTGTAATCAGTCAATGGTGCTCAGTGGCAGATTAGCCACTAACTAGACTAACAAAGCCCAGATCCAGGTGCCCTGGCCAATTGAGCAGCCCTGCACCCTGCTCTACCTGGTGCTCCTGCCAGGGTACCGGGGCTTGACTGGCTCTGCCTGGCCTGATGCTTCTGCCAGTGAGCAGGATCGGGGTGCTGGGGCTTTCCCTGCTCTCACAGCCCACCTGGCACTCTTGCCAGGAAGCAGGGGAAACCCCTGATCTCTGACCCCACTTCCCAACCAAAGCACCAGGCAGACTGAATGTGGGTGGGTCGGAGCAGGGCTACTCAACTTTGGAAGTCCCGGGGGCCACAATGATACTCACAACAAATGCCAAGGGCCGCAACGTAAATATGGTTGCAAATATATGCAAATATATGCAAATAGCTTCTTTCACACTGACAGGCATGAATACAAAGATTAAGGCAAGACTACACAACACACAGGCCCCATTTAAATCAGATCTGCTGATATTAATAAAATGTACTATTTACCCGATTTCCATTCATATGACAGCACTTTTAATGAGCAATGACAGTCCAGCAATTTAACTACTAAAACGCATATCAACAGAAGACCATTATATTGATTACTACCCAAGCCCCAACTCCAGCACAGACATTTCTCACCCTGGCCTCGCTGACTGGCTGCCCACCTCTGCCACTGCCTTCCCACCCCAAGTAGCTCCTGCGCACGGGCCAACATGGCCTGGCTCGGGGAGGCACTGCTGCTGTGGCAGATGTGGCAGGCATTCTCTGCCGCACCTTTTGCCGCACCCCCGCCCCTGGCCAGCAGCTCCTGAGCACAAGGCCTGGCTCAAAGCCATGAAGTTCGGTGCTTGGCTCAGTGCTGCCCCTGGAGCACCACGGGCTGCATGCAAAAGGGCCACAGACTGCATGTGGCCCACGAGCCGTGTGTTGAGTAGCCCTGGATTGGAGGGACTAAAGGTGAAAGAGATGAGAAGCCCCATTGGCTTTGGCTCAGGAGCACCACAAAACAGTAACCTGCTTCTGGTGGTGCTAATCGTGAAAGATATGATGAAGCTCACACACATACACCATGCCCTTATGGGACCCTGTTCAAATTAACAACACAACGGTTCATCCATACAGAGTAACTTGCAGGATCAGGACCAAAGCCACACCATTTTTCTAGCCGCGGCTCTGACCCTGCAAAGACTTACACAAGGCTTAGCTTTATGCAAAAGTCATTTATTTAAATGAATGTGTGTTCAGTTATGAATGATGTCATTCATTCAGGAAACAAACCTCTATATGTAACAATAACGAAGCATATGCAACTATATGTAACTATAACTAAGTGTATATGCCCAGTTAAAAAAGAAACTGCAATTTTCTGATAATTACTTCTTCTTACCCAGGGAAATTCAAATTTTATTCCTACTGAGAATGGGGAATATTATGGTGCAGTAACATTATTTTATTTTCAATAGCTATTTTAAAAGACTTCTTCTTTAATAAAAATACACCTGTATATACAAATTTTCAAATACACATTAAGTATATTTAAGTGTCCAGTCCCCATGATCAGGTGTTCAAATAAACATAGGTGTGTTTATTTAATGTGCTGTTACTGGATATAGACATAAACAAATGTGTGCATATATATGGAAGCTCATGCTTCACATGTAAGTTTACAGTTACATCCTGGCAAAACAGTGTATCTTGAGAAAGCCCACAGCAGTAGGGGGAAAATGAGGAAGAAGAAAACCACAAGCCCACCTCAGCTTCCCACCACCACAAAAAACAAAACCAAACCCTAAACCAAACAACCTCATGAAACAACATTCCAGAGTAGAGTCTGGTATAAATCTGAAGTCAACAGATATGTGTGTGTGTATATGTCTCCTGACCTAACAATTGTCCTTATTTCCAAGTGTGTTCACACAGAGATCATTCATCTTTCTGGTAGTAAGGGTGGATGAGAGGAAACGAGACTGTCAGCTAAATATGGGTTTACATTGGTTCTGTAGCAGAGTGTACTTATTTGGGAACATTACGCATTGGTCTAGAAATTAGCAAGGGAAGTAGGAAGTTTTATGTGTATAGGCCTAAAGGGAGAGGTTCCTAAATTTATTTCTTACCCCAATATCATCAGATTGACAACAATTCCTATTAGAGATTACCTACTTAATTATAGCTGATATTTTAAAACAAAACCATTTTTGTAATAACCTGAAAATATTTTTAGTTTTGATCACTTTAACATGTGAAAAACTAAATTCTTTTTGCTTGTGCTCTGAGTGCCTAACTCAAACAATGGCTGAGCAGATGGGGTTCTCATTGGAATTTAAAGTTACACTAACTTCTAAACTAAGCAGCCTAAGAAACTTAACTTCAACTGCAGTCCAAAATTTAGTTATTCTGAACATTACAAGCAACTGAAAATAAGGGGCTCACCAAGCAAGTTATCAACCCATCTCTAAAAATCACCAACTTAGTTA
This sequence comes from Pelodiscus sinensis, assembly GCF_049634645.1. Taxonomy (NCBI): domain Eukaryota; kingdom Metazoa; phylum Chordata; order Testudines; family Trionychidae; genus Pelodiscus; species Pelodiscus sinensis. Next base: position 82,772,487 of record NC_134713.1, on the reverse strand, counting down.
CACATACAAGCTTAATAAGGAACGTACGAATAATTCCAAAGGACAACTTGTTGCAGAATAGAGTTTTGTATGAACATGGAACTGAAAATTATCTGACAGTGGCTATGAAAAAGAATGAAGAAAGAAAACAACATAATACTACTTAAGATAACTTACTGCATTAATCATGACCTCTGTTCACAGCAGCAATATATATTCAAAAAAGAGAATCATGTTGGAAACAGGATACCACTAGATGATCCATTGGTTTTTTGGGTTTTTTTCCCCCAGAACAATAATTTATGTTTCACAATATTTGTCAGAAAGCCCTATTTTTTTCCAGGACTGAAAATCACATGGGCAGAGAACAAGGATTTACAGAGACACCTTGTGGGTGAATTTTAGGGGAGTACAGGCCATGCAGCTGTGCTGCAGTGTATTCATAGACACTTGAGCCAGGCTTTGGGATGGTGGCTGCAGCCCATTGGTGGGAAACCTGCAACTCACAAGGGGCCTATAGGGGCTTTGTGTGTTACCCAAGAGACATTTTGTTTACCATTGCCCGTGAATGGGGTTGCCAGATTCCACTGGTTTCTGTCCACTCATTTTTTTCCCAAGGGTATGTCTAGACTACAAGCCTTTTTCTAAAGAGATCGTCTAGACAGCAACGAAGTGATCTGCCTTTTTTTGAAAGCGTTCTCTCGAAAAAAGGCATTCTTCCTCGTAAAATGAGGTTTACCACTGTCGAAAAAAAACACGTTCTTTCTATTTCATTTCCAAAGAACGTGACGGCAGTCTAGACACAGGTGACTTTTTTTGAAAAAAAGCCTATAGTCTAGACATAGCCCTACGGTATTACTAAAGTAACACACACTTCAAACATTGGCAGGTGAAGTGAAGAGCGTGCTGATTATACACAATGTTGACTGTGAGAGCCGTGTTCTCCCTCTGCATCCAATCAAAGCACTGCTACGGGTCAGTACGCACACCCAAAAAGTCTAAGTACACAATCAGTTTGCAAAACTCCTCTATCCTGAGAGACTGTCTTGGTTACAACAATCTTGCAGCCTATGGAGATAAAGGAGAGCCACTCATGTAAGCAACTCACTAGCCTATGTTGCTGCAGCCCTTCTGTGCCTATCAGGCATGAGATCCAGTCTCACTGAATCTCTTTGTTATTAGTATTAATATTACAGCATAAACATGGTTCTAGTAGTTACCGCCCAGGCTAGCAGACAGAGAACACTCCTCTATGCCAGCATGGCGAAGGTACTAATGGGGAAGATGGCACAGCTGCCCAGTCCCTTTTCCTGTGCCTCTCCCCAATGAAAGGCTATTTGAGAGCCTCCACTCCCCCACAAAAGGGGTAAAGTAAATCAAAGGAGGAATGTTTAGCTCCAGTTAACAATAATTATATAAGCAGTACCTGGCATATCCACAAATCCAGCCATGAATCCATTCCTACTTCCATTTGCTTTAATGTAAAGATCAATCAAAATTGCAATACAATGCAAACACCTGATCATTTATAAATGCATAGATCTTTCAGAATTGTTCATATTTAACTTTTATCAATAATATTTTTAAAAAGTATTCATGCTACGTTTAGCTTTGTAGGTTCACACGCAATTCAGGAGGTCATTTTCTTTATGTCTGTATTATTTCTGCTTTATGTCATATTTTAGAAATAGGATCATGAATGAATAAGGAACTGACACTCAGGTTATGTCTACACTACGCTGAAGTTTCAAAAGAAAGATCTTCTTCTGATTTCACTTTCCAAAGTGGAACTGTGGGTTGGCCATCCCTGAGGTTTACATGGCTTTTCGAAAAAGGGGAGTTTGCCAAAAAAAAGTGCATCCCGACTACTTTTTTTGTAATTTGCATATCCTCTCTCGAAACTTCAGCATAGTCTAGGTGAGCCCTTATTGCCTGATATCTGGTACTGACAAATGATGACAATGGGGCTGAAGTATTATGAGACTGTGTGTCACTGTTTACCAAGTTGACAAGGTTGTAACATGCAGCAATAGTCAATATAATTAAAATCATTCCAATGGACTCTTAATATGGCCAGTACAAATTTATACTTTGAATAAAACAGAGATATTTGCTAAGTATAGACTAAGCCATAATGAAGTTTGACCCAATACAATACGTTAATGATACTTTAAGCATAATAAGCCAAAGTCATTAAATAGGAACTTTCTGGACCTCATTATATTGCACTACAAATGACATTACATTTAATCAGAAACCTGAAACTAATTCAATTTACTTTATACAGAAAAATTCTGAAAAAAATAAATGTAAGCTTGTATATTTGTTTGATTTTTCAACATGCAATAAAATCAATTATTTCAATAAATTATAAGACTGAATGTAACAAATAGAAATAGCGGTATTACACTACATAACTGAAGTTTCTTTATTAATTAAGAACGTATTGCATATAAACAATCCTTATAGATGGACAACTGACTTGACAAGTTAAATATCTAACAGAACAAAACAAAACACAGATGCAGATACTTTTTTTTTTACTAATTTTCTGCAATTTCATTTTTATATACAAAACACAATAAGTTGTTCAGATGGTGCCAGAACTGTACAAATTCCTAATTAACACAAAAGAGACATATTGTAAGCCCCTTATGTCACACACTGATGAACAGTTTTTCACTCAAGTTATCTCCAATGACTTCAGTGGAGCGAACTCCTGAAAGTAACTGCTCACCAAAAACAGTAAGGTGTTCACAATATATGAAACTGCACTTCCTTACAAATGTATGCAGAAAAGCCATTTTTTAAAAGTAACACATCATGTACCCTACTCATAAGTTTAATCTTTTTTCCAATATTACCTCTCAGTCCTGAAAACAAAAAAAAATGTTCTTCACAAGCATAGTTTCCATCAAAGACAAATGTACAATACAATAGTAAGAAAAAAATCCAACCTGCTCTAATCTGTCTACTCCAAAATAACTTCCTCCCCATAATTAGTGTTTTTAACTTTTAGGGAGGAGCTTAAACACAGTGCAACTTGATTTAACAAGGGAACAAACAGTATAAATACCTCAGAAGGATACTTGAAATAACAGCTTCTGCTCTGTGCACCTGTGGCAGAAGAGCACCTCAGTAGGCTACTGGAAGACGACGACATATTTGGAACTCTACAATATTCTGGTATGCTATGCTTTCATTCAATTTCATTTCATTTCCACTTTTACTTATCCATGGGTTTGATTGAATTCAACTTTTTTTTCTAAATGTTGATAAATAACTATATTTATTTAAAAGGATGTTTTCTGTTTTTATTTATTTAAATTTTCACAGTTGGGCAAAATCACAGGTTTTAAGTATTTTTCAATTGTTATTGATTAAAATGTTGACATTTGCAGGTAATTATGGGAGACATAAGATAACAGTAGAGTCTAACAATAATAATTTAATGGCATATGTTGAGATTCAAAAGAATTAAAGAATTTAAACAATTTAAATAAAAATGGTTAACATCACATGTCAAAATATACAAAGTTAATAACCTTAAATCCAACTCTGATGAGTTTTCAAACAGCATTTTTCTTATTTTGCCTATCTGTAAATTGTGATAATTATAAATGGAAATATGTTTGTATCCATTTATGTATGTATGGCAAAATCAACATTTACCGATAAAAATCTAATTCTTTCTTATAAATCACAGACATTTCCTGGGGTTCTTTAACAGCAGGTGCATGTTTTCCTGCTGCCCAAAGGGAAATTACTTCCAAAAGATAAGGGTGAAATCTTGGCCCCAGTGACATCAATGTGGATTTCACTACTGATGTCAGTGAGGCCAGGATTTTACCCTTTATAAATAGAGCCCTAATTAGAATGAGGCAATGATGCCAAGTTACAATGCATATGAAAGAGACTTTGTCAAAATCTAGAGGTGTCAAGCTATACTTCTCCCAAACCTAGAGGTGGAAGCCTCAAGAGGCTGGTGTGCCTGTAACATTATAGAACTTAACAGCAAAAGTGACACTTTTTTTCTGAAAATAATTTAATATGTTGATTATATTGCATGAAAAATTAAAGAAATGTTGATTGGAAGAGCATGGCACAGAATATTATCTGATAAAACCACAGATTATATATATCTATACTTAAACTTAGTTAAGATATTTAACCACTTTCTCTGACTAAAATAGTTATACTTTAAGAACTCCACTAGAAATACAGAGTTGGGAGCTGTTTTGCATAAAGCAGTTCTGAACATGTAATGTTAACTATTTTAAATACAACTTATTTGTTCACTGCTGTGAAACCTGAACTGATAAACTTTTTTTAAAAGTAGAACAATCATTTGCCTAAGTATTTTTCCTTTTTACTGCAGAACAGATTGGGGAATATGCAGTTACAAATATCTATTCTGTTGCTGCTTTCTCTGAACATTGTCCATGGTGGTGATGGGTTTTTTTCTGAACGATATCAAACACAAGCCAGCATGAAAGGACCACGTTTCCTACCATTTAACGTAAAAAGTCAAGGTAAGTTAAATATCTTTTTAATAATATTACAAGCAGTTATTTCCTACATGTGTTCATTACAGTACAAATAATCGCTCTTGCTATTTACTATCAGTAATAACAGTTTAGTTTTATGAATGGTTACACTGTATTGACTAAGATTATCACTGCAGACAGAAATAGGGCAGGTTCTGACAGTAATGTCTAGAAAGAGACAAGATGCTACTTTCTTGGCTGAGAGGAAAGGGAAACTTCCATTTTGTAGTGCAATTAAATAAGAGGAAGAGAGAGCAGGCAAGCAATAGCAATTTTTAATTTTCCCAAAAAATTCAGGTGGTGTTTGGTCCTGCCATGATTGCCGGGGACTGGATTTGATGACCTTTCAAGGTTCCTTCCAGTTCCATGATTGCCATTTGGAATTTGTATATAAAGACACACTCATATCATCAAAAACAGCAATCAAATTGGACATTTCAATAAAATGGGTATTTCATTAGTAAGTCAGCTGAATATTAGTAATAGTCAGAGAAAAATGTAGGTGTACAATCATATTTTTTGTTATATTAGTTTCCTTACTTAAAATTCCACTATGGTAAAAGTTTGTAATGATGAATATTAATCCAGTGTATATGGATCAAATTTAGATCTCTGTTCCACACCTGTAAACCTAAAGTAACTTCACTGACCTAATGTGAGTTACAGTACTGGAAGTGAGTTAAAAAATTACAAAGATGTATATTACTCTCTAGCAATTATTAGACTAATTTAAACACTTGAAATATAAATCAATTTTACAAGGATGCTTGTAAAACATAATTATACTTGTTCGATAAAAATACTTCTGTTGAAGTGAAGAAGTTATATTTTCTGAACTTATTTCACACACACTTTGAGATGATAAAGAATGTATTTTCCTCTCCCTTTCTCCTGTGCATAAAGTGTGTGATTATAGATAATTTATATTAAAAACACTGTAAAAAGAGGATTCTCATATGCCTTTTCTAACGTGTTTGTTAATACTAAATGCTTATTTCAACTTAACTATAAAACAATATACTTGAGTCATCTCTAGCAAGAACAAACTTGGCATGATCAATTAATGCTCTCCATATTGTTGACATATTTCATATTAGATAACTAGGTATAGAGCATAACTGGTTTCCCTAAATCATGATTTCCCCCCAAAAATTATGAGTGCACTTCACTGAACACATTACTTCAGGTGTGGATTTTATATAAAACAACATAAATGCAGCTGGGGACCATACACAAAGATCCAGTATTTTTTAAATAACCTATACCACTAAGTTTTGTTTCCTAGCTGCATGTGACACACAAAAACATTGAAGAGCAAGACTACATTGAGTATATTTAAAAACCACAATGCATCATCAGAATCCAATAAATCAAGTTTTATAATTGTTTCTACATATTACAAACTGGCATTTTTCCTCAGTTGACATTTTTGCTAAAAAATGAACTGATAAAACAGTAGTTTTCTTATATCAACATGACTCTTTAGGACCCAGTCCTTAACAGTGTCCTCAACTCAAATCCTGTTACTTTCAATGCACATTCAGGGTACTGAACACATCATGACAAAGCACTTGGTACCTTGCTGTATAGCCAACCCTTATTTCAATTCTGCAGCCAGAAAATGCCTCCAAAGACAGAAGTGACTGTTCGTTTTTTCCTAGTAGTACCAGAGAGTTCATTCAGAGTAGTTTTTTCTCTGTTACAGCTCACCTACATTTATCTGAATACTTGTGCAAGAATGTGGCAGTTGCAAAAAGAATCATGAAAGTGATCTTGATCATAGATTCTTCCCCCTCCAAGTACAAATGTTGTCTTCCACATGAGAAGTGACTGCTGTTCTGTCTGCTCTTGTGCCTTTAGTTTGAGCAGTGATTTATTTTTATGTTGATTTTTTTTCCTGGAGGCTTACATTTTATTTAAAAAAACATTTTTAAAATAATGTAAATGCAAAACACCAAGCTGTTTTCCCTATGACCAAAAAGAAGTGTTGCTCATGACTTTCAAATGTTTGTAATGAATAGACAGAAAGCTGGTGAATTAACTTTCACAGACACACCCACTGTGCTATGTTTACAATCCAGATCTTCACTGACTTCTCATAGGGCTTTCTCTGGAATGTATTTATCAAATACAGGTCCGGCACCCTCAGGACGTGACCAGTCCCGGATGAGGGATTTTGCCGGACCAGAGGAGGTCATATCTGGTCCTCCTTCTACCGGCCCTCCCACCCCCCCCATGCTAGATTGGCTACAGGCCCCAATGCCCTGGCAGTCCCCAGCTCCCTTGCCTGCCATGTGGTGCAACGCACCTTGCAGTGCACCAGGCTCCCACCTCTCTGAGCGGCCCCGCTGGGGAACACCGGGTAGTCCTAGCTAAGCATCCCCGGCGACGCATCACTCCCGGCTCCTCCATGCAGCTGTGCTCCAGTGCACCGAGCTTCTGAGCACAACCAACTTCTTAGCTGTGTGCCAGCAGCCCACAATCCTGCCAGTCCACAGGGCTCCTAGGTACCAGCACTACACTGGGATTCTCTGGTCCTGGAACACCCATCGTCATTCGGGACCACGGATGTTACCAGACCAAAGAGTCCTGGTTTACAAAGGTTCAACCTGTAACAATGCCCCTCAAAGAAAATGCAACAAACAGTCTATCACTCAATTTGCTGTTTGTTTCATGAACAGAGTGTTGCTAGTTACCCTTGTAGGGAAGAGCTTACTTCACAGAACCTGAGATACACTTTCATTTTAACTTACCTCAGTAGCTGTCCAGTGTGAGACACTTTGAATTATGTGATTTTTAATCTCTCCTGTAAAAGCAGGACAGATAAAACACAGGAAAAGACCATATTCTTCACTTCCTCATGTGGAGGGCAAACATTGTAACAGATCAGTCATGATGCCTGAAGAGAACTGACTCAGTAACCCATGGGGTCAGGGTTCCATGGGATTTGGTTAGGAGATGGTGTGGTAGGGTAGAGAGAGTCCCAGGGCATAAAGTGCAACATGGGATCAGCTACTGTCCATGACATCTTCCCCTATCCACTCTAGACATGTTACTTCATGTAGGATTCTAGGCAGCACTTTGGAATGTATTTCCCCCTCTTCCTCATTTGCAAATTTGAATTATTCCTATCCACTTTTAAACATCGTTATGCAGATAGTCAACCTCAGGATTGTGAGGCGAGTCTGAGACTGGTTCTTTCAGAGCTTATGTCTAAACTACTGCAGAAAGTTGACCTAAGGTATTCACTCCAGCTATGTGGATAATGTAACTGGAGTCAATGTACCTTAGATCATGTTACCGGGGAGGGGTCTACACATGGGTGGGTGGGGGTCGATGGGAGAAACTATTATTCTTCTCATCGGTGGTAGAGTACAGGGCTTGACTACAGGGGTTGTAATCAGTTTGGTGGGTCTTCACTAGATCCGCTAAATCCACCAGGGGTAGATCAATCACAGAGTGTTGATCCCCGCTGTAGTGTAGATGTAGCCTAAAACACCCCAAATTCTACCTATTAATTTATGTAAGAAATGACTGGAGAAGCTAGGGGGTGGGAAGGGAAGGGGCAAATGTTTCTAGGTGATAAAAGTAGAACCTAAATGCTTCTTCATTCCCAATATAGCCTCTGTTAATCTTCATTTCTATTTCCCCGTCATATTTAAAAATAAATCTGCAGTTGGGACTCTCCTTCACTAGACTTAAAAATCAGTGACGTCTGTTAACAAGGGACATGTGTAAGCCCCAATCTGCTCATGTTTCTCCATAATTTTATTAGAATGAACTTCTAAAATAATGATGGGTAGGATTCTGAAAAAGCACTCCGAGCCAGCAGAACTCTGGTCACATTGAAGACAACTGAAGTTCCACCATCCACTTCAATTAGGAGCAAAGTTTGGCAATGTTAGAAATTCTTTTCCTAATCCCATTCATAACTTCCCAGGCAGAGAATATATTTTTGTCTTTTTTCTGTGTGTTTAGCATTATCATTTGCTAAATATATTATGCTACTATTCACAGTACTTTGGGTCACAGCTTTGAAGTCTGAAAAATTCCTGGATGAGGACAACCACAAAACTAATTTTTTAAAAAATAAATAAACCTTAATGTTTCTGGTTGAGTTTTCTCCTCACACTGAACTCGGTATATAAACAAGGTCTGGCTAGACTCAGAGTACATAGACCACTTTGTGTGTCACAAAATACATGCCAAGAAATGCTTAAAAAAAAAAGCCAACCAACACTTCAGTTATCCTGGTTAAAAAGCTATAACTTCCCATAATCTTTTCACCTATCCTGTTCTACTGTGGTTTAATATGCCTTCTCTATACAAAACAAAGCACTGGGATTTTTAAATAGCTATATTAACTTGGAAATTAGATTTAAGAAAAAGGTCTTCCGCTGGGATGCCTTCCCTATACAAAACAAAGCACTGGGATTTTTAAATAGCTATATTAACTTGGAAATTAGATTTAAGAAAAAGGTCTTGGATTAGCAATGTTACATGTTCCAAACACCAAATGCAAAGATATGGGTAATACATTACCTAACAAGCATAAATGAGTGACGTAACTGAACACACTATTTCCTTCTATGTTCTAAGTGGGGTAGGATTTTCTTTACCCTTCTAAACCTTTAGGCTACGTCTACACTGGCCCCTAAAAACGGAAAAGCGATGCAAAGCAGGTAAGTCAGCATAGGGAAATCCGCGGGGGATTTAAATATCCCCCGCGGATTTAAATAAACATGTCCGCCGCTTTTTTTCTGGCTTGGGGAAAAGCCGGAAAAAAAGCGTCTAGACTGGCGCGATCCTCCGGAATAAAGCCCTTTTCCGGAGGATCTCTTATTCCTACCTGAAAGTCTCTTATTCCTACCCCAAGCCGGGAAAAAAGCGGCGGACATGTTTATTTAAATCCGCGGGGGATATTTAAATCCCCCGCGGATTTCCCTATGCTGACTTACCTGCTTTGCATCGCTTTTCCGTTTTTAGGGGCCAGTATAGACGTAGCCATAATGTGAAGGTAATATCAACCTTGTTGGGTCCACAAATATACCTCCTCTAACTATTCCATTGCCATCTGTAGCTACATTCTGTGAGGGATTAACAGGGCTTACATTCTCACAAAGTATTTCCCAGAGCTCCAGGGCTTCAGCTCTGCACGACATGCCAGGACTTCTGTGAGTTTGAAAATATTTACCAGAGTTAGGCTCCAGATGGTGCTGGCTAAATTTAAGCTCTGGGTGATAGCATTCCATTAGCAATACTAGAGGAGAGCCAAAATGTTGCCATGCAGTCAATGTGTTGAGCATGACTAGAAATGTACATTGGTCACCATTCAAAAGTCAACAACTGCCAACAGATGCCACAAAGCTATCCCAGCTTTTCCCCCTATACTATACTTGGAGTAGAAGTGAGATACTTTATGATGCCTACTGGCAAAATGCTGATTTTAGAACACTTGGTGCTTAAAGCAGCAAATCCCTTGCCTGTCCCTAGAGGTAGCACTTAACTAATTTTTAGAGACACGTGTCTATTGTCCTAAGGATTTGTAAAGAATTTGACCTTAATTTGTTACTGGGAATGGCAACAATCCTAAGTAAATGATCACCTAACACTGTCCTTTGGAGGAGTGAGTGGTGGAAAAATCATGTTCTGATTCACATCAGCAAACTGAGAGACATTCCATTAAGGGGTGTGGCGAACCAGCTCTGAGGGTTAAATGAAGACAAGAGGCTATTTCATCTAACTTATACAAATAAAGGAGAATTAGAACAGATCCAAACTGATTTCACAATATGAAAGTGTAGTTCAGTGAACCAAGTACTGACCCTTTTGTGGGAATTAAATTCACTTGGCTCTTAAGATAGAGAATACATTTCACTTGGTGGGCCTGCACTAATCTTCCTTGAATTACAGAGTCATTTGGAGAGACGATTTGGACAAAGTCACATAGTCCACTCTGCCAAATTGCCCTTTTTATATACCTTATTTACTCTCTTTGGATTCAACTACACTTAAAAGTAGAATTCAGGTAGTTAGCAGGCAGGCTTATTTCTAATTTTCCCCTTTGCGGCTGCACAGCAATAATTTGAATACCATATATATCACTTTAAAGATATGCCAATCATTTGTATTAAAGCTTTCTTTGAAATTACTGGTACGTTGCTGTGCCTCAGGTATTCTGCTTTGGCACTCTAGGTAACTACATACAACTCTCATAATAACAGCAGCTTGTATTTTATTCTTTGGCCTCAGTTTTTCCATCATCTGGTTATGAAAAAATAGCATAATTCCACGCCACTGGGCAAACAGGGACCATGCCCATCCCTATAGGTCCTGACTGATTGGGAGGACTTTGGTAAAACGGGCACCCCCAGCATCCCAGGAGCAGCGCCGCATAGGCAAAGTGGGGCAAGCCCCCACACTCTGACTCCTCTCCCTGGCAGGAGCCCTAAGGCAGGAGCACCTCTATCAGAGGCAGCAGAAGGGGGCATAGGGGAGGGTGCTGCGAAGCAGCCTCTGCCCGCAGCAGGCTGAGGCTTTCTGTGGGGAGCTGGGCCCCAACATGAACAGGGGCTGCTGCTGCCAACCCTGGCCACTGTGAACTGGGGCTTCTGGACTCAGCTTGAGCCGGGACTGAGCAGTCTCAGCTTGTGCTGGTCTGGGATGCTGCACTAGGGATGGATGCCTTTTAAATGTAGTAAGAGCCCAGCAGCTCTCATTACATTTCAAGTGCAGAGCCGCAGCATGGGTGGTTCCCAGAGCCAGTACAAGCTGGGTCCGCTCAATCCTGGCTCGAGCCGGCTCCTGGAGCTCCTTGGATCAACTACACAATTTGTCAGATAACTGCAATTTAACATCCTTAATTGGTACAGATGACCTATAACTCAAAGGCACTGTATTAGTCTTCTAATGCTTCAAGCCACTTGTATGTTTTAAGATTTAAAAAAGAAAACAAAAGGTGACAGAACTAACTAAGACTCTGGTACATGCAGGCTTGGAAAATATTGTACTGCTCAATAGCATGTGTAGTACTTTAGGAATAATTAAAAAAAATTGTACCAGGTAGACTACTGCAATTTTTCAAAGCAGTCTAAAAGACTAAACTTTACATTACATGTGTATTGCATGCTCTTTTCTAATGTAGGATAATATAACAAAACTCATGGGTGGTATACTTGTGATGTTTCGAATTCACATTAACTAAGTCAGTATGCTGCACCTACTGGTCCTATCTGTGTTTGACCCGGGATTAAAACAAACTGTGAAAGTTTAAAAATATAACCATAAACATAACTTACATTGAAGTTTGTTTCTTACTCTTGTAGAGCTTAAGTCTCCTTGATTTTTCCATACCATGTAGTTCTTCTTAGAACAGCTTCTTCAGTTATCACTGGATTAAATTCCAGAACGTAAAACTACCACCATACCCTACTGTATGTGACAGCTCAGTAGTAAGCAATCCTAAGAGCACCAGCAGCATAATAGAACTGCACTTCACTTTGGTGACATGTTCCAAGTACCTCATCCCAGTGAAGGATTTGTCAGTTTACAGGGTTTTTTGCTGCATTCTATTTGTAGGATCTAAAACATTAGCCTTATTTTAATTAAGTTAATGGATGATGAGGTGGTAGCATGGGCAAACTAATGTGATATTTTCAGGACCACACTGTAATTACGTAGAAGCAGAAATTGCACTTTTACACTTGGCAGCTAACAACTATTTTCCTGGCAACTCATGAAGGCAAAGCCCAGTGAATACCAGGAACACCAAGAACACTGTATACAGACCAGATTTTTCTTCTCCCTAAATAACTTTTACAAATTAGTACAGCCATATAGTTTTTGAGAAGAAAAACTGAATTATTTATCTGTGCTTTCTGGTTAAGAGAGTGTTATGTAGGAGGACTAAAGGTTCAAAATAATTAGTAAGTGGCTAGAAAGGAAGCCTGGCTCAAAATCAAATTAGGAAATAAAAAAATATACTGCTAATTATTATTCACATTTAATACATCAAGCTGTCATCAAAACAGTTACACTAGGGCTACGTCTACACTGGCATGATTTTCCGAAAATGCTTTTAACGGAAAAGTTTTCCGCTAAAAGCATTTTCGGAAAAGCACGTCTAGATTGGCAGGATGCTTGTCTGCAAAAGCATTTTTTGCGGAAAAGCGCCCATGGCCAATCTAGACGCGGTTTTCCACAAAAAAGCCCTGATCGCCATTTTCGCGATCAGGGCTTTTTTGCGGAAAACACTACTGTGCTGTTTACACTGGCCCTTTTGCACAAAAGTCTTTCAGAAAAAGACTTTTGCCCAAACGGGAGCAGCATAGTATTTCCGGAAAAGCACTGACGATCTTACATGAGATCGTCAGTGCTTTTCCGGAAATTCAAGCGGCCAGTGTAGACAACTTGCCAGTCTAGACACAGCCTAGTGGTATACAACACCTAGTGATACAAGTGACCCATATTACAACATGACCTCTAAGGACTAGTTATTTTATCCTAATTGGAGACGGATAAACTAGAAGGACAACAATTTGTCAAGATATGAAACAATTTGTGAATAGAGTAAACAAAAAAATAATTTCTGGCTTTAGCCACAATAAAATGGATGAAAGAAAATAGGCAAAAGCCTTTTGAGTATTCTTGAAATAACATCAATAGAAATCGTAAAGAGAGTGTGAGAACCATTTGTGAAAGTTGCTAAGTGGCTCCAGAACCAAAGCTTCTTGCCCTTTTCTCAGTCCACAATTACAGCTATGCAGAGGCATCTTATGTGAATAAGAGCTGCTCATAAAGTTGCTGATGATGTCACTCACGGTTACATCACAGAGGTACAGATGGGTAATACTCAGCAAAGAATCCTCAATAGCCAATGAAAATTCAGCTGTAAAGTTTTCTGCAAATGTTTCAAGAGCCCTGCAGGCTATAACTATGAGACTTATATTAATGTCTATGGAAGTAGCTAGCAATTTTTTTTAAAAGGATGGGCACTCCTTAACTGTAATGTAACTAGAGTAACCATATGGCTATTTATTCACTAGCAATATCCTGTAATTCTGCCAATAGGATACCATCTAAATTTCTTAGATGTCTCAGATGTGCACTGGAATGAAGGTTTTTTTCATTTCAAAATAAGCAATGCTGAATGCCTTCAATTCACATTACTAAGTAAGAAGAAGCATTTATACGCAAACTTGCATAAAATATCTTCAAAACAGCACAGTGCTTTCCCCTCCTACTTCAGCTTGTGTCTTGGCACATAACATTTTAAAACTCAATATTAACTTATCTAGTCTTTCTGCAGTACTATAGCATCACATACACTCCATGTAAAGTTTACACACAAACATACCAAAGCAGCTGAAATATGAACTATATTTGATTTATAGGTATTGTGCAATCACCACTGTCAAAAAAAAAAAAATATTCTAACTCACAGAGGATCTCAGATGTTCTATCATCAAGCACTTCACACATGCACCATCCAGCAACATATTCCAAATAAAATGTTAAAGTTATCTGCAATTTAACATCCTTAATTGGTACAGATGACCTATAACTCAAAGGCACTGTATTAGTCTTCTAATGCTTCAAGCCACTTGTATGTTTTAAGATTTAAAAAAGAAAACAAAAGGTGACAGAACTAACTAAGACTCTGGTACATGCAGGCTTGGAAAATATTGTACTGCTCAATAGCATGTGTAGTACTTTAGGAATAATTAAAAAAAATTGTACCAGGTAGACTACTGCAATTTTTCAAAGCAGTCTAAAAGACTAAACTTTACATTACATGTGTATTGCATGCTCTTTTCTAATGTAGGATAATATAACAAAACTCATGGGTGGTATACTTGTGATGTTTCGAATTCACATTAACTAAGTCAGTATGCTGCACCTACTGGTCCTATCTGTGTTTGACCCGGGATTAAAACAAACTGTGAAAGTTTAAAAATATAACCATAAACATAACTTACATTGAAGTTTGTTTCTTACTCTTGTAGAGCTTAAGTCTCCTTGATTTTTCCATACCATGTAGTTCTTCTTAGAACAGCTTCTTCAGTTATCACTGGATTAAATTCCAGAACGTAAAACTACCACCATACCCTACTGTATGTGACAGCTCAGTAGTAAGCAATCCTAAGAGCACCAGCAGCATAATAGAACTGCACTTCACTTTGGTGACATGTTCCAAGTACCTCATCCCAGTGAAGGATTTGTCAGTTTACAGGGTTTTTTGCTGCATTCTATTTGTAGGATCTAAAACATTAGCCTTATTTTAATTAAGTTAATGGATGATGAGGTGGTAGCATGGGCAAACTAATGTGATATTTTCAGGACCACACTGTAATTACGTAGAAGCAGAAATTGCACTTTTACACTTGGCAGCTAACAACTATTTTCCTGGCAACTCATGAAGGCAAAGCCCAGTGAATACCAGGAACACCAAGAACACTGTATACAGACCAGATTTTTCTTCTCCCTAAATAACTTTTACAAATTAGTACAGCCATATAGTTTTTGAGAAGAAAAACTGAATTATTTATCTGTGCTTTCTGGTTAAGAGAGTGTTATGTAGGAGGACTAAAGGTTCAAAATAATTAGTAAGTGGCTAGAAAGGAAGCCTGGCTCAAAATCAAATTAGGAAATAAAAAAATATACTGCTAATTATTATTCACATTTAATACATCAAGCTGTCATCAAAACAGTTACACTAGGGCTACGTCTACACTGGCATGATTTTCCGAAAATGCTTTTAACGGAAAAGTTTTCCGCTAAAAGCATTTTCGGAAAAGCACGTCTAGATTGGCAGGATGCTTGTCTGCAAAAGCATTTTTTGCGGAAAAGCGCCCATGGCCAATCTAGACGCGGTTTTCCACAAAAAAGCCCTGATCGCCATTTTCGCGATCAGGGCTTTTTTGCGGAAAACACTACTGTGCTGTTTACACTGGCCCTTTTGCACAAAAGTCTTTCAGAAAAAGACTTTTGCCCAAACGGGAGCAGCATAGTATTTCCGGAAAAGCACTGACGATCTTACATGAGATCGTCAGTGCTTTTCCGGAAATTCAAGCGGCCAGTGTAGACAACTTGCCAGTCTAGACACAGCCTAGTGGTATACAACACCTAGTGATACAAGTGACCCATATTACAACATGACCTCTAAGGACTAGTTATTTTATCCTAATTGGAGACGGATAAACTAGAAGGACAACAATTTGTCAAGATATGAAACAATTTGTGAATAGAGTAAACAAAAAAATAATTTCTGGCTTTAGCCACAATAAAATGGATGAAAGAAAATAGGCAAAAGCCTTTTGAGTATTCTTGAAATAACATCAATAGAAATCGTAAAGAGAGTGTGAGAACCATTTGTGAAAGTTGCTAAGTGGCTCCAGAACCAAAGCTTCTTGCCCTTTTCTCAGTCCACAATTACAGCTATGCAGAGGCATCTTATGTGAATAAGAGCTGCTCATAAAGTTGCTGATGATGTCACTCACGGTTACATCACAGAGGTACAGATGGGTAATACTCAGCAAAGAATCCTCAATAGCCAATGAAAATTCAGCTGTAAAGTTTTCTGCAAATGTTTCAAGAGCCCTGCAGGCTATAACTATGAGACTTATATTAATGTCTATGGAAGTAGCTAGCAATTTTTTTTAAAAGGATGGGCACTCCTTAACTGTAATGTAACTAGAGTAACCATATGGCTATTTATTCACTAGCAATATCCTGTAATTCTGCCAATAGGATACCATCTAAATTTCTTAGATGTCTCAGATGTGCACTGGAATGAAGGTTTTTTTCATTTCAAAATAAGCAATGCTGAATGCCTTCAATTCACATTACTAAGTAAGAAGAAGCATTTATACGCAAACTTGCATAAAATATCTTCAAAACAGCACAGTGCTTTCCCCTCCTACTTCAGCTTGTGTCTTGGCACATAACATTTTAAAACTCAATATTAACTTATCTAGTCTTTCTGCAGTACTATAGCATCACATACACTCCATGTAAAGTTTACACACAAACATACCAAAGCAGCTGAAATATGAACTATATTTGATTTATAGGTATTGTGCAATCACCACTGTCAAAAAAAAAAAATATTCTAACTCACAGAGGATCTCAGATGTTCTATCATCAAGCACTTCACACATGCACCATCCAGCAACATATTCCAAATAAAATGTTAAAGTTGTCATCCAGGTAACAGGTCCTTCCTGTTCCACTCAGTGGACTTTATTATTCTACTTACACACCTTCTTTAACTATTCATAACATTTGCTTTATAGCAGGAGTGTGTATCTACAAGATCCATCAGCTGAAGAGTATGGCATATTTATTCAAACTGTGGGGTTTCACACTGAAGTCTCCTCTTGACATTTATATTATTCCTAGTGCTATAGGTATTTCATAAAAATCAGCATCCAAAGTCCCATGGAATTCTGCAGTTTCCCTAACGCCACCTTACGGCATTAATACTTAAGCAAACAGCTCTTTACTTCTATGTTTCTATCTGACACATGGTGGAGTGGCTCCATCTGCTGCTTTATTCTTACACACCAAATCATTTTCTATAGAAAAACATACAAATAAGGAACTAAAAGAAAAAAAAAGCCATGCTATGTTATGAATGTCAGTGCAGTGAAATTAATGTTTGCAGTGTTGTAGCTATGTTGGTCTAGGATAGTAGAGAGACAAGGTGTGTGACAGCTAGAAGAAGGGATTCAAGAAAGATTTCTTTCAGGATGTGGTCCCCATCGAGTACATGCTATAGTTGTTTAATGATATCCCACAGAAGTTCCTAGGAATGTGTGGTCTGAGAATTTTCATCCCTTTCATGCAACTTCTCAACCTTGCCACACTCACCATCACAAGCAAGCCCAAAGGCCAGGGCACACTAACTCAAACCAGCACTAGACCTTGCCAGAACAGATACAAAACTTCAACACATCTTCATTGCTACGGTGATCAACCCTATCCAACCCCAACCTCTCTCCAGCACACCCTTCAAGATCCATGGGTCCTACACATTTCTATCACAACATGTGGTATACCCCCATCCAGTGCATTAAATTCCCCTAAACAACTATGTGGCAGTCAACAGTGACTGTGCTCTCAGATGAACTTACACAGAAAAAGGCTAAATGAAAATCAAACCAAAACACCGTCTCACATCACCATAGGCAAAAATGCTTCTCACAAAATGACCACTCTACATCTGCCCTTTCAGTCCTCATCCTCAAAGGAAACCTGCCCAACACTTTCAAAAGATGAGCCTATGAGCTTAAAATTCATAACTTTGTTAGACACTAAAAATCCTTATCTTAATAAACAAGCATGATCTTTATGGCTTACAATAACTATTTGTACCAAATAACCTCCATTTTCTGTCCTACAGCTACAGAGGTGTTAACAGGCCACTTCACTCAAAGAGTCTGTTGGAATAGGAGTTCACTTCTTATGCTAAACAATCTGTGACACTTTGTGTATATCCACACTTCAATTAAACACCCATGGCTGCCCAGGCCAGCTGACTAGAGTTCAAGGGGCTATAAAACTGTCAGCCACAAGCACTGAATTACAGTGTACATACTCCCTTTCCCAGATCTGAAGAAAAGTTCTGTGTAGCCTGAAAGCCTGTTTCACTCACTGACAGAAGTTTAGGTCCAGGAAAATATATTACTTCATCCACATACACTCGCTAGTAAAATGAATGGCCATTACTTGCCCAACTGTGTATAAAGTGAAAGCAACCACTACAAATAAATGATGTTATCTAGACACATGCTATGTGATTTAGTAACTAAGAAACAAAACCATGATTCAGACGGGGGAGGAGGGAAAAGCTGAAATCTAAGTAGTTGGAGCTTTAGTAAAATAATTGATATGACAGTTGTACAGGTATTAGGAAGCTTCTTTAAGCTAGCACATTTTCAAATATGCAGACTGAGTGGCCATCACTGACTTACTGAATTCACTGGAGAATATTCTGTCATGGTATCATGACCTAGCGTAACGTTGACAGACCCCGATTGTCTGAAGGCAGAATTGAAACTGGGACCTATAGAGCTTAGTGCATGAGCCTCTACCTCATGCATGCTCATTATTCTCTGTAAGTGGTCTCAGTGGTGAGAAAGGCATTTTCAGTTGGCTGCCACACGTGGCACAGGAGACAGACAATGAACTGTGCACTTTTCATCAAGCCACCATAGAAACAAAAGCTTTTTTACATGAGACAGACTAGCAACAATGTCTGTTTAGATAGGACTCATTCAGTATATTTTAGCAAGACAGAAACCACAAAAAACAACCTCTCTCAGCTAGAAATCAGGGCTCATGGTACACACAAGCTTTATTAGTGGTGTCAAACACCCAGCCCACACAATGAATCCAGATTGCTCGATACAGAAAGCAAACCTGATATATTTAGCTAATGCAGAATCTGACCTTATATATTTTTAAAAAATGTATAAATTCATTCTTACCCCACACAAATATAAACCACTTTGCAAGTCTTCCTGAGTTGGCAAAGAGATGGGATGAAAAAAAGAATCAGTAGGGAACTCCCATGTGCCTTCCTCCCATTCATCTCACTGCAGTGTTAGCTGTCATGCCTAAAGAGTGAGCACTACCAAGAGAGAAGGAATGATTTATTACCTATTTGCATGTTGATTCCTATAGTAGACAATTTAGGGAACAGGGAAATAGGACTGTTAGGTAAATATTTATCTATCCCCTGTGCCTTTGTTATTTTTATGTTTCTTTTATAAATGGGTCAACGGAAGCACAGAGACTTTAAGTGGATTGCCGAAGTTCATACCAAATGATTGGTTTTGCAGGGGATGGAGCCCAGGAATCTTACCCTCAGTTTTCTTCTCTAACCAGTTGAACTTGCAGTAATTTAAAGACACTGTGATCTTTGTTATACTAACTGGTATTTTCATTTTTATTTTCATTTGGTTACCCCTCTGCGTCAGCCAGAATTCTGACAAACTATGAACCCTCTACCATTGCACTAATGATTTTATTGTGTCTTAGGTTTACAGGGAAGGGGAGAACAAGGACCTCCTGGTCTACCAGGTCCTTCGGGTCCAAGAGGACAACCAGGCCCACCAGGGCCACCAGGCTATGGAAATCCAGGTCCTCAAGGTCCACCAGGCCCCCCCGGCCCACCAGGATTTTCTGCTGTTGGAAAGCCAGGCTTACCAGGTTTACCAGGAAAACCAGGGGAAAAAGGATTAAATGGTGAAAAAGGAGATATTGGACCTGCTGGTCTCCCAGGACCTAGAGGGCCCCAGGGGCCTCCTGGAATTCCTGGTCCTGCTGGAATCTCTGTTGCTGGCAAGGCAGGAGAACAAGGACCACCAGGAGCACAAGGACCACGGGGTATCCCTGGAGAAAAGGGTGAGCCAGGCATTCCTGGCATAAACGGACTAAAAGGAGAAAATGGATATGGAGTTCCAGGACGCCCAGGTGACAGAGGGCTTCCAGGCCCTCAGGGTCCCCCAGGGCCTCCTGGACTCGCTGCAATAGGGAAACCGGGTGAAAACGGGCTTCCAGGTCAGCCAGGTGTGAAAGGTGAGCAGGGTTTACCGGGAGCTCCAGGACCAGCAGGCATCCCTGGTTTGCAAGGTCTTCCTGGGGAACCTGGACCTGCAGGAATTGGAAAGCCTGGTGCAAATGGACCCCCAGGATTACCAGGGATTCCTGGAGCAAAAGGACTGCCTGGACCCCAAGGTTTGCCTGGATCCTCAGGCCTTCCAGGATTTGGAAAGCCAGGTTTGCCAGGGATGAAAGGACACAGAGGACCTGAAGGTCTTCCTGGTGCTCCGGGAATCAAAGGGGATCAAGGCCCAGCTGGAATTCCAGGAGAACCAGGGCCATCTGGACCACCTGGAAATATGGGTCCTCAAGGACTTAGGGGAATACCAGGTGAAAATGGCCTACCTGGGCCTAAAGGAGAAACAGGACCTGCAGGTCTTATGGGATACGCAGGAGCTAAAGGTGACAGAGGCCTACCAGGGTTAGAGGGAAAGCCAGGTTATCCAGGGGAGCAGGGGCTTGCTGGTCCGAAAGGACCTCCAGGTTTACCAGGCCCAAAAGGGGACAATGGTCATGTGGGGCCATCTGGCCTACCTGGTCCAATGGGTGCACAAGGACTTAAAGGAGAACCAGGATTTAATGGTGAGCCAGGCCCAAGAGGGCCTTCTGGAATACCTGGTATAAGAGGTCCAATTGGGCCACCCGGCATTCCAGGATTTCCAGGCACTAAAGGGGATCCAGGGGCACCAGGATTACCAGGTCCGGCTGGCATTGCCACTAAAGGTTTAAATGGACCCATGGGCCCACCTGGACTCCCAGGCCCAAGAGGCAACAATGGAGAGCCTGGGTTACCAGGCCCTCCAGGTCCACCTGGTCCTCCTGGGCAAGCAGTACTCCCACAAATGCCAGACAGTTATATAAAAGCAGGAGAGAGTCAAAGCCTCTCAGGAATGCCTCTTATGAAAGCAGGAGCAAACCAAGGTCTAACTGGAATGCCAGTGTCAGCTTTCTCTGTCATTCTCTCCAAAGCCTACCCTGGGGCCACTGTCCCCATAAAATTTGATAAAATTTTGTACAATAGACAGCAACACTATGATCCCAGAACAGGAATCTTCACATGTAGGATCCCAGGACTTTACTATTTTTCCTACCACGTACATGTAAAAGGAACACATGTTTGGGTTGCGCTACACAAAAATGGCTCACCCATCATGTACACTTACGATGAGTACAAGAAAGGATACCTTGACCAAGCCTCTGGAAGTGCTGTAATTGATCTCATGGAAAACGATCAAGTCTGGCTGCAGCTGCCCAATGCAGAATCTAATGGCTTATATTCCTCTGATTATGTTCACTCTTCTTTCTCAGGATTCTTGTTCGCTCATATGTGATAGTACAGTATCCGCCCTTAGCTGTCCTAATATTGTCTCTTTCAGACATTTTTTATTGGACTGTGGTCTGACACCTATAACTGGTCATACAAATTATTTGCAACAAAGGGGAAGTGAGGATGATAATGTAGGGCAATTTGTTTCAAAGCTAACGCTTCAGAATAACTTTGCATGTTTTAGAATTCTCTAAGAGAATTATTTGCAAAAACACTGTAGTAAGGGTAAGTCAGCTGTCCTTCTGAATACAACATTAAATATTGTGGTGATACATGATGCAGCTCTTCTCTGCTTTACATTCTCTAAATTGGTATTACTAAATTGATTTTATATCTTAAATATACTCTTAAGTCTTCATAAAGTAATAATTCCTGAATACTACATATTTTATCACAGAAACAAAGACATTATTTTAAATTAATCATTCACAGAGGTTAGTGTGATCTTAACAATGATCAAGAGATTGCTTTTAGAAAAAGGGAAGTCTAATTTACTTTATATGATCTCCATAACAATATACATATTATTGAAATCAACTTTGAAAAATATGTCTCCAAAGATAAGATTTTAGGCATGATAAAGGATTTTATATCTTACTAAGGTACTGATTTTGCTGGAGGGATCTCTTAAGACTAGTTCATCAAAACAATCAGAAGTAAAGAAAAGGAAACTTTTTGGTTCAGCTGTCTGGGACAAAGCACCACTTTTCTTCCTTAAGAGTTCTCTTTGGAGGTGGGGGGTGAAGAGAGGGAAGGATTACAGGGGCAGACAGAAAGGACAGGAAGACTTTGCACTACAGTAATTAAATAAAATGTGTATCATAGATAAGATGGTCTTTTGAAGGATTTATTTTAAAAACTGTATGCCTGAAGAGCCAAGCATTTAAGGCTAAAGATGAATACTCAGATTATGCATCTAAAAAAATCTATGCAATTATTTTTTAGGAACATGATTTTATAATCTGCACCAACACACTAAAACAATATTTTTTAAGGAAATTTTAAACTAAGGCACTACAGGCTAATGCTCTGAGTAAATGTTACAGTAACACACAACTTTTTTTCAGTAAAATCAGAAACTGGCAATCTACAGTAACACATACATTCATGAAGATACTGATACAGTATAGTGCAAATTTAATATAGCTTTTATCAACTAAAATAATTAGATGCAGTCTTTTACCTACACTGTTTTTCATGCACAGTAAGTTTATTTCTTTAAAAAGAATATGTCTTTATTAAGTATATTAGTTCCCAATTAATTAAAAGTAGAAATGTGCATTATTCAACAACATATTTGACACATTTCTGGCATAGCAAATTTAATCAGTCAACAGATCACACTGTCATATTTACTGTTCACATATATATTTAATGTTTAATTGATTTGTTGGATCTAGCATTCATCTAATTTAGAGTATTCAGCACTGAAGTTAGTGATACATACATGAACAAATCAACTAAATTAATATTTTTTAATTTTATTTCTTTTCAGTTAAGTGTACTTTTGTTCAAATAAGATTTTCCTGTTCATGCATAGCCCTCAGAGATGCTTGTCAAATAACCGTGAAAAAATTATGGTTTTTTTTTTTTGAAGTTGAAAGTTGCTTTGACATAGATGCTTTGTCAGTCATTTTCTCTGTCAAAGTTATTTTTTCTAAAAGCTCAAAAGTCCATGTTTTATTATTTTTGATTGTTCTATTTGTTTATGAAACCCAAGTCAATGGCTGTATTCGTTTAAAGCCAGCATTATTGTTTTCTTTTCTGTAACACTTCTACTTTGTTTTCCAAATTTGGTAAAACTTCCGTATTAATAAAAAAGTGAAAATTATCTTTAAATTGGTCTTAAGTCAACATGTATTGCTTTATAAACTGTAATAAATTATTATGCAACAGCTTTGCAAAATTCTGTTCATTCCTTTGCCTACAGTGAACAATGCTTTCTGGGACAGTCAAATAAAATTTATTCTACAGCAGCCAAGTAGACTTAGTGAGTGGGTTGGTAAACTGTCATGACAGTTTTGTAAGGTTGACTGGCAACATAATAGGCACTAAACATAATATCCAAACACCACATAAATTCTACTTTCTTTTGAACCAACCTGAAAATTCTAGGCACACTGACCTTTTTGATTATCAGTCTGGGCTTTCCCCTCAGATTCCAGTCTAATTCAAAAATAGATTCCAATTAAGATCACCAATTTTTTGTACAACGAATTATTTTACTATGCAATCATCTTGTGATACATCATTAATCTGTTCAACTGCCCAAAGCAGCTTTCCAGAATTTCAAGAGGATAAATTTTTCTGCCAATACATTCAGTTTATTTGGCACTTGCATTTGGAAAGTGCTAACAGCCACAGGGTAGTGGATATGGGAAACTCTCCATTGGCAAGTACTACTGATATTCTGAAAATGTTTTCACGATTACTCTATACTGAAGGAAATCCAAAAACATGTGCTGAAATTTGCCAACATGTACCACGTATCAGATAGATTGCTGACCTATGAATCTAATTAGTTACTTTTTTTTCGAAAGTATGTGGATGTTGGAAGGATATTAAATAGTGCCATCGAGAGTACTTTTTATGAAAATTTCATCTGCATCAACATTAGAACAGACATCCCCATGGGTATGTCTACACTTGCTCCCTATCTCGAGATAGGGATGCAAATGTAGCCAACTGAAATTGCTAATGAAACAGGGATTTAAATATCCCGTGCTTCATTAGCATAATCTCGCCCGTGCGCTATTCCGATCGCCAGCTGATCGAACCAGGAAGTGTGCTCCGGGCCATGTTAGTTCGAATCAAACCCCTTGGTTCGAACTAATGTTACTCCTCATTTTTTTGAGGAGTAACGTTAGTTCAAACCAAGGGGTTTGGTTCAAACTAATGCATCCTAGTGCGCACTTTCACTTTCGAAATAGCTGTTGAGAGGAATAACGTGCCGGCGAGATCATGCTAATGAAGCACGGGATATTTAAATCCCCACTTCATTAGCAATTTTGGTTGGCTACATTTGCATCCCTATCCCAAGATAGGGAGCAAGTGTAGATGTACCCCAAGAGATAAATTGTTACCCACTTACTTCTTCATTCATTTAAACGCTTAGGCTTGCTTTATGTGAATTTAGATAAATAGTACAAGTTTAATACCTAAAGTCTTTGACACTGACTTATGAATGAACTTTTAATATTATTGCATCAGAGTCTATCTATAATACATTTAAAAAAATCCTCAAAACTTTGGATGACTATAGACTGATTTTGTAGTAAATTTGTATTTCAGTCATCCAGTGTCAATTTTCCTAGTCCAGCCTGAAATCCACCCTGCTTGTAGTTGTGGATTCACAATCCACTTTTAAAGAAAATAATGATAGAACTCAAATCTTCTTAGGCAGGAACTACAAATTTCCAAGAAACACCAGATACAGATTAAGGGTTCATTTTCTTTCGCCATTTTTAAAAACAAGCATGTTTTTTAAATAATCTAACAAAGCAAAGAAGTTACTCCTACTTCCTACTCAGAAGGGAAAGAGAAGTTACTCACTCTGTGCAGTAAAACAATGGTTCTTTGAGATGTGTATCCAAGTGGGTGCTCCACTATTGGTGTTGGGCTTGCCCCAACACAATAGACTGTAGATTTTAACAGCAGTGTCCAGTCAAGCTGTGCATGCACGAGAGATGCACAGAGTTCATGCCTTTGAAGTTAGCATGCACAGCCCGATTCCTCTGTTTCTTCTTGTCCCGAGGTAGGTATGCTGCCATGATAGTTATGCTGTGGAGGATACACCAATTTCAGAGCCAAATCACCTCTGCACAGAGGAAAGGGGATCTGGCACTCCCTTGGTGGTTAATGTAGAACATTGTGGTCATATTGTCAGTGAGGATGCACACCAAGAATTCTTGAATGTGTGCAAGGAAGTGTTTGCAGGCGTTGTGAACTATTCGAAGCTTGAGCAGGCTGATATGAAGCCTGGACTCGTTGCTGGGCCACTTTTCCTGGGTGAATTGTTGCTGGAAGTGGGCACCCCAACCTAGAAGTGATGCATCTGTAGTGATTTGTTTGGATGGCTGATCTCAGTAGAAAGGCACCCCACTGTAGAGGTTCTGTGCCTGGGTCCAACATTGCAAAAAAGGTAAGGAATTTCTGAGGAGGTGAAACGTGCCTGTGGATGAAGTATCTGGTTGGTGTGTAGACTGAGGCAATCCAGTGCTGGAAACATTGAAATCATAGTCTGGCATGTAGGACAACATATGTGGTAGCTGCCATATGCCCCAAGAGTTTGAGACAGGTTAGAAGGGAATAGTTGGGCTGGTGGTCATGATTATGACCAGGCTTTTTATAGTTTTGAAACACCACATGCCTACGTGAGCCCCTATAAACTCTAGGCACTGGGTGGGGTGTAGAGTAGATTTTTGTTTGTTGATAATGAATCCTACAGGCTAAAGGAAGGCTTTTGTGAATCTGATCATGTCCCTTGTGGTCTGTTGGGTGGGACTTCAAATGAGGCAATCGTCCAAATAAGGGAAGATCGTGATGCCTTTTTGTCGGAGATGCACCGCTGCAACTGACAGGGGCTTTGAGAAGACTCTGGGGGCAGAAGGGAGTCCAAACAGAAGGACTCTGTATTGAAAATGATCTGATGCTATCATAAAGCACAGGAAATGTTGGTGTGCAGATTGTATCGTGGTATGGAAATATGCATCTTAGAGGTCAAGGACTGCAAACCAGTCCCCTCTGTCCAGTGTGGGAATAATCGTGGCGAGTATAACCATTTTGAAGCGCGGCTTGCAATGGCATATGTTCAATTGACAGAGCTCTAAAATAGACCTTCAATCCCTTGTTCTCTTTTTGGTGAGAAAGTAGTGTGAGTAAAAACCTCTCCCTTAGTATTGTTTGGGGACCTATTCTATAAGCTCCTATATTGAGAAGGTGTTGGACTTCTTGGTGGAGGAGGGTCCCTGAAGCCGGGGGGAGGAGAAGGAGGTTGGGCGGATAGATATGAAAGGGACAGAGTGCAACTGATGATTTCTAAAATCCACCGATCTGTCGTGATTTCTTCCCATTGGTTGTAAAAAGGACACAAGCACAAGGGTGGAAGATGTCAGATCCACCTGGCACTGCTGTAGAGGGAAGGTCGGGCAGACCCTCAACCAAATTCTCAAACCTGTTGTCTAGAGGACTGAGTCGCGGAAGAGTGTATGTTTGGGGCTCTTCTCCACTGAGTTTGTGGTTGGAATCGACTTTGATCAAATGAGCGATGTTGCTGCTGTCTGTCAAAGGTTGTGTCCCTATGTCTTTGGTAGGGATTATAGTGCTTCCTTCGGGGCGGGGAGTGGGGGGAGGAGGCGGCATATACATCTCTAGTGTGCATAAGGTGGTGTGTGAGTCTTTGCTAGGATGCAAGGCTTCACTGGTCTTTGCAGCGAATAATTTGTCCTTATTGAATGGTAAGTTTTCTACATTAACCAGGAGGACTTAGGAACTCCAGCTGCTTGAAGCCAGGATGAGCTCTACATTACTATGGATGTTGCCGTAGCGCTTGCCGTGGTGTTGAGCCATCTGTAGGGCTGTATAAGAAATAGTATACCCCTCTTTAATGATGGCTTTGAGAATGAGTCTCTTATCATCTGGGAGATGTTGCGTTAGTTTTGCATAATTGTCAAAGTCGTGATTAGCGAGTAGGGCTGTGTAGTTAGCTATATGAAAGGGTTGAGAAGGAATACATTTTCCTGCCAAACACTTCCAGGTGTTTGTGGTCTTTGTCTTGTATATTTGTTTTATATTGAGGATTTTTAGACCTATGATTTGCAGCATCAACCACTAAGGAATTGGATTGAGGGTACAAGAATAAACAGTCCATGCCTTTTGATGGAACAAAGTATTTTCTATCTGCTCTTTTGATGGTTGTGGGGAGGGAGTTGTGGCTGGCATTTGCCATACTTTGTTCACTGCTTCAAGTATTGCCTCATCTAGAGGCAGTGCAATTTTGGTCTTTGTAGAGGGATGAAAGTTCTTTAGAAGCTTATACTACTTCTCCTGCAGTTCTGATATCACAGCCGCCTGACTGATGTGTTTTAGGTTGTCAGTAGATGAGGAATTGTTTAGAATAACTGCTTCATCAGGTGCAGAAGACATACAGGCATGTCTGTTTGTTGGATGTTTGGATTATCCTTAGTCTGTTCTTCCTTGGGGTCAATGCCCTCTGTGGGAGACTGTGACGGGTTAAAGTGTATAGAAGACAATAATCTCTGTGCTGGTGTGGGAGGGGCAGTGGAGCTGTGTTGTGGTGCCCAATAACGATAGGGGAACCAGCGGCTATGACGCTGAGGATAGTATTGCCAATTGGGATGCCATAGGGGGTATTGATATGTCATAATCTGTGCGCTCCATATGATGCATGTGCTCTCTCTGGGGATGAGTGTTGTGAGGAGTTGTAATAGCTTGGAATGGCCACCCACTTCTCCGGAGGAGGAAACGCCCTTTCCTGAGCCATGGTGGGATCACCTGGATGACTCACCTAGGAGGAAGCCGGGGGCGGGCCAGGGATATAAAAGAGCTGCCTGCAAGGCCAGTTGGGGCCCTGCCAGAGAGGGATCCAGAAGCCTTCTCTACCCAGCCAGCAAGGGAGCAAGAGGTCTACACATCCCAGACAGCTGGGGAGCCAGAAGCCTCCCCAATCCCACCTGCTGAGGAACCAGAGCTGAAGGGGGGAACCGGAGCCGGAGGAAGAGGACAACTGGACTGGGCCTCCAGGCCCACTTCTGGAGGACTACCAAGTGAGCCTGTTGTTGTGGCCGGAGGTTCCCAACCTGTGCGGCCTGAAGAACCTGCCACGGAGTCAGGTACAAGGTACGGATGGGAGAATTGGAACTAGCCCAGGGATAGCCAACCTTGGTCTGGCTGAGGGTCAGTGGGCTGCGGTGTGGACCCCCACTGACCCCGATATAACAAGTCAGTGAGTTTTTGACTGGACCCATGCTGACCTAGCAGCTGACTACTGGCTGCTATTAAGGCCCTGGGTTTGGGCATGGTGGTGTAAGGAGGGCCCATGTCCCCCTGTCACCTCTTGATTTGGTGGCAGTCTCTCCTCCTGCAGTTTGCAGCCACAGGCAAAGTGCCTGAATCCCTCCTGAACAAGGAGACCAACTGCTTACCTGTGCTTACTGGCTGTGGACTTCACCTGGAATAAGCCCTTGCCCTGCCCTAAGGCTGGATTCCCTGAGGGTATGTCTACTCTACTGCGCTAATTCGAACTAACTTAGTTCGAATTAGTTAATTCGAACTAAGCTAATTCGAACTAACGCATCCAGACAAAAAACTAGTTCGAATTAACATTTTGCTAATTCAAACTAGCTTGTCCAAAAGTAGGAATGAGAGCCTCCGGAAAAGGGCGCTTTTTCCGGAGGATCGGGACCAGTGTAGACGCTCTTTTCCGGCTTTTCTAAAAGCCGGAAAAAAGCGGCGGACATTTTTATTTAAATGCCGCGGGGGATATTTAAATCCCCCGCGGATTTCCCTACTACGATAGTTGAAATTAACATGCCCCTTCCGGAAAAGGGGCCAGTGTAGACGTAGCCAAACTGTTTATTTGACTGATTAAGTGCTGCAGCCTCCCCTGCGTTTGGATGGGCTTCCTAACTGTTTAATTACTGCTGCCCTTGTCCTGCATTAGGGCCGGGCTACTAACTGTTTATTGACTGTCTACCTGGGCAGCCTACCTTGTGTTAGGGCGGGCTCATTAATGGGTTGGATCAGACTTGAACTGCATGTAGTGGGTTGGACTGGCCACCCACTGACCCAGAGGGGGACACTCCTCATTCCCCAGAGCGCACCCCAATGAGCTATAGGAGTACACACTCCTTGTCTTCCCTTGGCAGGCACTAATTTGCAATAATGTAGTTGAGTGTGGCGAGGGCAAAGAGCCTCACATTTACAGGGGGGAGCGCAAGCAATGCCAAGCTGAGGACTCGCTCGGGGACCTGGTTCTTGGTTCCTATCAATTACTGATGGAAAACGTGTTTTGCCACGTTGGGGAACGACAATGGCTTAATGCTTTATGCCTCGGGCCGAGTCTGACAGTGCTGGCAGTGGAGGCATTGGTGCTGTTGGAACCCCGGGAAATCTGGGGTCAGTCTACACCGTTGAGGGGGTGGGAGTTTGCCTGAACCTTTCTCAGTGTAGGAGGCGAAAGCCACACCGGGGGCTTGCAGGGTGTGCGCCAGTGCCAGCAGTGCCTTTGTTGATTCACAGCCCTTATCAGGCGCTTTGCAGGCTGTTTAGCGTGCGTTCTTGAGCCTGTTAGTGAGGTGGCTCATGCTTTTTGAATGCTCTGGGTGCCTGGTTCATCTCTCTTGCTTATTCATGATGGAGGAGCGGGCTGGTGAGGGCTTTGTTTTTGATTGCGCTTTTTGCAGTGAGAGGCTTGAGAGGTTCCTCTGAGGGGACATCACACTTGAGCCTTTATTGCCCCTGTTATGCGGGTGGGGGTGTAGGGCTTTGTCAAAGAACAGCATGTATATTCTGAGCTCCCTATCCTTGTGAGCTCTTGCTGTCAGGCTGTAACAATGAATGCATTTTTGTGAGACATGCATCTCTCACAGGCAGCATTTGCATTTGCTATAGCCATCAGAGGCTGGCATAGACTCCCGGCATTTCTCACTTTAATAGAAAGTCAGCATAAAAACTTTATCTACCTCATTCACAGATCAAACGGTCTACATTGTCCTATTTATTTCAGTTCCAGTAAATATGAACCATAGTGTTATAGCATTTGTAATTAAAACATCTTCTTAACCCTTATTAAAACAAAGTTGTAATAGATTAATCTTTCGGCGAAACAGCATCATCATATCAGTGGATCCAGGCAAAATTAGAGGGATAGGAATGTTCAGTGTTCATCAACAAAGTAAATGATTTGCTGAATACTCCCTTAATATTTTGCAAATATGTTTTGGTCTTGTTGAAAATCATAGTTAACACAGGAACATATTTGTATACAGTGTCCATACATAAATTACAGTATTCTTCTTTTAAATCATGGTAATTCCTTAAAATAGCACCCCACAAATGTATAAAATCACTCCTAATGCTTAAGCTGAAAGAAGGTGGAGTCTGTCCAGAGTAACCATTTCATTGTAAACATGCATAGAACACATTTTTATTTCTAATGAGGATCAATTTGAGTAACAAAGCAAATGTAGCAGTTTCTGCTTCAATAAATCTATAAGTAGACATGGACAGGTTAGATTTTTATTTGTAAATGTTTTTGTTTTCCCAATAGAAAGACAAACTTATAAAAAATATTTCCATCAACGAAAATCAACTTTTAAGGACTTGCAAAGTCAGTCAAATAAGAGACGGATTTTAAAATTTGTACTTAGTATTTTTTACAAGTGATGTTGACAATCTGTGATTTGATTGTTATAAAATTTTAATTTTTGAACCTCAATAACTACTTCCATTAAATAATTATTGTCTGATTCCCTATAATATCCTGTAACTATTAAAATTTAAATAGCTAAAAATAAAAAATATTTGAAACCCATATTTTTGTGCAACTATAAAAGTTTAGATGGATCAAAATTTTAAAACATTATTTAAAAACTAAATATTGTTATTATCTGGTGAAGTTAACAAAACTGAATTTTGCCATGCCTCCAAATATTTTCAGCTATTGTAGTAAGCATGTCTTGAACGAAGTCACCTACCTTTAAAAGCTGAGGTTTTATAGTTATGTTGTACAGCAGCAATCACATCCTTCCAAAAGTTGTATTTTGTCCGTCTGCCATGCTGTAAAAGTAAAAAATAAATAAATAAAAATAATTGCCCCCCCCATGAGTTTGTCTGATATCAGTTAATATGAGCTATTACATGAGAAAATAAAGTTAATGTCATCAATAAATAACAATTATTTGAGAGCAAAGTGTTATGGCCCGGGACTCACAAAATCAGGGTTCAGTAGCTGACTCTTCCATAGACTGTGTCTCATCTCGGACAGGTCACTCAGATCCAGATTTTTCAAGGTCCTTAGGCATTGCTTAACTCTGTTCTGCCATCCCATCTAACATAACTCTAGTCTACACTACTGACCTATATCTGTGTAACTGTGTTGCTCAGGCGTGTGAGCGACATCATTACACTCCTAAGTGACGTTGTGCCATGAAAATGATTAGAAAGGTAAATAATATCAACCTACCAGTTTAAAAACAAAACCTGTGTCCTTGGAAACTGAATTTCATATATCCGTAATCAAGTGAATGAACCACTGATCTTACTCCCCAGTGTAGATGGTGCTATGTTGACGGAAGAGCTTCTCCAGCCAACATAGCTATGGTGATTCCAGGAGGTGGGAATAACTAAAATGCTGGGAGAGCTTTTTCCCATTGACTTACCAAGTGTCTTCATTAAAGTGCTACTGTGATACAGCTGCGCTGAGGCAGCATTTTAAGTGTAGATTTGCTTTTACAAGCCTGGGTCTTCATTTGAAAATTGACTTAGACACTTATAAAAGTCGGTAAGACTTAGGTTCTTAGATCTGTCAAGTATTGTAAAACCATTAAAAATACCTTTAAAACATTTTTAAATATCTGGGCTTAAATCTCTCAATCTGTCTGTTCCACATCTGCCACTGAAGGATGTTTTCCTCGCTGACAAGAGTATTTAGAGGACAAAAATTAAATGCTTGTGCCATGCCGAGAAACATGACAATAAAGAGGGCCATATAAGTACTTAGAACAACAACTGCAGATAATTCACTCGATACCGATATATGAAATTCAGTTCCCAAGGACAAAGGTTTTGTTTTTAAACTGGCAGGTTAATATTATTTACCTATCTAATCATTTTCATGGCATTTTTAACAAATTTCTGGTTGCCCCACATTCTTTCCTTACAAATGGCAAGAACATCCACTAAGACTCAGTGGCCCTGCCAATAACTCCTCCCCAATGACAGGTAATACATATATCTAAAAGCCTGGCTAAGCACAAATGTTTTACATCACACTTTGAAATCTGTTGAACCCCGCTCTGGCAAAATGAGCCAGGAAAACAATTCCACAGACAGACTGTCTCCATTCAAGAAAGGTACACTTTCACCATTCCTAGAAGGATCTATCTAGGAACTGACAGCAAAACTGTCTCTGCTGATCTCAATTTCCATCTCAACATATAGGGAGAGAAGCAGTTTCTCAAATCTCTGAATCCCAGACCATTTAGTAACATCAGAAACTGCAATTAGTCTCTTGAAATATATCCAGAATTAAACAATCCAGAATTAAACACATGACAGATTAAAGGTGTTCCCATGCTCATAATAATGGTAAATAGCAGCAGGGTGCAGGTGTCATGGCTCCTTCCCCACTTTGGCATGATAAATGCTGATGTGGGGGCCAGCAAAAGTACACCAAAACCTTACCTTTCCAGGCTTTGATAAAAAACTTCCTCCCAAAATCTTAACAACCTAGATTTTGGGGATAAAACTCCACTGCCACAACCCAAGTACTGATAAGAAAATCAGGGGAGAGATCACTTAGGGAATCTCACCCCTAAAGTACAATTCAGGACTCAAAAATTAACCAATGCCAGGTTAAGAAAAGAAAAGAGAAAGAACTTTTATCATCACCACAATATTCCTGTTGCAAGCATAATGACTAGATGGAAAAGTTACAAAGTAATATACTCATGGGCTGTGTCTAGACTGGCAAGTTTTTCCAAAAAAGCAACTGCTTTTGCGGAAAAACTTGCCACCTGTCTACACTGGCCACTTGAATTTCCGCAAGAACACTGACGATCTCATGTAAAAAATCAGTGCTTCTTGTGGAAATACTATGCTGCTCCCATTCAGGCAAAAGTCCTTTTGCGCAAAAGCTTTTGCACGAAAGGGCCAGTGTAGACAGCTCAGATTTGTTTTGCACAAAACAGCCCCGATCGCGAAAATGGCGATCGGGGATTTTTTTTGCAAAAGCGCATTTAGATTGGCACGGACGCTTTTCCGCAAAAAGTGCTTTTGCAGAAAAGCGTCTGTGCAAATCTAGACGCTCTTTTCCGCAAATGCTTTTAACGGAAAACTTTTCTGTTAAAAGCATTTGTGGAAAATCATGCCAATCTAGACGTAGCCATGGAGGAGAAACCCACCATGGGCCAGGAGCTTAGTTACAAAATAGAGCAAAAGCATTTTTAAATGCACAGACATCAGATTCCATTTCCCAACCCATAAAACAATCAAACCTAACAGATTTATCTAAACTTTACCCTACTTACAGAAGAGTGAAGAGTCTATTCTTGGAGGGAGACATTCTGTCTGTCCCCCTCAGTAGATGGAGAGAAAACTGCCCAGGACAAAGGAGGGAAAAAACAAAAATTCCTCTGTCCCGGTTTGAAATTCCTCCCTACATTCCTATTGGCTGAACCTACCTGACTTAGGTAAGGTTAACCTCTTAGTTCTCAGGCTGCTGGCTAACCCTCATAATCATGACAGCAGATAATACAATAAGAAATACTTTTTAAAAGGTTAATATTTGAGATGTAATGTATTATAAAAATGAATTTCTGTAGCAATGTTGGACTACCTTTGAGAGTTTCAGAGCTGTGTTTTTTTAACTTGAATTGCACTGACTTTTTCAGCAAGCAGACCCAATAATAATATACAATATGAAAACATGATCCAAAAGCCAAGTATCAGGCTCTCAAATTCTGAATAACCATCAACAACTCAGTGAGACACAGCAGATTCCCCAGCACGCAGTGAACTCATACAGTGAGAGAATGGTTCTGTAGGTAAGATACTAGCCTGGGACTTGCAAGCTTTCGACACAGTCTCCCACAATATTCTTGCCTGCAAGTTAAGGGAGTATGGATTGGATAAATGGACTGTAGGATGGACAGAAAGCTGGCTAGACTGTCAGGCCCAATGGGAGTGATCAATGGCTTGATGTCAGGTTGGCGGTCGGTTTCTAGTGAAGTGCCCCAAGGATCTGTTCTAGGGACGTTTTGTTAAACATCTTTATTAATGACCTGGATGAGGAGATGGATTGCACCCTCAGCAAGTGTGCAGATGACACTAGGGGGAGAGGTAGATATGCTGGAGGGCACAGATAGGGTCCAGAATGACCTAGACAGATTAGAGGATTAGACCAAAAGAAATCTGATGAAGTTCAACAAGGACAAATGTAGAGTCCTGCACTTGGGACGGAAGAAGTCGAAGCATTGTTACAGGCTAGGAACTGAATGGCTAAGTAAGCAGTTCTGCAGAAAAGGACCTGGGGATTATAGTGAATGAGAAGCTGGATATGAGTCAACAGTGTGCCCTTATAGCCAAAAAGGCTAATGCCATATTAGGTTGCATTAGGAGAAGCACTGCCAGCAGATCCAGTCAGGCTGGAGAAGGATGGCAGGAGATAAATTGCTTGATCATTGTCTTCGGTCCACCCTCTCTGGGGCACCTGGTGTTGGCCACTGTTGGCAGACAGGCTACTGAACTGGATGGACCTTTGGTCTGACCCAGTACGGCCGTTCTTATGTTCTTATCCAGAGAAGTGATTATTCCCCTTTATTCTGGTTTGGTGAAGACACATCTGTAGTGTTGTGTCCAGTTCTGGGCCCACCACTATAGAAAGGATGTGGACACATTGGAAAGGGTCTAGCAGAGGGCGACCAAATGATTAGGGTGCTAGAGCTCAAGACCTATGAGGAGAGACTGAGGGATTTGGGTTTGTTTAGTCTGCAGAAGAAAAGAGTGAGGGGGGATTTCAGCTTCTTGAAGGGATGTTCCAAAGAGAATGGAGAAAGGCTGTTCACAGTAGTGACAGATGGCAGAACAAGGAGTAATGGTCTCACGTTACAGTGGGAGAGATCTAGGTTAGATATTAGGAAAAACTATTTCACTAGTAGGGTGGTAAAGCACTGGAATAGGATACCTAGGGAGGTGGTGGAATCTCAGTCCCTAGAGTTTTTTAACTCTCGGCTTGACAAAGCCCTGTCTGGGTTGATTTAATTGGGATTGGTCCTGCTTTGGGTAGGGGGCTGGACTTGATGACCTCCTGAGATTTCTTTTAGCACTATGATTCTATGATCTGGGTTTAATTACCTGGTCTGCCACAGACCACCCGTGTGACCTACAACTCATTAATTCTCTGTGCTTCAGTACTTCACTACTTCCCAGGAGAGTTGTGAGGATAAACACATCAAAGATTTAGGAGCTCTGATAGTCTGATAAGGATACTCTTCCTTTAAACAGAGATAAAGCTTAGTATTATTAATCAGAATGAAAACTAACTATAGCAATGAAGGGATACATATTTTATTAAATAATATACATAAGTTCAACCTCCGTGCACTTTTCAATGAAACTTGAAGGCATTATGTTCAGGGGGAATTGTAGATTATTTAGATGAGGTAAGAACTACGTACTTGTCTCAGTAAAAAGCTCTATATATTCTTGTGATGACTGTACAAATATTGTCATCTAGAATTTCACCAGTGGTTCGGTTTAACACCTGCAAACTTCAAAATGATTCCACCTCTAGAGGTATATTCCCAGTTATACACTTATCTGTAGCATGTAGAGTTAATACGAGTATTAAAAATTTTCCATTGGAAGATTTAACCTTCTGAACCAACTTAACTATCTCTTTCTTAACAAGTCACTTGTAAGAGTTACATTATATCATATTTCAATTTCTAAGTTTTTAAGAATACCATTCTGAGTGCAAGAAAGACCTGAGGTGGACAAGCACTTAACTATTCTTATGCTAGTTAAGTGTGCCCTCTGGTGGTGAAAGAATATATTTTGACCATACCATTGATCCTGATTCTGCTACTAAAGCACTTACATACACTGTAGAATTGGAAGATAATGCTCCAACACAATTTATATTTCATTTCTTAGCATAAGTGTCAAGAAAATTCATTAGTCAACATAGTGCTTTGTGTGTTTAGAGATGGGAGGAGAGAAAGTGATGAGCAGAGAAAGGAAAAAAAAATTAAAAATTGCAATATTTTCTTTTCTATTAATGGGCTTGAAATTATATAATTCTTACCTGGTCTAAACAATCCACAATTCTGGCACAAAGAAGGGCTCCTGGCAGGTCAAAATAATTATCAAAGCAATAATATTTAGCTATAAAAAAAGAAAGAAACATTTGTTTGTAAACTATGCTGTATATTTTAATTGGGGGGAAAGCCTGTGTTTAAATGGTTAATTTTAAAATTCTCATTGTGTTTTTACTGGGAATAAATATTGGCCACTGGCAAATGTTACACGTGAGACTCTCTTTTTCTGGCTATCATTTTATTGCCAATACAAAATATTGCAGAACTAAGAAAGACAGTCACAAGGCTGCCTTTTGTGAACATCCTCACAAGTCTTAATGTAGAGGTATCTTAGCAGCAAGGCTGCAGACCACAGTGCTTTGTAGATTCCAGGCAGCACTGTGGCTCATAGCTCAGCCTGCTGTAACATGGACAGGCATCTGGGACTAAGCATATTGGGGGCTTCTCCAGAGCAGCCCAGGATATGAAAGGTGTAAAAGTGTTATGAAGACACCAACACCGCATTCCGGGGGCTGAGAGTTCCCTGCTGTGCCTTATAGAAGAACAGATCAGGATCTTACCCCAGGATTCCACTCCTGTAGACTTATAAGATATACAACTACCTACCCAACATGGGTAGCTATCTGTATACTTCAATGG
Organism: Pelodiscus sinensis; assembly: GCF_049634645.1. Lineage (NCBI taxonomy): Eukaryota > Metazoa > Chordata > Testudines > Trionychidae > Pelodiscus > Pelodiscus sinensis. The sequence goes on along the minus strand of NC_134713.1, from coordinate 82,735,330 downwards.
AACTGTCCAAGAGCAAAGCTATGGATGTAATAACAGACTTCATCCTGAAAATTCTTATATGGTATTGACCTAAGCATTTTTAAATCCTTATATACTTTGTTCCTAAGGAGGCCAAGTTTATTTGAGCATCTGAACATCAAACCTCTGTATATATATAAACTGTAAAAACTGAAGTCCCTCATTTATTGACAGAACAGGTACAGGCTAGGAATGCAAATTTCCCTCCTGAAATGGAGGAAAAGCGCTCCCCACAGGGGAGAGAATAGATCAGTCTCCAAGCCCATTCAGTTCTCTACATCTATACTTAGAGGCTGTCAATAACAGACAGTCCAGAGCAGTGAGATGGCAATGTGCGGAAGTTGTAAAGATCTGCAGACACTTTGCCCAAAATAATGCAAGATGGTAGCCTCAGTGTAATTTCCCAAGGAAATCAAACCTATCCCAAAGGAAAATTTTACAAGCAAAACTAGACTAAGACCACCAACTTGTTTCATATGGGGGCAAAAAGCAATCAATCTTAACAACCTGTCATTGCTAACAAGAGCTCAGTATGAAGCTGAGAATTAGGTGATAATCTACATATGCCTTTAGCAATCCCCAAGACAACCAGCTCCCTACATTTTCCTAATTAAAAAATATGTTAAGTGTTTATGGGAAAAACTGCCTAACAGCAGCAAGTATTGCAGTAGCCAAGTTCATGAAGTTTAAAATAAAGAAATTATCTATATTTACCTGAGCGGGAGACCATTCCACTGAATGTTTTAAAGTGCTTCCATTCCCTCCTGCCATATATTTCCAAGATCTCTTCATGAGTCATACTTTTTGTACCATGGCTTGCCCTAATTGATGCATTGTGTGACAAAGATTACAATTATTTACAATCATTCAAATTTCCTATAGTGCACAGAATTTTGTGATAAATAATCAAATTCTGGTCTAGTCTATGTGATTGATGCTGCTCCCATTTCCTCTCCATTCAGTAATTTGTTCTTGGGGGAAAGGGAGAGATCTTTCTCTCAAATGCTGGGCTTGATTCTCTCATGACACAGAAGATACAGAAGTTCTCTGGTAAATTCATAGTGCCTTGCTGAAAATAAGATCACCAAATCTACCCTTTCATCTAAGGATGTTTTCTTTAATGATACAAATGATCCTCCTCTGCTCTGATTAAAAGGAATATGAACTGGGAAAAAATATATCTTTTGCAACAAGTATATGTCCCTCTTAACTGAGATCCCATCTATTAGTCTTGTTTCTTGTAAACATTCTTAACGGAATTGAGCACTCCTGTAGGCTATTGGTCAAAAGTCTTTGAGTCAAAAAATAAAGTAAAAAAGTCAAAACACATTTTATATTAATTTCAAACATATATGGATATCTTCTAAAATAGTTCCAATTATATTATTTTCAGGAGTGCCAAGAATCCATGTTCTGCGTCCAATTAACATATCTGAGGGAAAGCATGTAATTTCTTTTTTCTGCAGCATGCCAGCATTTTTTTCGAGATAACACCGTATGATTTGCCATTATGGACTCTAATCCAGTGATGAGCTCAGTGCAGGAAGGTTAATATAGCCACACAAAGTTATTTGCAGGAGTATTGCTTCTTGCACAGTCAGCTTCTAATTACTACCAGTTGTATGTAAGAGGTTTGTCGCGATTAGAACTTTTTCATAAGACAGGACTATGCAGCACTTTAAAGACTAACAAGATGGTTTATTAGGTGATGAGCTTTCATGGGCCAGACCCACTTCCTCAGAACAAATTGTGGAAGAAAATTGGCATGACCAGGGCTTGACAAATAATGCAATCTACTCGCCCGTGGCGAGTAGGTTACAACCCGGAAGAGCCGGGTTTGGGTGATCTGCGCATGTGCAGAACAATCTGCGCATGCGCAGATCGCTGGACAGCGCAGCTGGCAAGTGGGGCTCTCCATGGTTTGGCGAGCCCTGGGCATGACTATATATACCAAAGGGATACAATTAAAAAAAAAGTGAACACATATAAAATTGACAAATCAGATTTTAGAACAGAGAGGGGGTGGGGGGAAGGTTAGCATCTATGAGATAATGATATTTGGGGTAATAATTGGGGAAGTTATCTTTGTAATGGGTAAGATAATTAGCATCTTTGTTAAGGCCCATTCCCATTCGTAAAGTGTCAAATTTAAGCATGAATGACAGTTCTGAGGCTTCCCTTTGTAGTCTTGTGTTAAAGTCACTTTGAAGCAAGATGCATGTGGTCAGGTCATTGAGACAATGCCCTGTCTGGTTGAAATGGCAAGAAACTGTTTTTTCTTTGTGAAACTGTCTGATGTCTGTTTTGTGTGCTTTGATTCTTTGGCTAAGTGTCTGAGAAGTTTGTCCAATATACATAGCAGACGGACACTGTTGGTATATGATGGCATAAATTATATTTCTGGATGAACAGGAATATGTGTTCTTGATCTTGTTACTAACATAGTTAGGTCCAATGACGGTGTCAGCAGAGTAAATATGTGGACAAAGCTGGCATCGGGGTTTGTTTTAAGGGAAAGTTCCAGGTTTGGTATTAGTGTGGTATGTCCTGTGGTTGTTGGTAAGAATCATCCTGAGGTTAGGTGGTTGTCTATAGGAGACTATGGCTACATCTCTATTACTTTTTCATAAGACACTTTGTTGGTGGATATTCATTCCACTTTTTAAATTTGCAATTAAAGTTGGGTTTTATTTTTTGTATTATCAGCATTTACACAAATTGTAAGTAGAAGAGGCAGAAAATTTGCAAATTTCAGAATGTTGTCTTTGGAAAAGAGTAGAGTTTTCCCACACTTTATTTTTACCACCTCAAAGTACAAGTTTTCCTATATCTTTTATAGCTAATGAGAAATGATTTTGTCCACCAGCTATCTAATGCTACTGGTTTGGCCTCAGTGCTGCGAAGACATAAGCATGCATTTAACTTGGTACACTGTGATTAGTCTTCTTGAAGTAAATGACAATATTTCCACCACATAAAGGTAAATACAGGATCAAGGCCTATGAATACGATAGCTTGACATATCAGGTAAACAAGCAAAAGTAGTTTCAGTAACTATACTCACTCCAAGAGTCCTCTATGGAAAAAACAGTACAGGTTGAACCTCCAAATCTGGGAATCTCTGGTCTGGCAACATACATGATCCTGTAGGGCCATGGATGATGCTGGACCAAAGAGACTGGGAGGCCAGGATTGAGAGCCGGCAGAATGCAGGACTGGGGAGCCCTGGCTGGCCCAGCAGTGGCTGGACCAGGCAGCGGCTGCAGAGCCCCAGACAGGCTAGGGAACCCCTGCGTCAGCAAGGCTTGGTGGGTGGGAAGCCCCACCCTAGCAAGGGAACTCCCAATATCAACAGTGCCAGGCAGTGAACGGGGAGCCCCTGTCCTAGCCAGGGAACCCCCTCAGTGGCAGTGGGTCAAGGCAGCAGCTGCGTGATCCCAGGCCAGGGAATCCCCAGCAGGAGTAGGACTGGCCCCAGCAATGAGGCTGGCAGGGAACCTCAGGGAAGTGCCAAAGGGAGGGGGGTCAGGTGACTAGTCCTGGCCGGGGAACTACTTGGAATCCCCAATAGCAGTGGGACTGTGGTGGCCGGATGGTCCCAGCAAGGAAATCTCTGGTGAGAGCGGGGCTAGGCAGGGGAGCCTTGGCCGGGCTCCCCCAGGGAACAAACATTCATCAGCAGTGGGGCTGGCAGTGATCTGGGTGGGTGGCAGGCAGACGGCCATGGCAGGAGAGCCCTGGGGAACCCCCAGAGACAGCAGGGCTATCAGCGACCAGACGGGGAATTCTGGTGGCAGTATGGGCAGCAGGGTGGGAGCTGTAGCCTTGGGAGTTCTAGGGAGAGGAACTCGGGAGTGAGGTGCCAATAGAGGAGCACTGACCTCCCCTGGTCCGGCAAACTCCCTAGTTTGGGACACCTCAGGTCCCCAGGCTGCCGGACCAGGGAGGTCCAAGCTGTAGCACACCAATTTCCTCTGACAGCATCCACTAACATAGCTTGGAAATCACAAAGGAGTACAATATCAAAACATTAAGCAGTTATTTAAAAAAAAAAGAGAGAGAGAGAGAGAGAGAGAGAGAAATGTTTCAAACTAGCAACTAAAAGTGACTTTTATTGTGCCATTATTTATAAAAGACCGATCACCAAAAAGTTACATATGTACCTTTAAAGCAGATTGCGCACAGAGTTATACATATTGCACTTAGTAATAAATAAATACATATAGTGACTACTGTTATAAATATTTATAGCTGTTCCAATCATCAGATGCAGGCTTTAAATTATGCAATTTTTCTAGATGTAAAAATTAAAGAATATTACCTCATAATTGTTCCATCTCCAGCAAGCTTAAGAAAGTTTCCATCTTCCAGATCCAAGGCTAATCCTTTAAAGCTAAAATTAAGTTTATTTAAAAGAAGAAACAAGAAAAGTAGTAATTAGATAAGAAATTTTATCTGACAGATAGTGAAGCACAGACGTTTCAAATGATATACAGTTATAACTAGAATGCAATTTTGCAACACAAAGAGAAGCCTTCAGTCTCTAAAGACTTTCACACGAGTAACTTTATAACTCGGCTACCCTCTGAAGCTCCTTTATTTATATAAGTAAACATATGAGGTGAAATCCTAGACATACTAAAGTCAATAACAAAACTCCTCTGATTTCAATGGGTCCAGGATTATTCCAAACTCAGTAAGATTACTCATATCAATAAACATAATTTATAAGTGTTTGGAGGATGAGGGCCTAAATTTCCACAGCCCAAGTGTGTGCATTTTAGCTATTTGGAATTTTATATTAAGAAGTAACAATATCTAATTAGTTAATAGTACGTAGTTACTTGGGCTCACTACTAGTTAGAATGGACAAATGACTACCTGACAGCCCAAACATTAACGGGTGTTTTATTATAGTTCAACATGAAGGTAAAACTACAGTGCAGTTTCATTAATCTGAAACATTTAAGATACATTCAGATAAATAGAAGTTCATGTAATTAGGACAAGAAGCCAAGTAATGATTTATATTGTTTGGAGAAGCAAAGAATGGAAAACATACATATGATTCAACCGCAGCCATACCGAATGAACTCTGGAATTTTTAGAGCCCTCTCGTATCCACACAATATGCATATATTCATATCGTGATGTTTCAGTACAGGCAGTCCCCGACTTACGCGGATCCGACTTATGACGGATCCGCACTTACGAACGGAGCTTTCTCGCCCCGGAAGTCGGGGCGAGAAAGCCCCGTTCGTAAGCTGCTCCGGTGCCCCTGGTCTGCTGGAGACCTTCTCCAACAGACCAGGGGCACCGGGCGGGTTCCCGCGCTTCTGAGGCTTTGCCAGAGCAAAGCCTCGGAAGCGCGGGAACCGCTGCTGCTGCCACTTGGGTGCCGGTGCCTGTGGTCTGCTGGGGACCGTCCCCAGCAGACCACAGGCACCGGGTCTCATGCGGCAGCAGCGGGGGTTCCCGCACTTCTGAGGCTTTGCTCTGGCAAAGCCTCAGAGGCGCGGGGAACCGCCGCTGCTGCCGCTCCAGTCTGGGTGCCTGTGGTCTGCTGGGGACACTCCAGTCTGGGTGCCTGTGGTCTGCTTCAGTCAAAGCGGCAGCAGCGGCGGTTCCCCGCGCCTCTGACGCTTTGCTCTGGCAAAGCCTCAGAGGCGCGGGACCCCCCCGCGGCTGCGGCTTCAGTCAGGGTGCCTGTGGTCTGCTGGGGACCGTCCCCAGCAGACCACAGGCATCCAGACTGGAGCCGCAGCCGTGGCGGGGTCCCGCGCCTCTGAGGCTTTGCCAGAGCAAAGCCTCAGAGGCGCGGCACCCCGCTGCCGCTGCGGCTCTGCTCCCCGTGTCCCTGGTCTGCTGGGGGGGGGGGGCGCAGCTAGTGTGCCCCCCCCCCTGCTGACCAGGCTTTTGTTTTGGACTCTGGGGCAGAGCAGCTGGGGCGCTGCCGATTGGTCCTGCAGCGCCCGTGGGCACTATTGGACCAACCCGGCAGCACCCCAGCTGCTCTGCCCCAGGTCCTGATTCAGCCGCTGCTGGTCAGTTTCAGCAGCGGCTGAATCAGGACGTCTGGGGCAGAGCAGATGGGGTGCTGCTGGGTTGGTCCAGTAGCACCCCAGCTGCTCTGCCCCAGGCGTCCCCAAGTCAGCTTCTGCTGAAACTGACCAGCGCTGACTACAGGAAGCCCGAGGCAGAGTTGCTCTGCCCTGGGCTTCCTGGAATCAGCTGCTGATCAGTTTCAGCAGCAGCTGACTTGGGGACGCCTGGGGTTCTTAAGTTGATTCTCTATGTAAGTCAGAACTGGCGGTCAGTTTCAGCAGTGTCTGAATCTGGACGCCAGTTCCGACTTACATACAGATTCAACTTAAGAACAAACCTACAGTCCCTATCTTGTACGTAACCCGGGGACTGCCTGTATATAAAAGTAACACTGAGATGAAAAGACTACCATAATTTAGTGAATATAACCTGTGGGTTATATTCGTTTTTACAACTCCTGCCCTCCTCCCCCCACAGGGTATACTCGGGTGTGGGGTATACCAAATTTTTTTTACACACCATTTCACAGCACGGTTCCTCCGCAGCCTCCAGCCAGTGAGCACTCCCCGGCCCAGTTCCTGCGCAGCCTCCAGCCTCTGGGCGGGGGAGCGCTCACCGCCCGATTCCTCCGCAGCTGTAGGAAGGGGCAGAGGGAGAGCTCATCCGGCTGTGCAGGAACCGAGCAGTGAGCACTCCCCCGCCCGGTTCCTGCACAGTCTCCAGCCTCCAGATTCCAGGCGGTGAGCGCTCACTGCCTGATTCCTCCGCAGCCGTAGGAAGGAGCAGGGGGAGTGCTCATCCCGCTGCACAGGATCCGGGCGGTGAGTGGCTGGCTGATTTCCCCCTTTTCCCCCACCATAAATATACCCCCGGCAAAGCCTTGTATATCCTGCGGGTTATACTCATGTGCAGGGTATACAAGATTTTTTTAACTCAAAAAGCAAAAACCACGGGGTATATTTGGGAGCGGGGAATATTAGCTAAAAGACGGTACTCCAAATATAGATATCTCACTCCAAATGCTAACATTGTAAATGAATAAACCAAACAACATTTTATCTGAAATAGGATCATATTAAAAAGTAATCACACTGAAAACACTATATTAGCTTTTAGACCTAAAATGAAAACTATATTAGCTATTGTTTTGATTCACCAGTAAGTGCATACATATTACATTGCCTTTATCTTTGGAACTGGAACACGTTTTAAACGGCTAATCTAGAGCCAAGAGATCCAGGTTTTTAATATAGGTCAGTATCTTGCCTGTTCACAAATGAAAAATATTAAGAGTGGAAGAAATTTAAGACATGCACATGTGATGACACTGACAAAAAAGCTTATGCCTAGGGTTCTAAAACCACAATTTACTTGCTGCAACACTATGAGAAAGTCAATTAAATTCTATGCAATTTAGTTTTCTCCCACCATAAAATGAGGATAATATTTACTAGTTTTTGTAAAATCTATATGTAATGGCTCAGAATTTATTAAAGCTGGTTGACAAATCTCAACTTTTTCAAAAGGAGAGAATTTTAATTTAATGTTTTTTTCAAATTTTTTGAAACCTTTAAATTAAGAAAATTTTAACCAGCTCTGCCATTTATTATTTTGGAATTGTGTCATTCAATATAATTTGACTTTTAAAAAATGATTTAGGAACTTGAGATAGGTTCTTTGGTGGGTCTCACAATCATAACAGCTCTTTAGTAATACAAGTTATTTTCCCAGCCTCACAAAAATTGTGGAATCAAGGAAATAAGAAACTTTTAAACAATACTTACCAAAAGTCCCAGCTTTCTGGAGTTATATTCAGCAAGCCTTTATCATACCCCTTCTCAGTTACCAGGTACCGGGCAAAGCTATCATATATAAGCTATAAATTAAAAAAAAAGAAAAAAAAGAAAAAAGAAAAACTTTCCTTACCCATACAAGTAAAATGGGTGATTAATATGAGAACTTATCCCTGAATTTATAAATCAATTCTTAATTTTAATTAATTTTTAAATAATCATGAGTCACAGCGACATTTAAAATACTGTTTGCCATTGTTTCTGCAGTACGATGAAATTTCAAGAATTAAGTAACAGACAGAAAATATGTACAATTTTATTTTGGCAAAAAAGCCAAAACATTGCAGAGCTGAATTTCTGAGAACACTTTGTGAAAGCTATGTAATACATTAATGTTACATGTATAGCAGCACATAAAAAAACCCTGTCAACTAGTCATTTCCTAGAGCCAGAAAAGCTTTAGTTCAGACAAATGCTGTTGAAAGTGGAAGTCAGGCTATTGAAAAGTTGACATCTTAACCATTTTTTGAAGGACAATTGTATTGTCAACTAAATTACTTTTTTTTTTTTTTTTTGCAAAAATGGATCTCTCAGTGGAAAACTTTGGATATTAATTTTTCAATATCAAAATCCAAAATCCAGTGACTCGTGTGATCATAATGAACTGTACCTATCATAGCTGGCTTACCAATAACAACAGGAGCCATCACAAATATTAATTACTGAAAATCATCCTGCAACATTCTGTGAATGAATGTAGACATTATGGCTACGTCTACACTGTTCTTGCAGCTGTTCTTGCACAAAATCTTGCCGGGTGTCTACACTGCACGCACGTTCTTGTGCAAGTAAATTTACAGTCTAGCATCGGAAAAAAGGGCTTCTTCCGCAAGTGTTATTTCTCTCCCCACGAGGAATAAGCCCTTTTGCGCAAGAGGGCAGTGTAGATAGGCAACATGAATTTCTTGTGCAAGAAACCTCTATGGCTAAAATGGCCACCAGAGCTTTCTTGTGCAAGAGAGGATCCACACTGCCACAGACGCTCTTGCACAAAAACACATCTCTTCCACAAAAGCACATGCCAGTAGTATAGACATGCTCTTGTGGAAGACTTTTTGTGCAAGAACTCTTCCGCAAAGCAGTTCTTGCGCAAGTAGGTGCCAGTGTAGATGTAGCGTATAGGTGGAAGGAAAAAAGAAAAGGGACAAGGCATATGCAAGTCTTGCAAAACATTCTAGAGTGTAAACTTGCAACTAGATGGTATTTAGGGAAGAAACAAAAGTCAATGAAACAACACGGGGAAACAAAAGGAAAAACTATGTAGCACTTTAAAGACTAACAAGATGGTTTAATAGGTGATGAGCTTTCATGGGCCAGACCCACTTCCTCAGATCATATTCTGGAAGAGAACTGGCATGACCATATATAGCAAAGGAATACAATGAAAAAAGTGAACACATTATTAACTGACAAATCAGATTTAGTACAGAAGGTGAGTAGGGACCTTGGGCAGCAGCCCCTGCTGGAAGCAAGGAGCCAGGATATAATAGCAGCCTGGCTCTGACCTCTGAGCCTGAGAACGAGCCTGGCTGAGAGCAAGTAACTAAGGGTGTGTCTAGACTACCTAGTTTTGTCGACAAAAGTGGACTTTTGTCGACAAAACAATACCAGCGTCTACACTACCGCGGAGTTCTGTCGACATAACGTCAACAGAACTCCGCGGTTTTGTCGACGCTGGTATACCTCATTTTACGAGGCAAAACACCTTCTGTCGACAGAGTTCTGTCAACAGAAGGTGTTATTGCCTGTAACATTGCGTCCAGACTACGGAGTTCTGTCGACAAAGCGGCTTGCTTTGTCGACAGAACTCCATGTGTCTGGACGCAAATTGTCGACGGAAGTTTTGTCGACAGTATCTGTCGACAAAACTTCCGTCGACAAAACGCGGTAGTCTAGACGTACCCTAAGAGCATGGTGGGCAGAAAGGCTCTAGCTGAAGCCCACCCTCTCGCCTTGGGGTAACAGCATGATTTGTGAGCAGTTTTCTTGTTTATTTTCCAGCTCCTGCATGAAGCTGTGAAATTGACAATGACAACCAACAGCTGACCTAAATAACCCATAATCTACATGGACACTACGTCACCCTAGCTACACCAACACAAGTCCTACGCCTCTTGTGGAGATGGAGTAATTATGTTGCTATAGCAGGGCATGTACATTGGTGGAAGCAAGGCTGTAGTGCAGTGGTGGACAATCTGCAGCCCATGGACCGCATCCAGCCCACTGGGGTTCTCCATATGATCCACCAGACACTTTGTTTACCATTGCCCATGTGCAGGGTTTCCATCCACATAGTTTTTTCGGCCCAGCATTCCTGAAGTGACATGCCTAGGCTCACTGGATAACTTGATGGTTACATGTAGGAGAGTACATAATCAGGCCTCCTGGAGCATTTAGATGTCTTCTTGTAGCTAGCATTTATCACTTAATCCTGATACAGTGGCAGCAGTGCAAGGTGGCAGGCGTGAACTACCTACCCTCCTACGCATAACCATGTAACCGCTGAAGTTTTCAGTAGTTACACAATTACTTAACTAAATGCATTTTAACATCGCTAGTGTAGACCAGGCCTAAGCTTTATAAGAAGCATTTCCAGCACATATTCACACTCAAGACATTTTTGTGAAGTAAGGCAATGTGAAACAGATGAAAATAAACAGTTCCTCACCTCTCCCTCCCAGTAAGAACAACAGATTCTGAAGCTTCAGAAAGAAGCTGCATGCTCATATGCTAAACATTTTATTTTAAGCACCTAAGATTTCACTAGTCATCAAATGAAGATGAGTCATCCAAAAATATTAAAGGCCTGAATTTCAAAGACGCTAAGATCTTACCACGCTCTTCAATGGTAGCTGCCTCTGCATTCAACAGCTATAAAACTCAGCTCCTAAGAGTGTTACAGCTACAAAGGCTAAGAAAATCGAACATTTGGCATTTTGTCTACACTTGAAATACTCTAGCTGTGCCACTGTAGCACGTCACTATGGACACCACTTACACTCATACAATCATAGAATCCCAGGGCTGGAAGAGAGCTCAGAAGGTCATCAAGTCCAACCCCCTGCCCAAAGCAGGACCAACCCCAACTAAATCATCCCAGACAGGACTTTGACAAGTCAGGAGTTAAAAAACTCTAGGCATGAAGATTCCTAGGTAACTCATTCCAGTGCTTCACTACCCTCCTAGTAAAATAGTTTTTCCTGGACCTCTCCCATCACAACTTGAGACCATTACTCCTCGTTCTGCCATCGGTCACTACTGAGAACAGCCTCTCTCCATCCTCTTCCAAACCTCCCTTCAGGTACTTGAAAGCTACTATCAAATCCCTGCTCATCTTCTCGTCTGGAGACTAATTAAGCTCAAATCCCTCCTCCTCTCCTGGTAAATCATTGGGGGATGGGGAATGTCTCCTATTGCTGTAGTTAATCTTCCTCTCCCAGAGGCGGTAAGAATTGTTCTGTTACCCTAACGCGGTCAACACCACTATGTGACTTGGGGTGTGAATTTTTCAGGGCTGAGCAACACAGCCAGGTCAAAGCCAAGCCTGACTCCATTCACTTTACTTGGGCTCAAATTTCTACTGAATTAGAATGGGACAGAGATCAAAACAGATAGTTTTGGTTTAAGCTTCCAAGAAGGTGTAACTAAACACACATGCATATAGCAAATTTAATCTCAACAAGATCCAGAGGTACATTCTACTTAAGATGCGTCCCTACTAAATTTTCAGACCCTGAGTTAAAAATCTCCCCCCACCCCCAAGTACCCTTATTAAAACAATGGTGTAAGTTTGCCCAGCTGCTCACAATTTAAAAAGCGGGGCAATGTCAACAAAAGCAGCGGAGCTAGACAGCCTCCTGACCAGCTCTGCAGCTTCCCATGAGAACACCCCAGGGAGCTCTGTCTTGCAGCCAGCTCTGGGCGGGGCGGTGGCAGCTACAAGCTGGGCACAAGAACCTATGGGCGGGGCCTCGCTTCTCGGGCCGGGCCGGGCGCCGTGCAGCCGAGGAGCAGGAGAAAGCAGCGCGCGCCTCCTCGCGTGCCCCGCTGCAGCCAACCCAGGCAGAGACGCCCAGGGACCTGCTGCAACCCCTCCCCGAACTGCCCGGGCTGGGCGGCTGCCAGGGGTTTCCCCAGCTGCAGGCGGGGCGGGAAAGGCTGCAGCAAAGCTGGCTCCGCAGCTCCGGGAGCCCAGCCCAGCCCCCCGCCACTCACCCGGGCGGTCTCCGGGAGGTGGTAGCAGCACAGCGTGTGGTCCAGGTCGAAGCCGATGGCGTCGCAGGCGGCCAGAGAGAAGGGCCGGGTCATTGCTGCGCGGGCGGCGCCGGGGCTGGCCACGGGAAAGGGAAGCGGCGCTGCTACTGCTTCCTGCCGCGGCTGCTCCCCACGCGCTGCTGCCGGCCCGCCCTCGCCGCTCCCCAGGAGCTCACCTGCTCCCGCCCGGGCAGGGGTGACCTGTGCTGGCATCGCGGAGGCGCAGCGCCCCCCTCTGTCCCTGCTTGCAGCGTAATTGCTAAATGGGGTGTCCCGTCGGCACCAGCCCTCCTGGGACCTGCCCCTCTCCCCTGCACCGTGTGGCACTGCTCGCCCGGCCACGTATGCGGGGCGCTGGCTGATGGGGGCATCAGGGAGAGGTGTAATGGCCTGGTCCTCATGAGACGCCAGAGATCGCTCGCCATTTACGGGGAAGAGCGTTGGTAGCCTGGCTCTTTCCTTTTCACCTCAGGGGAGCGTTTACTTTTCTCCTCCCTTGCTGCTGGAGGCCTGTGTCCCTGGAAAACAAACCCCCTCCTCAGATTGTATAGTTCCAGCACAGTTATGGTGACCATATTTTCTCAACCAAAATTAGGGACACATTAGCCATGCCCCCTGACCCAACAAGAAGTCCCACCCATGGAGGTAGTACTCCTGGGGTCAAGATGGGCACAGGACCAGAAGTAAAGGGTGTTGTGTGACCCCTCTAAGAACTCCTCCTACTGTCCTCCTACCAATAGGGATGGGTTTGGTCCCCACACGATGCCCCCCACCCATGCAACTATTCTGCAATTGCATTAACCCGATTTGCATTGCATTAAGGTGGGGAGGGCTGAGGGAATTGTTCCTTCTAAGATTTTCCTCCTGTGAGCAGAGTGAATTTTGTCTTGCGCACCAGTATTGAGTTTTGTGCGCTTGTTCAGATGTGTGCCACTGTGGCACCCAAGTTATTAAAAAATATCTTATAAACCTCTCCCTTTTCTCTCTGCTGCCATGTCTCCTCCTTTCCCCCTCCCCTCACTCCATCTGCTTCCCTGGTGCCTGCTGTCCCCCACTCCTCACCCTTCTGTGCTTTCCTGACTCTTGCCCTTCTCACTCCCCTCAGCCCTCCTGGGACCTGCCCCTCTCCCCTGCACCAGCCCTTCTCTTCCCCCTGTGCCCACTCCTCTAGCCCCACTCTGGTCATCTGTAGCTACTCCTCCCCATCCCCTCTCCTAACACCTCCCACTACCTTGCCTCTCTCTTCTGCTCTCTGGTGCCTGTCCCTCCCCTCCACATGTCTGCCTTTCTGCTTCACCCCTTCAATCCCCTGGCACCTTCTCTTACCCTTGCACCTTCCTGGGGCCTCCTCCTTCCCTGATTGCCCCTGCCTACCTTGCCCTTTTTCTCCCTGGTGCCCTCCCCCTCACCATCCTTTGCCCTAGTTCTCCTCACGAACTTCTGTGCCCTTACACGACTTGCTCCATCCCCTGCCTTCCTCATGCCCACCCCTCCTTTCAACCCCTATTCCCCCACTCCTCCCCTCTCCTCTTCCTCCCTCTTGCCCCCATTGTCCCTCCCCTCTCCTCTTCCAGCATTACCCTCTCCCCCATCCTCTCCTACCCCCACTGACCCCTTCCTTCCTACCCTTTTCCTCATTGTCTCCTCTTGGCCCCCTGGCATTTGTCTCTCCTCCACTGTGTACCTTGCTGTCTTTCCCTTTCTTCTTCTGCCCTGCCCCCCTCTCCCTTAGCACAAGCCCCTTCTTCTCCTCACTCTCCTTCCCCTTAGTTCTCCCCCTACCTCTTCCTTCACCTTCTGCCTTCCAGTTGCGGGGCTGGAGCTTGCAGTCTGACCACAGAAGCCCCTGCAGCTCCAGCCCTAGCTGGGACTGCAAGCCAAGACTAGAGTGGAGGCCACCTGTAGTGCTATTTCTAATGCCTCAGTCTGGGTCATCGTGGGCAGCCCCGGCTCCAGCTGGAGTCAAGCAGCAGCTGCACAAGGCACATCCTGGTGAGGCTGCCCTGGCTGGAAAGCACCTTACGCGGTTGCCACTTGACTCCAGCTGGAGCTGGGGCTGCCCATGGGAACCCAGACGGTGGTACTAAGAATAGCTCATCAGGGGCCTCCGCTCCAATCCCAACACCTGCAGAGCTGAACGTGCCCCACCCCACAGTGCCCTAGCCAGGGCTCCGTGTGGCTCCTGCCAGGGCTTCAAGACGGCCCGGAGGAGAAGGAACTGGGCCACCGGACTAGGACCTCATGTTGGAGAGGCAGTCCCTCAGGGGAGAGGAAGGCGAGGGAATAAGGGAGGGGCCGCATGCCACCAGAAGCTTGCTCGGCTGCCCTATGCACCCTGCTGGGGAGGAGAAGAGGAGGCTGCTGCGCTGCTCCGGTGTCCCATCAAGTAGTGCAAGCCTGCACAACTTGGAAAGCTGCGAGGGCCATATTACTCCAAAGAATATGGGGCCACAAGGGTAGGTTTGGGGGGAGGGGGGATACTTTATTAAGAATTTTTCAAATAAATCAAACAATTTTTTAATTATTTTACTTTTTATTTATGAATCATGGAAAAATGAAAAACATCTGTTCCGATGAAAGAAAACATTTCTACTTTTCCTAATTACCTTGCAAACTTAATGAGAGATATTACATCTCTTTCTGGCAACAAGCTTGTCGTATTCGGGAGTCATATTTGAAGTGGATATTTTCATAATATTACTACTAATATTAAAAGCTCCTGCGGTGTCTGTTCCTCTCCTCCCCCTACACTCCACCTGCCCTCTGGAGCTGCAAGGTCCTCTGGGGGATGGGGGTCAGTCAGACCCGATCGGGGGTGCCTCTGCCCAGCTCTCCGTCTCACTGCCGGTCCAGGTCCCTCTTCCCCTGGGGCCATCCTTCGGGACCTCCCAGGAGCACTCCGCCTGAGCCTCGGTGTTTACAGCCAGTCTGGCGGCTCCCTCCCCAGAGGGATGCCCCGCTAGGCTTTTGAACTGCCCTCTTGCCAGCTGGTCCATTGTGGGGTTCCTCTCTCCCCGTTCGGCCAGAGACCTGGCTATCTCCGGCTTCTGGCGTCCTCTGCCAGCCTCCCGAAGCCACACTCTGCCCCCCTTCTCGGCTGCACAGCTCTGGCCTTTGAAATGGCTGCGGGGCCGCCGGAGCACGTGCAGCAGCGCCAGACGATGCCGGGCGGCACAGCCTCTGACACCGCTGGCGTCTGCAGGCATGGGCGAGGGGTCGGGCTCACCTCGTCACAACTGTTCACGGGCTGCACAGTGAGTGCCTGCGGGCCGCATGTTGTGCAGGCCTGAAGTAGTGAAATATCCACTGGGACTTTCCAGGACATTTCTCTACTTAATGAGGCATTGGGACAGAGCATTTAAATTTGGGACAGTCCTGGAAAAAATGGGACATATGGTCAGCATAAGCACAGTGAGCGAATATTACTATATGCTGGTAGTGTCTGTTGTTTATCATGAATCTTACAATTCTCTGTGTGGCTTTTTTTAAAGCTGTAGCTGCTGGCATCATGGGATTAGATTAAACTCTTCACTTTCATTTTTAAAAAATCAAGCTTCTAATTCTTACAGTTGCAAACGCTTGAAAGGTGTCATTTAAATGCAACCTGAAATGCTCAGAAATGAGAAGGCAAATAAAATGAGCCCATGCTTTAAGTTTTTAAAACCTTGTGATTTTTTTAAAATCAAGATTAAACTATTCCCTCAGGAAAAATAATGGAATTTGAAATAAGATGCATATATTGAACTGGTAATTCATTCATGTATACTCATTCAGTGCTAAGCTATATTTAACCAAAACTGCAAATACATTTTCCCCTGAAGTGGGAAGACATAAGACAAGACAGAAAAAAACCTCACCCAGGTGGAAGATGGTGAAATACTTGAGACTTGATCAGCAGCTCACTGACCGTATATAAAAAAGGTGGCCAAACTGCATCTTGTGAGCTATAATGTGGCCTGCAGAGCCTCTCACTCCTTCCCCACCCTTTCTCAGCCCAGGACTGGCTCTCGCTCCACCCAACCCCAAGGCCATGGCAATGCCAGGATGCAAGGTGGCAGGACCATATGATCAGGGAAGCAGCGGCCTACTTGAGCCCCCCTCCCTCCTCCAGGTTTTTAGCCCCCATCACCCCAATGAAAGAACATTTCAGTGATGTAACAAAATCTTTATTTTTGAGTGAAAGATGTAGTTTGTATATAAACAGTAGAACGTTTATATACAACAGAAGAGAAAGTTGTTTTTTAAACAGTTAGCACATTTTCCTTACTGATATTGTTTCTAATATACACCCTGTTTTCTTTGTAAACAGACATTGGTTTTTTATGTATTCTTTATGGGAGGAGGGTTGTGGAGGGAAAGGTAAGGGAGGGCCATTGGGGAGGCCTTGGGGAGAGTCAGTGGGCTTCTTCAGCGAATCTCTCCCTCAGGGCCTCTCGGAGGTGAACACCAGACTGGTGAGCCTGGTGGATGGCAGTTGTCCGGGCTGCTCGAATTGCCTCCCCTTGCCACCAGCACTTGTCCCCCACCCTGGCAGGAAGGCCTCATCTTTCCTCTCCACAAGGTTATGGAGCAAACAACATGTGGCCACCGCCTCTGGGATGCTGCATTCGCCCATGTCCAGCCGTATGAGGAGGCATCAAAACCTCCCTTTCAAGTGGCCAGATGCACATTCCACTTGCATGTGAGCCTGGCTAAGATGTATGTTGAAAACTTCTTGCTCGCATCCAGGTGGCTGGTGTAGGGCTTCATGAGTCACAGCATCAGGGGTTAGGCCACTTCAGCCACAATGCACACCGACATCTGCATGTCCCCAAGAGTGAGGTCCCGCTGTGGGAAAAATATTTCTGCCTGCAACCTGCGGTACAGGTACAAGTTGCAGAAGACGCAGGCATTATGTGCCCACCTCGACCACCCAACATAAATGGGACGACTCAATGTAATTATCATTTGGCAATTTAAAGTGTATTTATTTAGTAAACAGAGTAAATATCCCTTGAATTTTCAGTGTCTTTTATTTAAAGCTCCATCTGTGACCAGAAAATTTAGTCTAGGAGTTTTAAAGAGGCCTAAGGTAGTTCAATTGAACTAGTTTGCAATTGAAACAGTCAATAGAATGGGAAGTCACCCAGGACTACATGTGTAAGTATCTACTGCAGGTCTATAAGCATTGGCAGGTTTGAGTATCTCTTCAGTAATATTGAGAAAAATGTGAAATATTTGGATGGAGGGCCTTTTTTCGAGATGCAAAATAATATTATTTCTATTTTATTTCTCTTTGTCCTGACACTTCTCTTTTCCCCACTGGCTGCTTTCAGCTCATCCAATGGTTTCCTATTACATGTTACTCATTTCAAAGAACATACAATTGTACTAGGAATCTAACACTGAAAATAAAAGGAGAGTGAGAGTGTCAACAGTATTTGAGAATCTGGCGTTGTGTAAAAATGTCTAAAAGTTTAATCTCTGCAACTACCCATTAATGTCAGGTCTTAATATAATTATGTATGAAGTTTAAAAGGCAAAGGATTATTTTAACCTTAACATGGCAGCTTCATTATATAATGAAACATTTTTATGTCAAACTTCTTTAATACCTTCAAATTGCCCTGATGAGTTTTATTTTAATGCCTTCACCTCTTAATTTTCAGTATAATCTTTTTTTTGTAAAAATACCGAAACTATGTGTGTGTGCAAGAGGGAAAAAACTACCATAGAACAAACATTGAAAAGTTAAGGCCTCATCCTGTAAAAGCTCAGATCAATGTGGAACTGTGCTACAGTCAGGCTGTGTCTACATTGACGTAATCTCTCACAAAAGCGGCTGCTTTTGTGCAAAAACTTGCTGCCTGTCTACACTTGCCGCGAGTTCTTGCGCAAGGACACCGACGTTCTAATGTATGAAATCAGTGCTTCTTGCGCAAGAACTATGATGCTCCCGCTTGTGAATAAGCCCTCTTGCGCAACTGTTTTTGCGCAAGAGGCCAGTGTAGACAGGCAACATGAATTTCTTGCGCAAGAAAGCCCTATGGTTAAAATGGCCATCAGAGCTTTCTTGCGCAAGAGAGCGTTTACACTGGCATGGATGCTCTTGCACAAAAGCACAGCTCTTGTGCAAAGGCACATGCCAGTGTAGACGCTCTCTTCTGGAAGACTTTTTTCACAAGAACTCTTCCGCAAAAGAGTTCTTGCGCAAAATCATGCCAGTATAGACGTAGCCTCAGTGAGAGGCTGTGCAGTGGCAAGGTTCTGCCTCCCTGCCTTTCATTGTTGGACCAGGGCTTGAGGGGAGTGAAGTTACTCATGTTCTTAAAATTAAGCAAGACTGCAGGACCGAGTTCTACATTTGTAAGGTCTAATTGTAAATACATTTATATTAGAAGATTTACCTGTCATTTCTTGGGTTGTTAACTCAATACTTTTTTTGGGGGGGGGAGAATGAAAATGTACATGCTTCAAATCATTGATCTGGGGCTGGGGGCTGGGAGGGTTCAGTATAAAGCTTCCCCAGGGAAAAGACAACCCCTGCTCTCCTCTCACTGCAGCTGCTTGCAGCCAGGTGAACAGCACGTCTGCATGGTCACTGCAGCTCCAGTTAGCTCAGTCATGGGAGGGTACAGGTCCAGTTTTGTCTGTCCTCTGCACTCCCCAGCCAGAGTGAGGAACCCAGCAAACTGTGCATTTTCTTTTCGCTCCCTGATGAAGAGGAACAGCCAGCAATGTTCCCACACAAATTGGGAGGAGGAGAGGGAGGAATTAATTCCCCTGCCCTCCCTACATGGCGCCTTGGGGTGGGAGGCATAGAACTGGGGCAGTCCGGGGGAGCGGGGGGGCAGTGTGGACATCCCCAGCTAGCATCTTTCAACTGCCTGGTGATTCGGTCTTTTTTCTCTATGGTTTTATCCCATTTTCCTGGCACAACCAAGCTCTTATCTTGCTTTAAATTATGATAAGAGGAATCTATATACTGAATTTGGTGGTCCTCACTATGATTATAGTTCTTACAACACAAACTCCTTTCAAGGATAGCATCAGGAGTGGGTAATAATTTTTAATCGGTGGCAACTCCAAGATTTTGTTAAGTGGTGATGGGCCACACTTCTTTGGAGGGGGACGTGAGGTCTGGGACAATGGATGGGGTATAGAAGGGAGTCTTGGATAGAGGACTTTGGTGCAGGTGGGAGCATGGGGTCTGAAAGAGAGTTTGGGTGAAGGAGGGGGTTATGATCTAGGGCAGGGAAATGGGGTGGAGGGTCAGGGAGGCGTATGTGTGCAGGAAAGGATTCTGCCTGGGAGAGGGCTGTAGGAGGGAGTGCAGGGTTTGGTAGGGAGTTGTGACCTGGTGGAGGTAGGGAGAAAGGATACAGTAGCCTGGGGCAAGTAGTTGGGGGGAGAGTAGGTTTGGGGTGCCAGGAACAGGCTTTGGCTGGGAGGTGCTTACCTAGGCAGTTTCCAGTCAACAGTTCTGCAGGCACCTGAGCCTCCCTGCCTTTGTGCTGGGCAGCTGCTCCATGTGGGTCTGCTCCAGCACAGGGAGGGAGGAGTTGAGAGAAAATGAGGAGGCATCATTCACTACCACTGTCGTCAGCAAAAATTTCTCATCTCCTATTGGCTGGAAACTGGCCAATGGGAGCTGAGGGATTTTGTGAGGGAGGCACACTACACCAGGAATAGTGTGAAATGACTGAGGACCACAATATGTAAGAAACTTAATTCTGAAAAATAAGGTTAACATGCTTTTAAAAAAAATCTGAAAGCCAATACCAGAATACAAATGCAAGGATTGGTGGTATTCCATCTTTATTATCTTGTTATGTCTTTAGGATATCATAACTTAACTCAAGAGGAGTTACTCTTGAAAAAGAGCTCTATGTAGCTCGAAAGCTCATCTCTTTCACCAATGGCTGTTGGTCCTATAAAAGATATTGGAGACACCTTGTCTCTTTAATAACCTAACTTACACTGGTCTCCTTCTGAATAAAAGAAGAATTAATTGTTTTGCAGTTTAATTAATAGCAAAACTCCTGATGGCTTTCCCATTTCCAGTAAATTTTCTCCAGTTTTCTATTTAATATATTTTGAAACTTTCTCTTAGGATACAGATGAAGATTTATTTTTCTTCAAGAGTTTGCTTCATTTTGGTAAAGAGATCTCTACTGGATGCCTAGAATAGCTATACATATATAATTTACTTATAATAAGCACAGTTATTTGGTGCTCTCTAACACAAATGTTCTTTACAGGATGTGTCATTTTCTGGTATTTATTTATATATTTAAACATTAATAAAGAGTGTTATGTGGCCAGAGCACAGGAGTTGGAGACAGGAATGTCTGAATTCTAATCACAGATTGTATGCTGATTCACTGTGTGACATCACACAAGTCACTTAATATCTATGCCTCAAATTCTCCATTGGTAAAATTGGGATAATAATTATTCCCTATCTTGCAGAGGTAATGTGAGACTTAATATGAGAATATTTGGAAACATAAGAATGAAATGCTGTTTTATTTATTATTAAAGCTTATTTTATTCATTATTAGTTTAATAAAATAAGGACTTTTTATGCACTCCAATTCAAAGTGAACATAAGAACAGCCAAACTGGGTCAGACCAACAATCCATCTAGCCCAGTATCCTGTCTGCCAACAGTGGCCAATACCAGATGCCCCAGAGGGAGGAAACACAACAGGTAATCCTCATGTGATCCCTCTCCTGTCATCCATTTCCAGACAAACAGAGGCTAGGGACACCATTCCTACCCATCCTTGCGAATACCCATTGATGGACCTAACCTCCATGAATCTATTTAGTTCTTTTTTGAACCCTGTTAAAGTTCTAGCCTTTACCGCATACTCTGGCAAGGAGTTCCACAGGTTGACTATGTGCTGAGTAAAGAAAAACTTCCTTTTGTTTGTTTAAAACCTGCTGCCTATTACAGCAAGTTATTTCTCATTTTACCAAGAGATTTCATTCAGAGAGCTTCCTTCTAAAATGTTCCTTTAGAAAAACTGGGCATTTAGGGAAGGTTTTTTTTTTTTTTTTTTTTAAATGTAGACAGGAAATTAAGTTAATGTATTTCATGTACTGTGTCAATATTGTAATAGAGATGTAGCAGTGTTAGTCTGGTCTTGCTGAAACAAAAGACAGGACTATGCAGCACTTTAAAAACTAACAAGATGGTTTATTAGGTGATGAGCTTTCATGGGCCAGACCCACTTCCTCAGATCAAATTGTGGAAGAAAATTGGCATGACCATATATACCAAAGGGATACAATCAAAAAATATGTGAACACATATAAATTAAATAGCTTCCCCAATTATCACCCCTAATATCATTATCTCATAGACACTAACCTCCCCCCTCCCCACCAACCCACACACTCCCCTCTGCTCTAAAATCTGATTTGTCAATTTTATATGTGTTCACATTTTGTTATTATATCCTTTCGGGATCTCACATCATTTTCAGTAGTCTTGTGCCTCTATAAACAGATCAACCTCACTGTTTAGGAAATATTCCAATAGTTGAATCATAATAGCATGCCTGTGAACGAAAGGCAGGACAGCAGAAAGAAGATAGGGAGCAGAAAAAGATACAAGAAAGGTGAAGGAAGATGACAGCAAAGAGAAATACCAACCACATTGATGTGACTCCTTACAAACTTTTTTATGAAACAGTCTCCATAAATTCTTTAGAACACAGAGGAAATTGAGATCAGCTGAGTGCTAGTAACAATTTGAGGAGAATAATGACTTTACACAATCTCATTAAAGATTGTTCTGAATAGGAGTCAAAAGATATCTGATAAAGATATCACACAGTCTGGAGGGACTTGCTACTTTGAATGCCTTCATCAGTGCAGCCTGCCAAACAGGGCAGACACCCAAACTGGTGGGTTTCAGTATAGATTTCACCAGGCCAGGCTCACTCTAGCAATCTTACTATGGACTCAAACTGTCACTTTGGACTCTCCAGTCTAGCATGCAATCCAGGTAAGCGGGGCCTACTGATAAATGGTCAGTCACACATTCCAAAGTCTCTGTCACTTACCCCAGATCAATTGGTACCCTAAATCTTACACCAAAGACAATACCTGTAGCCAAAACTATACCAAACAATGTAAAAATGTATTCACTAGGGAAAAAAATAACTATTTACAGATTAAAGCAGACAGACATATCAGCACAAATGAATTGCATGTCACTTCTCACAGCTCCCCTTGGTTGGAAACAGAAGACTGCAGCCAATGGGAGCTGTGAGGCTCTGTGCCTTTATGGATACTTAGATAAACAAAGCGTCTCACAGCCCGCCAGTGGCTTACCTGGGCGATCCTGTGACTCAACTTTGAAAACCCCTGATTTAGAATAACATACAGTGAATTGAAAAAATAGTGGCCCAGTCCTGACAGCAGCAAAACTGACATTAAATGTAATCAGAATAGGGTTTGGAATAGGGTTTGAGAAAGAATCATATACATTTGCATATTGCTTAAAAGAGCCTAATATCTCTGTGTTAATATGCTCCAAGCAAAGCCTGAAAGCATGTTCTTAAGTGCTGTGCTGACCAGGGTTGGATTTAATTACTGAATTAGGGTTTATGGAAGGAAGTGGTCAGATTTTTCTTGTTGAAAATGTACTTAATAGTTTTGAGGTTAGACAATACTAGCTAACATATGACATTACATTTTGACAGGATAATGATTTCAGACTTTCAGGCAAAACCAGATTTGCCATTAAAACAACTTACCAGTAAAGATAAAACTACTTTGTTTGTCCAGGGCAAAATCACACATGTAATTTAGTATAGCTATAAAGAATGGCAATTTACAAATTACAGGAACAAAGTTCAAGTGCTGCTTAAAAGGATTATAAACTGTAAGAAAAACAAAAGGCTGGTAATGTATTCCATTCTGAAGTGCAGAAAAAAGCAAATATTATTGGAGGGACAATAGTAAAGAAAAAAAGTAACACTGCATTTACTTTCTATTTATATTAAAAAAAAACAACAACATCGTTAATAGATTAAAGGGTCTAAAGCTCTAATTCAGGAAAGATAGACTATATATATTTTCTGATCTTTTCCCTTCCTTTAAAGATCAAGTTACTTGAATACAGTATTTTATTTGCCTAGAGCCTTTCCCAGAACTTTAAAACTTCTCTTTGTCTTACACTATCATAATGTATCACTGAGATTTTCAGAGAGGCATATTATATCAGGATATTTGAATTACCAATTATGTTTAATCAACTGTGCTTTAAAGAAGATTATAAAATGTAAATAGAGAACTGTGGAAGTATGGGTAATTTTGTAGTAACTTCATACACTAGTCAAGGGGTTCCCAAACTTTTTGACACGGTGACCAGTAAATCCATTCATGAGCTTTTGGAGGACCACTAACAGTCATTTGCATATTTGCATATTAATTAAGCAAATGATGAATATTCAAATAAGTTGATTCTGGTCCTCCCAAAGCCCCCAGTGCCAGCTTTAGCAAAGCTTTTGATACAGTCACCCACAATATTCTTGCCAGCAAGTTAAGGGAATATGGATTGGATAAATGGACTGTAAGATGGATAGAAAGCTGGCTAGATCAGGGTTTCCCAAGCTTTTTACTTTAGTTGGAACCCGTTTTTTTTCAGTACTGTTTTTTGCAGCCCAAAAATATAAACACACATAAAAAAAGAATGAAAAATGAATAACTGTTCATTGTTTCACCTGGCTGCATCCTCCACCCAGCCTGGGCCAGGATTTGGGGGACACGGCACCGCATGGGCACTCCAGGAGGCGGGAGCAGGAGCAGACTAGGGGCAGGGTGTCTGGCTAGGAGGGAAGGTGCAAAGAAGGGTAGGGTTGCCAGGTGTCCGGTTTTGTACCGGACAGTCTGGTATTTCAGCGTTTTGTCCGGGAAACAAATTGAGAAATTATCAGACATATAAAATGTCCAGTATTTTCTAATTAAGTAAGTTTTATTATAATTAGGTGTATCAGTCCTTAGCTGGGAACTGCCTGGCTGGTAGATGTGCTCACACTGCCTGAGTGTGTCTACCTGCCAGGCAGTTCGCAACTACTCCAGGGAGGGAATGTGGGGGGGAAGGAGGAAATGGAATCCCCGGCCGGACTCACTCGTCTGCCAGGATCTGCAGGGTCTGCATGTGCCCGGGTCAGTCCTGCTCCCCCCCTCCACCTTCTCCTCCCGATCTCCCCAGTCTAGCCCTGCTGCCCCCATCCATCCCTGCTTCCGGCAACTGATTCTCCCGTCCTCCTCCTTCTGATCTCCCCCGGCCAGCCTCCCCACCCCTCTGCCAGCCTTGGTTCCACCGCCTGCCCTCCCCGATCTCCACCAGACAGCCCCGCTGCCCCCAACCCTGCTTCTACCGGCCACCCACCCAGAACTCCATATGACAGCTCTGCTACCTCCAACCCTGCTTCGACTGACCGCCAGCCCTGCTGCCCCCAACCCTGCTTCCACTGGCCGCCCACCTCCCCCCATCTCTGCGGGACAGCCCTGCTGCCCCCAACCCTGCTTCCCGGTGGCCGGGTTTCCCCCCCCACACACCTCTTCCCAGCCCGCCCCACTCTGCTCCCCACCTGGCAGCCACGCTGAGGCCTGGTATTTTTTTTCCCATGGCCCGGAACTGGGCCGCGGCCCATAGTTTGGGAAATGCTGCACTACTCAATGATAACTCATAAGGCTTTAAAAATTAATATCACAAAGTTTCCAATTTACACAGAGATTTATCCCTAAGTGAAACAGAAAAGAAGACATTTAACTCCTTTGTGATCTCATCCTCATCAATAAGAAAAAACATACTCCTTTTCAAGTTCCAGTGTGGGATGATTCCTGTATATTAACATGAAGAAATATTAGAGGATATTCTTTTAGAATATTGATTTTTCCCAAGAAAGAGTTACAATGCGGAACATATTGTTCTTCTCAGGGCAGAATGAAAAACTTGTATGCAAGCATCTCAGAACACAGCAACCAGAGCCTTTATTCCTGTAGTCTAGAATCCATTTTCTAAAATGGAGTATGACCCATTGCCTCAGTAGCCACACCCCATAGTCTAATAACAGTAGGGTGACCATCCACTATGTTTTTAAAAGGGCAGTCCCATTTTTAAGCTCTATTGCAGGTGTCTTGACTTTTTTAAAAATCAAACAAATTGTCCCATACTTTCTGCTTCCTGTCTAATAGGTGTTCAATATACACACTCCATTAAGGTCAATAAATGTGCCAAGGTAGAAATAAGAATCCCTTTGTTAAACTTCTGTGATAATCAGTTCAAAGGACATAAGAGGTTCAGAGTTAACTTAACAGCCTGAACCAATCATGCAGGGTAAACAAATACACAGTCAGTCAGACCCAGACATCTAAAATATTATAAATTCAAGTTCTATCCGTGCACACAAATGTCATATGAACTATGTTCCAGTATCTGTACTCATGATGAATAGTACCTTATTCTCTGAGTAAACTTACTGAAATCAATATTTTAGTCTTGGTACGTACCGGGGTTAAAATATTAAAGCCTAATATGGTTCCAATATGATGTTTAACCTGTCCACTCAGGGAAGAAAAAAATAAGTGAGTTTCACAACCATATTTAAATATGGTAGTTTTGTAATATGTCTGGAAAGGGCTGCTATTAGTTTAATTAGAATTTGGTTTAATAGAAATATACGAATTTTTAATCAAAGAAAGGATTTGTTACAACAGAGAACCTTCTTTGTCAGGTGAGTACAGATTGAACCTCTCTGGTCCAGGACTCTCTGATGTGGTGGCCAGTAGCCTGCAGAGCCAGTGGCCTGGGGCAGGGAGACGGAATGGGAGTGGCAGCTGCGGGCTGGGAGCCCCATCAGCTGGAACCAGGCTGCCAGCAAAGTGGAGCCCCACCAATGGACTAGGGGCAGTGAAGCCCAGCAGGAGGGCAGGGACAATGCACTAGCTGGGGTCAGCAGCCAGGAGAGAAGCCCTGGGAGAGCCCAAGGCCTGACCTCCCCTGGTTTGGCAAACTTTCTTGTTTGGGACCACTCACACCCCAAGGGTGCCAGACCAAGGAGGTCCAACCTGTATTATATCACAATAACAAATATATGTTGAAAGAAACTTTGAAGAGAGAAAGACAAAATAATTTTTAACATAGCAAACAGAAATCAGCTTTAACATCAAGAATAACAAGCCTTGAAAGGGAAATGGACTAATTGGTCTGTAGGATCATTTCCTTTTCTAGCATCTAATTTTAGAGTATTCTATTTAACACAGCGAGAAGTCCTGTGGCACCTTATAGACTAAGGGTACGTCTACACTAGCCCCCTAGTTCGAACTAGGGAGGCTAATGAGGGCGACTGAAATTGCAAATGAAGCATGGGAATTAAATAGCCCGCACTTCATTAGCATGTTCCCGGGCGGTCGCCATTTTGAAAATCGCCAACCCCGTAATAACTGTCCGCGTCTGCATGTGGCAGTGAAACAGGAATTCGAAGTAAAGCCCTTAATTTGAATTAGCTGTTAAACCTCATTCCAGGAGGAATAACAGCTAGTTCGAGTTAGGGCTTTACTTCTAACTCCCTTTTCACTGCCACATGTAGACGCGGACAGTTATTACGGGGTTGGCGATTTTCAAAATGGCGACCGCCCGGGAACATGCTAATGAAGCGCGGGCTATTTAATACCCACGCTTCATTTGCAATTTCAGTTGCCCTCATTAGCCTCCCTAGTTCAAATTAGGGCCGTTATTCTGGGCTAGTCAATTTCCAAAATGGCGACCGCCCGGGAACATGCTCATGAAGCGCGGGATATTTAAATCCTGTGCTTCATTTGCAATTTCAGTCACCCTCATTAGCCTCCCTAGTTCGAACTAGGGGGCTAGTGTAGACATACTCTAACAGATTTATTGGAGCATAAGCTTTTGTGGGCAAAGACCCACTTCATCAGATGCTTGGGTCTTTGCCCATGAAAGCTTATGCTCCAATAAATCTGTTAGGGTATGTCTACACTATCCCCCTAGTTCGAACTAGGGGGGTAATGTAGTCATTCGGAGTTGCAAATGAAGCCCGGGATTTGAATTTCCCGGGCTTCATTTGCATGATGCCGGCTGGCGCCATTTTTAAATGCCGGCTAGTTCGGACCCCTTGCTGCGCGGCTACACGCGGCACGGACTAGCTAGTTTGGATTAGGCTTCCTATTCTGAACTAGCTGTACGCCTCATGGAACGAGGTTATTTGAAAAATGTACTACCTAGAAACAAACAAAAAATCATCCTATGCAATCTGTGTCAATCAGTGACAAGTATCAGAGGGGTAGCTGTGTTAGTCTGAATCTGCAAAACCAACAAGAAGTCCTGTGGCATCTTATAGACGAAGGGAACGAGGTGTACAGCTAGTTCGGAATAGGAAGCCTAATCCGAACTAGCTAGTCCGTGCCGCGTGTAGCCGCGCGGCACGGGGTCCGAACTAGCTGGCATTTAAAAATGGCGCTGGCCGGCATCATGCAAATGAAGCCCGGGAAATTCAAATCCCGGGCTTCATTTGCAACTCTGAATGACTACATTACCCCCCTAGTTCGAACTAGGGGGGTAGTGTAGACATACCCTTCGTCTATAAGATGCCACAGGACTTCTTGTTGGTTTTGAAGATTCAGACTAACACAGCTACCCCTCTGATACTTGTCACTAATTGACACAGATTGCATAGGATGATTTTTTGTTTGTTTCTAGGTAGTACATTTTTCAAATAACTGTCCTGTAATGGTAACGCCTCCCTTTAATACTAATAGCATAAGGCTATTAAATTTTAGCACCCATGCTGAAAATGACTTATCTCTGGCCATAACAAATGCAGAAGACCCTTTGTTGGTGATAAGGTTGTGGGTGAGAGGAACACAGGAAAAAAGGAATGTTTTTTGCTTATGTTTTGCTAAAGTTTGTATAGTTCCTAATGGAGAGACTAGAAGTACTGATAATAAAACACAGCAATAACCAGTCACTACATGTCTGGTTAACAGCTATAGTCAGTTAACAGCTAGTAGCTTAATTACTTGGATGGTTTTAGATATTTAGCTCATATAATTAAATCAAATAAGATACAGCAGACCAAGAAGCAGTACAGTTAGTGCACAGTTTTGGTGAGGGGGTAAGAAAGGTGTTGTCAGTCAAATGGCAGAGCAAATAAACTGAAACAAGAAACATACGCTATAGAGTTCAGTCTATTGTAGTATATATATATTCACCTGGCTTCTCATGATATTCAGTGGTTTATGAGTGAAAACTAATTTATGACAAATACAAGCATGCAAGATATTAAAGTTTATATTGTGTCTTGTTTTTACAATAAAAAAAGATTTTCTTAATAAACAAGATATTAGTTCATTTTTTTCATATGCAGTATTACATTTCATAGTTTGGTATAAAACCACTAAGAATGAAGAAAGCCTGAATTTTTTAAACATGTTGAGCACCCATAACTCCAAGTGAAATCAATGGGATGTGCGTATGTCTAAAGTAGTGCCTTAATTCCTCACCTAGTGCTGGCACATACCTCTCCCAAGGAAATTCCTAAGCATGTTCAACGTAAAACGTGCAGTGTTAGCTGATGAGTCACTCCTGTGATAGAGGAACTGGTCTAGTGACTCTCAGGGAAAGTATATAAATTCCACAGGAGTAACAGTAGCTTAGTCTTCTCAGGCTATGTCTAGACAGTAGAGTTTTTCCGGGATACCAAAGGTATCCCGGAAAAACTGTGCCACATCCAGGGAATGTGTTCGCTTTTTGGAACAGTTTCCAAAAAGTGGGCACGTTCTTTTGGCATCCCCGTATTCCTTATTTTATAAGGAATAAGGGATCTTCCAAAAGAGGAGGTTTTTCAACATTTGGCCCCATGTAGATGAGCCAAATGTTGGAAAAGCCTCTTCAAAAAAAAAAAAAAAAAAAAAAAAAAAAAAACCAAGCGGAAAAAGGTACGCGAATTGCACGTTGCAACTTGCATATCTTTTTACAGAATCTCCCCTCTCACAGTGCAGCCATAGCCTCAGTGACACTGCAGGGCTTGGAATTTTCTCTTACCTGACAGTGTGAACAAATTGCCCAAGTTTTAGCCTGCTCCAGCCTTGGTCTTGTTCCCACCCTGCTCTGTACTCCAGATTCTGGGTCTGACCCTCGGCTCCTATCTCTTTGCCTGACCACCCTTATCGAGATTTGTGACATGCAGGGACGTCTTTGCAGAATGTCTCTGAGGCTACGTCTATACTGCAGCCTTTTGTAGGCAGAGACAATGCAAAAGAAACACTCATTAGCATTTGTCTCACTGTCATTTTCATATTCTCTGCTTTTTGCGGAAGAGTGTAGACTGGTCCGTTTTGCGCAAAAAACCCCTTTTGTGCAAGATCCTGTATACCTCCTTTTTTGAGGCATAAGGAATCTTGTGCAAAAGAGGGTTATTGTACAAAACGGCCCATCTATACTGCTTGCTTTTGCAAAAAAAACACTTCCACAAAAAGCATCGGCAGAGAATATGCATTGACAGCACAACAAATGCTAATGAGTGCTTCATTTGCATTATCTCTGGCAACAAAAGGCTGTAGTGTAGACGTAGCTTAATTTATTGCATGAGTGCATCTGGATTTGCTCCCTATCAAATAATCTCCAAACCCCTGAAGTTCCCTGGAACCAATTTAGAGGACAAAGTCACCCACAGTGGCTCTACAGCCCCACAGCTCTTCCTGGTAACATGTGTCCAAAATACAAGCCTTGAGATTAATTATATCTAGATATCTTTCCTCTGAGTTCAGAGGAAAAGGCAACAGAGAATTGAGCTCTACTTCCTTCTCCTAGTTAACAGCATTTGGATGGTTGGGGTTGATGAGTGTCCTAGTATGATATTCCATGGTGCAATCAAGAGCAGTGAGGAGCTGTGTCACACTTGCCCTACAACCTGGGCATGCTTTACCATAATTACTAAAGTGACATGCACATAAAGCAAGGGCATGTGAAGCGAGGTGCATGCTCATTGCACTCAACATTGACTGTAAGAGCTAGGCACTCCCTCTGCATCCAATCAAAGCACTCCTATGGTTCAATCAGCACGCCCCACAAATTCCAGGTATGCAAGCACAGTTAGTGAAACTATCATGGGGGGTAGGTGAAGGTAGGGTTGGGGGAAGCAAGCGCCCAGCCTTGCCCCCAGCCTTGCCACTTCTGCCTAGGCCCTGCTCCCACAGGACCCAAGCCACCACCCACCCCTACAGCATCATGGGGAGGTGGAGTGGCATGTGGCCCCAGCCACCCCAACCCCAGAGCATGGGAAGTGGGGAGGGCACATGGCTCCAGCCTCCCTGGCCCAGAACATGGGGAGTGTGGGCACTCAGGGGCAGCAACACTCTGCTCTCCTCCCCCCCAGTACACCTACAGTAGGCATTCTGGGGTGGAGTGTGGGCGGGGTCAGGCTGGCGGTTTGGGAAGGCAATGCTTTCCCCTGCCTAGCATACCCACTGCCCATGCAAACTATCCTATACTAGGAGACAGTCTTTATTACGACAATCTAGCAGCCCACTGAGATGAAGGAGGGCCATTCATGTAGCCCACTCATTAGCCTTGGTTGCCCATTGCAGTTCTACGCAGTCAATTTCTTTTATATGAGGCACAACTTATCCCAACTATACGTTCCTTGGATGAAAGGGCCTGGTCAACACGTGCAGATTATATGTTACTCCTCCGTTTCTGAGGCTTCTTGACTTTCAACTCCATGGCTGCTTCTTTCTCCTCTCTCTGCCTCTCAGTTTCCAGGGGCTATTGGTGTGTGTCTTCCTATGCCTTTTTGCCTCCTTTTCCCGCTTTCACGTCTGCTTGTCACTTTTGGTGAGGACCCTCTTTACCACTCTGTTCTCTCCAGCTTCATCATCATCATCAACAACCATGGGCTCAACGCCCATTGGTGTCCGATGCCTCCCTCACTATTTCCTTCCATCTTTCCTTGTCAAGTGCATAGTGGCTTAGTTTCTGTAGACTAGCTCCGCACCAATCTACTATATCATCTACTTATTCTCTGTAGGGCCTGCTTCTCCTATTCGAACCATCCATTATGCTGAATACCAGGGTCTTAACTTTTCACTCATTGTTCATTCTGCAGATATGCCTAAATAGCTGTAACTTCCGTTGTAAAACCTTCTGCAGTAGGTTCTCTTTCAGCTGTATCTTCCTATATAATTCCTCGTTGGTGACCTTCTGCATCCATCCTATTCTCAGGATCTTTCTATAACAACTCTGGCCAGTTTTAACTTCATAGCAGTTTTGCTGGTGCTCATGTTTATGCTTTGTTGTTTCTAGTTCCCATACCTAAAATAAGCAAACAAAACAACAAGCCTAACCTTTCTTTGATTGTTCCCAGCCATGACACTTGAGGGTCACTTAAAATTGTTACCCCCATGCTTAAAGTGTAAATCTAATTTAAAATAGAAATTGTGTACAAATCCAGTTTAGCCTATGCCACTATGATACCCCGGGATGCAATCTAAACCAGTGAGGGCTCTGGCACTTTCCCTGTAACCATGGAGGTTTGCTCTGCCATGGGTTTCTCACAGTGGCTTGCTGCTGTAGCATTCACTTGGGCTGTTCACAAACAGCCAAAGAGCATGCAGGTTGTGTATAGGTGCATCTGACTGTTTGTGTATAGGTGCATCTTGACAGCCACATATTAGCATGCTCTGCCTTCCACCAGCCTAGGTTACCACTTGCAGTGCGACCCCAGCGCACTGACAGTCTTGGATTTTTCCTTAAAATCTGTGTTCTGTATTATCCAGCCCTTCCTTGGATAGCCCTGATAAATTAGGTCCAAATAATCTGTCCCCTCAAATGACAATTACCCAAACAATTCACAATTCTGGGTTAATTTTAATTAAAGAATAAAACAAGTATAGTTAATTACCAAGAAATTCTAAGTGAGTATAAGACATCAAACTTACTGCTCCACTGTGACTCACTGGTGGGGAGCCTGCAGGTGCATGCTATGCCAACCCTGTGTTCTTTGCTCCCCCAACCATGGAGAGCCTGGCAGGGATGCATGCTCTACGCACACCCATCAAAAGTTGCTGCTCTGCTGATGTTAGTGATACCAAAGAAGAGTTCAAAGCTGGAGGCAGAGAAGAGCAGCCCCAGCCAGCCATTAACAGGTCAGAGGGAGCCCCACCAGGAGAGTTCTTCTCTCTGCCCCTGCCAAGGCGGAAGGACTCCTCAGATGCACTGCAAAGCTTGGTGGTTTTTTACTGATATCTGAATGTTTTTACCATTTTACAGAGAGGTCCAATTTTAGCTCTTTTTTATGGATTGTTTGTGAATTTACTGATGATTAGCCAACTTGGCTATATGCCACAGTTAATAGTTCTGCAATTTCACACTTGTGTTTCTTCAGAACTCTTAGGTGAATACCATCTGATCCTGGTGACTTGTTACTGTTTGTGATATTAATAATAAACATAAGGATTGATTGTGTTGTAGCTCCTATCTCACTGCATGATATCCTTTACCATAGTATTTAAGATCAAAGTACCAGATTTTACATTATTAATTTGACAGTCATATAATTAAATATAATATTTTAGCTGTGGATTCAAAGGCTATGTCTAGATTTCATCCCTCTGTCGGCAGAGGGATGCAGATTAAGCAAGTCGACATTGCAAATGAAGCGGGGATTTAAATATCCCGTGCTTAATTTGCATAAAAATGGCTGCCATTTTTGCCGACTCAGCACTTTGGCTGCAAAATGAGGCAGTCTAGAGGGGGATCTGTTGATAAAGAAAGCCTTTTTTCGACAGATTCTGGCACTTTTCTGCAGAGAAGTTTACAGGATCTGCCAAAAAAGGCTTTCTTTCTTGACAGATCCCCCTCTAGACTGCCTCTTTTTGCTGACAAAGTGCTAAGTCGGCAAAAATGGTGGCCATTTTTATGCAAATTAAGTGCGGGATATTTAAATCTCTGCTCCATTTGCAATGTCGACCTGCCTAATCTGCATCCCTCTGCCAACAGAGGGATGCAGTCTAGACATACCCAAAGTGTAGTTACATAAAAAATGCAAACGAACAGAAAACAGGAGGAACACACTGCAGACACTAATATAAACTTTCTAAGAAAAAATTATCTCTACAGTGAAACTTCACATTGTGCCAAATATATTGGGTACGTACTTGGGAAATACCCAGATTTGAGGACAAGGTCATATTTAAGACCTACGGCCAGTAATTTTGGCAAAGGCACCTCAAACAATATATCTAAAGAATTTTGCAACAAATCTAGGGGATGTAGTAACAAAAAGTCATTCTATTACATGTGACCTATGAATTCTAATGTTGAGTTTGCTTTCTTTAACTGGTCAGAGAAATGTAATAAATAGCTCACATGACTCATTAAATAGCAGCCACAGTTGCTATGCCTTTTGGCACAAAAGCAAATTGTCTATGCAAAAAGAGGAACCAAAACCTTTTTGTAGCCCTCAATTAATTTAATGGTTTGCTGAAATTTGATGGTGGAAGAGTGACCTGGAAAAGTTAAACATAAAAACATGAATTGCTGTTGTTCTGTGTCTGTAAAGAAATTAAAGAAAGGCAGCATTGTTTACACTGGGTAGCATAGTATTGTTATAAAGTCATCCTATAGCTCTATTTTTATAAACCAGTTACCAAGAAAAACATTCTGAGGAACATCCTTGTTATGTGTGTAAAGTTATGGCTTTGCCTCAATTGCTTGTTTTATTTGAAAATATCAGAGATGGGTGCTACCCATTTTCCAAATGTAAAACTGGTTGCTCCTTATTCATGACTGACTCCTCACAATGGATTAGGAAATGGATTATGTTACATATTCTGGTTTCCTGTTATTAAACATTAAAGGGCAAAATCTGGCTTGACTAATACTCTGTGTGAGACTATTCAAGTCAATTAGCATACATGGAGTGAAAATCAGGACAGAATTTGGCCTTACATTTTAAGACATTTCATGTGAAAGAAACACTCATGGGCCACTGTTTGCACATGTGGCATAGTCAGCTCCTTCCTGCCTCTGCTCAGGGGTTGGAGCAGCCAATAGATAACCTGACAAAAGTACTCAAGGCCTCGGTATGCCTACAATTGAATGTATATGTTTCCAGCAGGTGGTGGAGTTGAGCAAGCATAGACTGGGGCTATGTCTAGACTGCAGGCTTCTTTCAAAAGAAGCTTTTCCGGAAGCGATCTTCTGGAAAACCTTTTTCCGAAAGAGAGTGTCTATACAGCAAAAGTGCATCAAAAAAAGTGATCTGCTTTTTCTAAAGATAGCATCCACATTGATTGGACGCTATCTTGCATTTAAGGCCACCCTGAAGCAGTTCAGGCAGGACATTACATCAGCAGTTGCTTTCGAGTGCTGTTGCCTAAGCCTAGCTGAGAGACACACTTAAAGGGACCCCCGTGGACATATTTTCTCTGCTTCTGTTGTGTGCTTGTCTATCACTCTGAGGGCCAGCAAAGCTTTAGCAGTGTATGCTGTGGTTGCCCAGCTTTTGGACACCACAGCATTCTTTGTGACATGAAGCCAGAGTTGCCCCTTGGCATGCAATGGCCCCACAGGGCCATGCTGCAGTTTGTGCAGCAGTTTGTGCAGGCTGCCTTCAAGGCCCTCCACGAGCTTGACACCGAGTTAATCTTTGAGACTCTCTCCCTGTGTGTGGGAACAAGACCCTGGCAACCATACTTCACAGTGGAGAGATGGTTTTGGAGGCTCAACACCAGTTCCAACTGGTGGGACTGGCTGGTGATGGAGCGGTGGGATGACCAGCAGTGGCTCCAAAACTTCCATGCGGAAGACCACCTTTTTGGAGCTATGTGTCTGCCTAGCCTCTGCCCTCCAACGGCATGACACCCGCCTGTGGCCCGCCATCCCCCTGGAGAAGTGGATTGCCATCGCTGTCTGGAAGCTTGCCATCCCAGACACCTACCCGTCAGTGGGCAACCAGTTTGGTGTGGGGAAGTCCACCGTTGGGGCCCTCCTCATGGAGATAAGGCACCCTCGGGCTGCAGTCCCTTGGGGTGAGGGCAAGTCCTGGAAAGGGGGACCTTAGGGAAAGGAGGGTGGAGTGCTGTAGGGGTGGGCTTGGGGGGGAAGCCCCATCCCCAGGGGGTTGTGCCATCCCACCCTCACACAGCCCTGCTGCTGGGCTCATAGGGGGTATCTCCTGGGGTATTTGAGGGGGGGAGAAGAGGAGATGGGAGGGCACCTCCCAAGGGCTCAGGAACACCCCCTCTCATTCTCTGTTGTGTTTGTTTGTCTCCTTCCGCAGGTTGTGAGGGCCATCAACTCCATCCTGCTGGGCAAGGTCATCTGCTTGGGAGACCTGGACCAGCTGAAGCACAGGGCCGAACAGGAATCTCATGACCATTTCAGAAGGGGCCTTGCATGCACAACCCTTCATAGGTCCAATGAAATATATTACCTCATTCTCTCATTTTCTGTCAGTTCATTAGTCACCATCTGTAATTGGAATAAATTACATCATCAAACACTCATTCAGGCTATGCCTAGACTACAGGCTTCTTGCACAAGAAGCTTTTTTCGGAAGCGATCTTCCAAAAAAACTTCATGCAAAAGAGCATCCACACTGCAAAAGTGCATCAAAAAAGTGATGTGCTTTTTTGAAAGATAGCGTCCAGCCTGCCTGGACGCTATCTCACACGTAAGCAGTGATTGCGATGGACAGAATGGCCACCAAGGCACCTGTGCTTTTTCCTCTTCCTTCTTCTTCTGAAAAAATTCCCTCTTCCTCATCCATAGACGCCTTTTTGCAAGAGTGCTTTCGCAAAAAGACGTTCTTCCTCGTAGAATGAGGATTACCAATTGCAGAAAACCCCCGCAGTTCTTTTGATTTATTTGTGAAAGAATGCAATTGTAGTGTGGACGTTCCTCAAGTTTTGTCAGAAAAACTGACTGTTTTTCCGACAAAACTCTGTAGTGTAGACATACCTTCAGTGTGGAACAGAGGTAAATGTGAGAAGTATGTATAGACTCAGTTACTGCTGGCACAGAGTCAGCTTGCACTTCTGCCATTCAGGGGCTATCAGGACTGGGGTAGCTGCAGCCCAGACTAACTAGGGCTGCTGCAAGCCCTACTCGAATGGGCCCAGAGGGGTGCAGGTCTCCCTCAGTTATGTCCTCTTATGCCCAGTCTGACTCTTCTACATTCTGGAATTCCTGTGTTCCCTGCAGACACACCCCAGAGATTCCGTGCACCATAGTGGTGTTCTCAAGCTTTGCTCGCTCAGACTGTACAATGCTGAATCTGGCCCAAGCTGCTGCTTTGTCCCAAATGTGTTCAAATACCAAGTTGTGCCTAGGTCTGGCTATTGTTATGAAGTTGGTCCAATAAAAGATTACCAACCCACCTCGTCTCTCTAGCATAATACCTATTTATTCTGTATGGCTGGTACAATTCAACAGTGTAACATGATTCTTTGGCTGGCGCGTTTAATTTTTAAGTCAAAGAATAAGGAAGGAATTAAAATATATGACTTTTACTGTACCCACCATATTTATTTTTTCATTTTATAAAGTGTCAAACCTAGTTCAAGAACTTCAGAGATTATAAGGGGATTTTTAAAGCTTTGACATATGGTAATGTAAGCATACATGTTGAAAGCAGAAGCAGGTGTGCTCCCAGGTGGAGGCACTGGAGGGACACAAGGTAGCCTACTTGCATATCTCTGAGAAGAGAAACCAAAGCAAACCAGGAAGCAAATAAAAATATTCAGGCAAGCCACGTCTCAGGCTGTGAAAAAAACAGGCTGGCTGGGTTAGTTATTCATTACCAAGAGCTACAATGTGCAGAAAGGCTCTGTGCTGACCACAGCAGGCACTCATATGGGTCAAGAAGAAGAATCTTCAGAAGTAGTACAGCTCTGAGAAGAGTCAACGCTAAGATTTTAAAATTATTTCTAATTATTTGTACTTTTTTTCTTTTGATAGGACAAACAAGATCAATGATTTTCTTTTGCTGCCAGATTTTGGCCCAACCACTGTCCTTTTTTGTTTTCCTGATCAAAAGAGGAAGCAAACAATTCTCCCCCATGCACTATTGCCCTTTAATGCTCAGGTATCACTCCTGAGTAAGAAGCAGCCTGCAACAAGCTCTCGGTGGGACTTTGGAAAGAAAAGTTTCCAGCTACAGCAAAATTTATTTCATCTTGTGCCACAGGAGGAAAAATATCCTGCAAAGAACTAAAAGGATGACAATGCTAAATTATGTATAAAGATATTGCCACTTGGAAAAGAAAAGAAAAATAAAGAGGAGAGAAGAAGCCACCAAGAGGAGCAGCATGGGGAACTTTTGCCGGAAGCATTGCATTTGTATGCAGAGGTGTGCCCCTTGGCTCTTCCAAGAGAGTGATGATGGAGGAGAGGGGGAGAAATATAAGACAGGCCATGTTAATCGTGGCTTGTGGGGAAATGATTGCCAGATAGACAATACTGCCCAGGCAGGTGTGGATGCTGGAATTCCTTTGCCTCCACCGCGTGATCAGAAGCCCACAAACCGTCACAACTTTGTGGCACTGTTTGATTATCAGGCCCGCACTATAGATGATTTGAGCTTCCGAACTGGAGATAAACTCGAGGTGTTGGATACATCTCCAGAGGGCTGGTGGTACGCTACTCTCCTCCTGGACAGTGGGTCAACCCAGCCTGGCCAGACGCTCAGCGGCTACATCCCCGCCAACTACGTAGCTCCTGTTCAGAGCATTGAGGCTGAGCCGTAAGTAACACCCACATTATATGCACAATTGTTGTTCCTCTTGTCTTAATAGAAGGAACAGATTGCAATACCTTTTCTCACACTGACTAGTACCTTGTTCCAAAAGTCTTCTCAGTAGTGCAAGGCACTGCTTAACATGAGTAACGAGATCACAGTCTAGTCCCAAATAAATAAAATAAGGCAAAGTAT
Organism: Pelodiscus sinensis; assembly: GCF_049634645.1. Taxonomy (NCBI): domain Eukaryota; kingdom Metazoa; phylum Chordata; order Testudines; family Trionychidae; genus Pelodiscus; species Pelodiscus sinensis. The sequence continues at coordinate 82,697,205 of NC_134713.1, read as the reverse complement.
TCAGATGTTTGTTTCATTCTAAATCACTTCCCTTCCCCACATGTCCTAATCACTTCCTTATTATATAGGTGGGTCACAGCTAGTACGGGTAATTATTATGATTATTATTTATATAGCAGTAAAAATATGCTAGGTGCTTTCTAAAGAATAAAAAGATAAGGGATCTGTTCCCAAAGGGCTTGTAATTTAAATAATTCCAAAGCTGAGTAAATTACTTAAAAAGGGCAAGAAGCTGGAAACATCCCCTCACATTTTGTTCCTAATGGTGGGTGAATTTCTAAGGTATCTGTGTTAGTTTCTATCTCATCATAGATGCAATGCGTGGTGCTGAATAAATAAATCCCCACCTTGCAGAGCTCAAAATCTGAGTTACACTATGGTACCGTAAATGGAGGAATGAATGGCTAGAATTCTTGCCTAAAAGTTATTTGAACTCATTAAGTCTGAAAAATCAGACTAGGAATCTAATTGAAATAGATTATTTCACTGGGAGTCTGATTTGAAGAGGAGTGGGGAATCCAATGTATGCACTGCAGTTGAGACAGGGGTTTGCTAAAAAAGCTGTGGCCACTATCCCAAAATAGATGCATGTTTCCACTGAAATGACTAGCTAACAGAACTGACATTTTTAGGTTCCAAAGGCCACTTTCTATTTGGATGAGTAGGGACAATCAATATCTCTTACAGTGCCAAAGACATACTTCACTCTTCAAAGGAATGGTACTACAGCTGTGTGGGGTAAATCTTCTTTCCCCCTGAAATATGCTCTCCTACCCATTAGCTGGGGCCACAGGGAATTGCCATAGAGTTGATTTACCAGCTGAAGATTCTTTCATGTTGGGAAAATCCTCAAGTGGAATGACCTGTTAGGGCAGGTGTAGGGCATCTCCCTTTTACCCTGGAGACCTTAGTGTGTACGGTCAGTCAGACAGCACTTCCTCCATTCATATTCAAAAGCCTCTTTGCAACCATGAACATTAATCTGCAAATACAGCATTTGTCTGGGGCTATAAGAGAAGTGTTTGTAATATGCTCTACTTCAGCTCAGTAAGACCGCCGCTCTCTTTCAAAAACTTGTTTTCTTGCAAGATTTCCAGGATTTCTGTTTCTTGTCACAGCTGGAAACATTGTGAAATCAACTTCAATTGTTATTCAACAGAATCTCATTTATCTCAGTCTCTCTCATATTTATAATCTGCCCTAGCATGCATAATTTGCATATAACATATTTATAGTGTCAAGATTTTTTCTTTTACTGTGTTTAAGTTTTACCTCTCCACTTTTTAAAAAGAGAAAGAATATCGTTATGCTGTGATCAATGTTTCTGCTTGAGGACCCATTGGATAGTAAAAACCTGCACTGGGAATTTTTCCAACTCTTGGTTGAAGAGTCTTTCCTCCAAAATATTAGTCAAGAATTTTAAGTGTTTTAATATTAAGATATTTTAAGTAAGAGTTAAAAACAAAACCAAAGAAACACAACCACCAAAGACACTCTAAAAATTTCTGTAGCTGTTCTCACATACCTCTAGCACATATTGGTAGACTAGGATCTGATATTTCGAATGTGAAAAAAGCAGAAAATGAACCCCCCCCCCCTCAAACCACACCATGAAGAAATAAGAGGGTTCAAACTTTTTTTCTGCTGGACATTAAAAATAAAAAGGGTAGAGATGGAGCTTAAAAAGTTAATGAAATTACTTCTTTCTAGGATTTAAAATGGAAATGTTGTGGGTCAGTCACTAATTTCCTTCTTTTTTAATTTGCATTTGAATCTGGTTTATCACTTGCGTGTAGGGCTGGGTATTTTACAAACATTTTCTATAATTTCTAAAGAGATTCATGTTTTCAAATCACAACTTTGTAAACTAATTTGTATAATTTGATTCAGGTAAGAGGTATATCTAAACAGAATAAAAGAAGCATTTTATGAGGTGATCCCTGTTTGTAGAAGTGCTAACTACAGACATCTTTTGGGGCTTGGGACTTGATCATTCTACCAAAATAACAAGAAGTATAAGTTTGCCTTGCCTGTATTAAGTTATTAGATTGGGCCATATGAGTTTGAAAGGCATGTCAGTGGTAGGGAAAAGGTGAAAGGCAGCCTGTCTATACTGAATCTGCATAGACAGCCCACTAATGAGGGAGGAGGGGACATGAGGAGGGCAATTGCCCTAGGGCCCAATTATTCAAGGGGCCTGGGACTCTTGGCCACTACTGCTACAGGTTGCCCCTTTACAAACTGGGACTCTGGTCCGGCAACGAGCACGGATTTTCCAGTATCAGAGAGTTCCCATGTACTGTGGGGGTTAGGGGGCCTGGGAGCCCAATGCAATGCAGGGGGAAGGGGAGTCTGGCATAAAATCTAGTTGGGCTGCCTGGGGGTGCTGGGAGCCAGGAAGCCTTGCATGTGGCTCAGCTGGGCTGTGGGGGAGAGGGAAATGCAGCCAGAAAGGACAGGGGGTGGCCCAGGTGCGCTGTGCAGAGGGAGGGATCTGGGTTGTGGGGGAGGGGAGAAAAGTAGATGGGAAGCCAAACGAATGACCTAGTTGGGCTGCCTGGGGGAGCTGGGAAGCCCAATGGAGCGGCAGGGCAGGGAATGGGGCCAGCAGCAGGGAGCCAGAAATGACCGCCCCTGGTTCAGCAAAATCTCTCATCTGGGACCAGGCGGGTCCCATATCTAACCTGTCCTGCGGAAGCAGCGGAACCCATAGTTCCAGGACTTTTAAATTGCTGCAGGAGCACCGTGCCACACACTCCTGGTGGCTTTGGGAGCTGGCTGGAGGGACACGCTGTGGCCCAGCCCACCACTTTTACCAGAGGCCCTGCCTCATCTGGGAGCTCTGAGCCAGCTCCCTCCCCCCATCTCTTGGCAGGAGCCCCATGAGGCTGTGGCTCCCATGTTCACAGGGATTCCATGGTATAACTAACATACTTTACAGTATTTTTGACAAAGGGGAGAATAACTCTGCCTATGAATGAAAGGTTATTTTCTTACACAAATTCAGGTGCCAAAATATTTCAGATTGGCTAAAATCCCACCAAGCTGAAAACTATAACTAACAAATCTGAACTGTGGAATGTGAGGAGATCTCAGAGAGTACGGTTAGACTGTGGGTTTTATTTAGGATACCAGACATATCTTGAAAAAACTCTGCCGTGTCCAGGGAACACATTTGCTCTTCCGCTTTTTTTTGTGGCAGAGCAAACATGCTCTTTTGGAAGTCCCTGTATTCCTCGTTCTACGAGGAAGAAGAGGGCTTCCAAAAGAGGGTTTTTTTTCCCAACATTTGGCCCTGTCTAGACAGGCTAAATGTCAGAAAAGCCTCTTCCAACAAAAGAATTGGAAAAATGTAGGCATCTTCCGTAGCACATTTTGTGTACCTTTTTCTGACAAAAACTTGTAGTCTAGCTGCTTTTGCGGAAAAACTTGCCAGCTGTCTATACTGGCCTCTTGAATTTCCACAAGAACACTGACGATCTCAGGTAAGATTGTCAGTGTTCTTGTGGAAATACTATGCTGCTCCCATTCGGGCAAAAGCCATCTTGTGCAAATGCTTTTGCCCAAGAGGGCCAGTGTAGACAACGCGGTATTGTTTTGCGCAAAAAAGCCCCAATCGCGAAAATGGCGATCGGGGCTTTCTTGCGCAAAACCGCGTCTAGATTGGCACGGACGCTTTTCTGCAAAAAGTGCTTTTGTGGAAAAGCGTCCGTGCCAATCTAGATGTTCTTTTCCGCAAATGCTTTTAACGGAAAAACTTTTCCGTTAAAAGCATTTGCGGAAAATCATGCCAGTCTAGACGTAGCCAGAGAGTGTGTAGGAGAAAGAAAATATTTGCAACCAACTGCAACCAAGTGGCAGTCCGCATATGGAAAAGGCTGCTCTTTCTTTCTGTTGCCACAGACATTCCTGCCCAAGTATATCTGTTCTGCATGCAGTAACCTGAAACAATTGGGACAGGAAGAGTGGGGAATGTTCTGATGTCATAGGATTGTGTATATATGCAGCCATCATCTAAGTTTATAAAATATGAGAGGTTCAGTATGCAGGCTGACCCATGGAGAAAAGACAACCCCAACTCTCTGAAACTGCAGCAGGTAAGGGCCAGATGAGAAATACTTGTCAATGGCTGCTGCAGTTGCAGCAGACACTGAGAGGGATGCGTGTCCCTAGCTGGGAGACAGACAGACTGACATACAACAGACAAATTCTCTCAAATATATAGCACATAGCTGTTTCCTTCTCCACCTCTACTCCCTTCTGTCCCAATGGGAAATCCCAGTTCCCATCTCTACTCCCCTTACTTTTCCCATGTGATCATTATACAGTATAACCATCCTTGCTAGCAGACACCGCCCTTTCCATTTTATGAGAAGCAATCTCATTCCAGGCACATCCCATATCCTGGCACAACCAAACCCTGACTTTGCTTTTAAGTTATGATAGAGGAAGCTGCACAGCAAATTTGGTCATCCTAGCTCTTACCATTTCAGGAGGTGTTCTTGAACAAACAGACTGTCAGACAGACAGGCAGACAGGCACATTAACGCTCTCAAATATACAGTAGGACTATGTCTACATTGCACCCCTTTTCCGGAAAAGGGATGCGGATTAGACACTTTGGAATTGCAAATCTGCGGGGGATTTAAATATCCCCCGCGGCATTTGCATTTACATGGCTGCCGCTTTTTTCCGGCATGGGGATAAGCCGGAGAAAAGCGCCAGTCTAGACGCGATTCTCCAGAAAATAAGCCCTTTTCCGGAGGATTTCTTATTCCTACTTTCAAGTTCATATTCAAAAGCCTCTTTGCAACCATGAACATTCGTTTCAAGTAGGAATAAGAAATCCTCCGGAAAAGGGCTTATTTTCCGGAGAATCGCGTTTAGACTGGCGCTTTTCTCCAGCTTATCCCCAATTCTGACTCGTCACATTAGCATCCCTTTTCCGGAAAGGGGTGCCAATGTAGACACAGCCTAGATGTGCTGTATACAGCACATGGAATTATCTGTGCTAATCTTTGAGATTTGTCATCACCCTTCGTATTACTGACCTCAAAGTATTGCTATTTTAGCATTTGTCAATACTTTGAAAATTTCCTACCAGCTATATTATAGATCCAGTCAGAGATTGACAAAGTCAGTGTAAATGGTGCTGTTCTTTCCTTTCTGGCAGAAGGCAGAGATGGATACAATGAGGCCAACAGACTCTGGCCTCTGGAAAAGGTGGGGAGGGCTTTGCCCTGTATTTCTTGAAGGAGCAGGGCCTCAGTAGTAGGGCTGGGGCTGAGGCTAGTCTCCTTCAGGAAGCCCTCAGCACTTCCCAGAGGGTGCCACACCTCTTCCAGGCAGCCCTCAATGCTGCCTGAAGCACGCTGCACAGCTCTCCAGCAGTGATTTAAACCACTAGCAGGTGGTGGCCAGGAGCTTTGGTCCTTTTCAATCAACTGCCCCCTTTACCCCACTTGTCTGGTTGGGTAATTACATGTCTATTATGAGAGATTTCTTGTGCCCATAATACAGGACTTCATTCTCTCCTCCTTCCTGAATGTATGTGAAACTATCCAGGGAGACAGACTAGCTGAACTTTAGGGGCCAAAGTAGCTCTTGGATGAAAGCTAGCTGGCTTTGAATCGGTTCTGTCAAGTCTGAGGCAATGATGCTAGGCTGGAGTAAATAGCCAAAGGAAGTAGCAGAGATTATATATACTCTCTTCACTCTCTTAGTATAGACTGGCTATACAGAGGTCAGACTAATGGTCCATTTAGCCCCATATCCTGTCTTACTACAGAACAGAATTAGGCAATTATTGAATGATCCATTAGCTTACTGTCAAGTACTAGCTTTTGAATGTCAGAAATTTAGGGACTAGCTAACAGCCATTGATGGACCTATTATCAATTAACTTATCTAAAGCTTTTTTGAAGCCATTTATGGGTTTGCCCTTCACAATAGTCCTTGCCACTGGGTTCAACAGGTTGACTGCATTCATCTGATGAAGCAGGTTTTGCCCACAAGAGCTCACGATACTATATAGAATTTTGTTAGTCTCTCAGGGCATGTCTACACTAGGAAGTTATTTTGAAATAACGTATTTCAAAATAATAGTTATTTGGGAGTTATTTCCAAACAGAGTGGCCACACTAAAAGGAAGCCTTGAAATTAATCCAAGGAAAGCTCCCTTAATGTGGACACACTACCTCGACTTAGAGCCCTAGGAAGCACTGGGGAGTAATTACTTTGAACGACTCTGGGGAGTAGTTATTTTGCAATAGCAGCAGAGAAGCATCCACACTACAACTATTTCAAAATAACTATTTTGAAAAAAGTATTATTCCTTATGGAAAGCAGGATTTCTTTATTTTGAAATAACCAGCCTCTTATTTCAAAATAAGGGGAGTTATTTTGAAATAACTTCCTACTGTAGACAAGGGCTAAGGTGCCATAGGACTACTCGTTGTGTGAAATAGTACTGCCTTATGTTTATTTTAAACCATCTGCCTATTAATTTCATTAGGTTGTTCCTGGTTCTTGTGTTACACGAAAGGGTGAATAACACTTTCCTGTTCCTTTTTTCAACACTATTAATGATTTTAGGTCCTCTTTCACATCCCTCCTTAGCCATTTCTTTTCTACAATGAAAAGTCCCAGACATTTTAAGATGTCTCTATATAGAAGCTGTTCCATACCCTCATCATTTTTGTTGCCCTTCCCAGCCCTTTTTCCAATATATCTTTTTTGCAACGGGGCATCATGAACAACACACAGTATTCAAGGCGTGAAGGCATGAGTGTACCATGTATTTATAAAGTAGAACTGTGATATTTTTGTCTTGTTTTTATTTTGGGCCCAAACATACTATTAGCATTTTAAACTGTGCTGAATATTAAGTGGATGTTTTCAGAGGACTATCCACAATTATTCCAAGGTCTCTTTCTTGAGGCCTAACAGCTGATTTAGATGCCATTTTTTGTGTGTGTACAGGCAGTCCCTGGGTTACGTACAAGATAGGGACTGTAGGTTTGTTCTTAAGTTGAATTTGTATGTAAGTCGGAACTGGTACATATTGTAGGAGAAACTCTAGCCAAACATTTCTCCAGAGCTCAGTTTTATTCTCCCACACCTCACTTCCCTCAGTCCTTTATTCTCAAGCTGAGGTGTCTGCTGAGAAAAGCCGCTCTGCGTCTCCCTGGTCTGCTGTGGGGGGGGGGGGGGGGGGGGCGCGCTAGCTTCACGTCTCCCTGGTCTGCTGGGGGGAAGCAGCTAGTGCAGGGTTGCCTCACCCCGTTTGTAAGTAGGGATCCGATGTAAGTCGGATCCATGTAACCCGGGGACTGCCTGTATTTAGAATGATATTTTCCAAAGTTCATTATTTTGCACTTATCAGCCTTAAATTTAATCTGTCTTTTTTTGGCCAGTCATCCATTTTTGTAAAATCCTTTTGCAACTCCTCAGTCACCTTTGGACTTAAAATTGTGTATCATCAGCAAACTTTGCCACCTCGCTTTTTATCCCCCTTTCCAGCTCATTTCCAATTGTTTTACAGCACAGCACAGCACAGCTCCTAGTACATATCTCCCAGTACTGCCCCTGTATAAAACTATGGTACGTCCACATCTTGAATACTGTGTACAGATGTGGTCTCCTCACCTCAAAAAAGATATTTTGGCCTTGGAAAGGGTTCAGAAAAGGGCAACTAAAATGATTAGGGGTTTGGAACGGGTCCCATATGAAGAGAAGTTAAAGCGACTGGGACTTTTCAGTTTAGAAAAGAGGAGACTGAGGGGGGATATGATAGAGGTATATAAAATCATGAGTGGTGTGGAGAGGGCGAATAAAGAAAAGTTATTTATTAGTTCTCATAATAGAAGAACTAGAGGACACCAAATAAAATTAATGGGTAGCATGTTTAAAACTAATAAAAGAAAGTTCTTCTTCACACAGCATGTAGTCAACCTGTGGAACTCCTTGCCAGAGGAGGCAGTGAAGGTTACGACTATAACAGAGTTTAAAGAGAAGCTAGATAATTTCATGGAAGTTAGGTCCATAAAAGGCTATTAGCCAGGGGATAGAAATGGTGTCCCTGGCCTCTGTTTGTCAGAGGCTGGAGAAGGATGGCAGGAGACAAATCGCTTGATCATTGTCTTCGGTCCACCCTCTCTGGGGCACCTGGTGCTGGCCACTGTTGGCAGACAGGCTATTGGGCTAGATGGACCTTTGGTCTGACCCAGTACAGCCGTTCTTATGTTCTTTTGTTCATATGTACTTTGGGGAAAGTGTAAAAATATATTCCTACCATTGGTTTCAGATCCTTTAACCAATTACTGATGCATGAGAGGGCCTTCCTTCTTATTTCATGAAATTTTATTTTGTTTAAGTGACTTTGGTGTGAGACCTTGTCAAGGGCTTTCTCTAAATCCAAGTATAGTAGATCAACTGGATCACCTTTGTCCACATGTTTGTCGACACCATCAAAAGAACTTTACCAGATTGGTGAGGCATGATTTCCCTCTATGAAAGTTGATTTGACACTTTCTCAGCGTATCATGTTAACTGCTTTTTTACTAGAGTCTCAACCAATTTGCCCTGTACGGACATTAGGCTTACTAGCCTGTAACTGCTAGGATCATACACTACCAGCTGGTTGAAAGGTAGCTAAAGAGGCTGATTTAAGTGATAGGTTACATACCAAAGTCAGCAGTTATGAAGTTTCATAATTGGGTTCCTTTAGAACTCTTGGGTGAATGCCATCTAGTTCTGGTGACTTACTGCTGTTTGATTTATCAGTTTGTATTATAATCTCATCTACTGATACCTCAATCTGAGTCAGTTCCTTGTATTTGTCATCTGAAAAGAATGGCTCAGGTGTGGCAATCTCTCTCACATTCTCTGCAGTGAAGACAGAAAAAAAGAATTAATTAGTTTCTCTGCAATGGCTTTGTGTTCCTCGAGTCTTCCTTTTGCACATTAAGGGCACATCTACACAGCAGGGCTAAACTCGAAATAAGTATGCAACTTCAGCTACTCTAATTGCATAGCTTGTGTTGAAATAGCTTATTTCGACTTTTGGCACTGTGTACACAGCAGTTATTTTGGGATAGAGTGCTCTTCCCTCGACTTCTCTTACTCCATATACAATGAGGGCTACAGGAGTCAGAGTAAGCAGTCCTCCAGCTCAACATTATTTTGACATTATGTTGAAATAACTGCTTGTGTGTAGATGCCAACTATGTTATTTCAAAATAACATTAGTTATTCCGAAATAATGCTGCTGTGTAGACATAGTCTAACTGTCCAGTGGCCAGTGATTGTTTAGCAGGCTTCCTGCTTCTGATGCTCTTACAAAACATGCAAGCATTTTTGGGGGGTTTTTGGTGGTTGCTCGCCAAATTCTTTCTTGATTGACCTAGCTGTAATTTAATAAATGCCTTGCTAAGATTATGTTACTTTCTGTTTTACTCCATGGAATTTGACTCCGAGTTTTTAAAGGACACCTTTTTGCCTTTAACTGCCTCTTTTACTCTACTGTATAGCCAGGGTAGAATTTTTATTTTGGTTTTCTGACTTTTTTATTTGGGGGATACATTTAGTTTGAGCTGTTATTACAGAGTTTTTAAGTATTTTCCACGCAGCCTACAGACATTTCACTCTTGTGACTCTTTCTTTTAATTTCATATAACTAGCATCCTCATTTTTGTGTAGTTCCCGTAATGAAGTTAATGGTACGATGGTGGTTTTCTTTGGTATTCCCCCTTCTCCATGAGGATGTTATATTAAATTATGGTCATTATCACTAAGTAGTTCTGCTGTATTTATCTTTTGGACCATATCTCAAAAAGTGTTCTACTTAGGACTAACATTTCTCCTTGTGGGCTTCAGGACAATCTATTTTAAGAAGCAGTCATTAATGATGTCTAGAAATTTTCTCTCTGCATTCCATCTTGAGGTGACATGTATCTATTTAATATAGGGATAACTGAAAACCCCTAATTATTATTGGTTCTCTGTTTTTGTAGCCTGTTTACTCTCTCTGAGCATTTCACAATCCCCCTAACAAACCTACATGTCGAATGTTCCATGGATAACTAATGTTTCACTGAACTCTATTTTTTTTTAAGCAATCATTTAGAGATTGACTTGGCCACCCTTATTCATGCTGAATAGTACCTTGTCACAGGAGTCATCCACATGAAATCTCATCCTTCACTGACTGAAAGGATGGTGCAGTGATTAGTGCCCTAGCATTAGACTTGGGAGACCTGTGCTTACGTCTTGCTGCACAGTCTTCCTGTGTATTTTGTGAGGCAAAATAAATTGAAGATTGTGTTCTAATTCTATAGTGATGGGCTGTATATAAATAACCAAGGTAGATAGAAAAATGGGACCCTTAAATTTTATACTAACTCCTTCATTACTGGTCTTCTACTTCAAGTGTTGTGCTCATTATACTAATCAGATTCTGTTGTTGTCAATGGAACGTTAGGCTATAACTGGGATGTTCAGAGACAAGGTGTGTTCTACAAGGTGTACCTAGAATGCTTGGTACTAATCAACTAATTAAAGATAATCAAAAGCCTATTAAGACTCAGTTGCACATGATCTGTATATTACCCATTGCATAATAAGTTGAAATCTCATTTCATGAGGTGTTATATATATAACTGTCTATATATTAGGCCAAGTCCAGCAACACTGCCTGAATATCAGAAGTGATGGGCAAAGTGCCTTTTGAAGCCCCAGTATACCTTTCCTAGGGAGGACCCAAACAGTGGCAGATTGTCTGCCCTCAACTTTGAGGAGCTGAGCTTTGCGCTGTGTATTATGTAAGCATCCCTTCTTCTCCTTCCTCCCCTCCCCCATCTCTCTGCCACCTTCTGCAGGAAGGACACACTAGCTCCTTTAGCTGAGGAAACCTCCATGGTTATGGGGCTGGGCTGGATTACCACCTCATGATTAACAAAGCATAGGGATTTATTATATTAATAAGGATTAGTGGCATGGGGCTGATCCACTCACCACTTGTCTGGGGCTTCTGGCTGATAATTGTGGGGATTGACTCTCAAAGCTAACACCCGCTTCTGCTCTGTCTGTATCTCAGGTCTGCAGCCATTTTCTCACTCCAGGCACTGCAATGTCCTCTTCCCAACTTAGCCCTCTAGCCAGGTCATTCATTGTTCCCCCTTTCTGGGTTACAGTCCTTCCATTCTGTGTCATCCCACACAGTGATCCAGGCAGTCATCCTGTTCACTGCTTGCACCTGATCTATGCAATGCCCTTAGTGGCTGGTAGTGAACCCATGCCCATTCTCAACGCTCTGTTCCAGTCCAGCGACCCTCAACCTAGCAATTATGGGTATTCTTTCCCACTCCTCACCGATCCTTCCTTGGACTGCTTCCTAAATCTCCTTGTTCTCGTCTTCTCTCTAGGAGTATCCATTCCCAAACTCTTGTCCTACTTCCCAGGGGATGACTGCCCATTCCCAGCAGCAGCTCCCTTTCTGCTATCAGCTCCCTGACTTTATAGAAATATCCCACACCGGTGATCTTCCCCTCATTTGGGTTTTCCTATCAGCCTTCAGTCCAATAGATTAATTGGCCCATCTAGCCTTCATTAAATCCTTCAAGGGGAATGTGTGGTAGACACCCCTCACCATTAAAAAGATGTTTGTCAACATTTCTGCTAGATTCTGCACTTCTAGCAAATGTGCATGTGTGCCCAGTGCGAAGTTTGTTTGCTTTAGGTTGCCGCTTGATTTTTATTAAAAACACCTGTTCTTGTACAAAGATGGGAATTTCTCCAACATTTTGTTTGGCTGGAGAGTCACAAAACAATCAATGCAGCAGGCAGCTTTTAAAGAGTTGTGGCCACAACTTAGGTGGCCACCTTTGAAAATGCACCAGGACAGAGAGAATACAGTCCCATACATTTGTTTGTGTTTGGGGTGCAGCAGCGTGGAATTTCCCCTCCATGTCCAAAAGGTGCAGTATTCTAGCCAACTGATACCCATTAATGGGTGAAGGGCAAAAGTGTTTCAAAATTTAAGGGTCACGATCACTACATCACATTTTAACAAATGCTGAGAAATTGTAAGCAGTGCTCAGTGATGAGTGATCAGCTACTCTAGGCCTGGGACCTGATGGTATCCACAAGGTTGAGAGCATGCACCTTTTTTCCAGCCTCCTTGCACTCAGGCTCTTACAGTCGTTTGGTTGGTCATTTATTTGATCATTAGTCCGTTTTCTATTAGGAGCCTAGCAGGCTTTCCAAAGCATGTTTTTTGAGACCTTGATTTCATTCTGTTTTAGTATGCTTTGTATGACAAGGTAGAACATACTCTCTAATTACTAGTCACCAGCTGAAGTGCTGGGATAAGCTCTTCAGTAATGAAACAGAATGTCAACTGGGAAGAACAAAACAGCAATTTTAACTGTTTTCTAGATGGGAGAACAGAAACTGAACTGAAGTATAGAAATGTCCCTGACAAAGAGTAAGCTCTTTCTCTTTTGCACTGGGCGGACTGTTTTTCTGCACTGTAAACAGGAACCATAGTAACCCAAATTCACCTGCTCTTGTTTCATTAGCACCAGTTGTTTTAACTAAACAAGAAAATGACATAGTGAAAATGATTATGGACAACAAAGACTGCCCAGCTGTAGAGTAATGATCCCCAAAAAATTAAGCCATGCAAGTGACTGTGCTACAGATAAACCTTTCTTTGTTCATTAGAAAAAGGCTGGAGTCTCATTATGGGTCACCCCCACTCCCCTTTTTCTCATAAAGACACTATTCACTTTTTATCTCATGTAAGTTGTATTATCTCCATTCATCCCAACACCGCAGACACAAAGGAATGCTATGTTAGTGAAAATAAAGCCAGGCAAAGGTACAGATCTAACAAGAACATTCCAGTGTGAAAGCTATTACCAGTTCCACAGATATTGCCTGCACTTGGTTTTCCCAAATTGTGGAAAGCTGAGCCTCTGCCCCCTCTACCCCCCATCTGGACAATGAATCCAGTTGTACATCCTCACACTTAACCTCCTTTGCCCCCCATATTGTTAAATGTCTACCCAAAATGAGCAGCCTTTCAGGACTGATCTTGCAGATTTTCATAATAGGTGAGCAGTGAAATAGTTAACAATGTTGATATTTAAAGTATCATTGTCAACTTAGCTAGCACACCTTGAGCGAATGGAGTATATCAAGTTTAGAGCTATTGTTTCAGTCTCTCTGGAAAGAAACATCAGTGCTTTGGTTAGATTCGGATCACTTTTTGAAGTTTTTTTCATAACAAAATCAGACAGAGACCCTCGTTGAAACTGAAGACTTTGCAAAACAACTGAAAAGCTTGTCTGTATTCCTCATAAAAATTTGGTTAGTCCTCTGTATCTCACATATCATAAAATACAGCCTTATCCTTATTAAGGGGATGCCGTTAAGACCATTGCTAGAGCTGAAATGAATTTCTTTCCGTGTTCAGCATTCATATTGTACCTACTTTCTAATGCCCCAACAGCCTTTTATTCTAAGTGCCAAATCTAGTCTCACATAATGTTTATCACTGCAGTACATATTTATAATTGCAAAGACTGCATAAAAGTTACAAAATCAAGTTCTCCAATGATGTCATACTTTAAATACCTCTGTTAATATACAGTCTATGTCAGTTTAAAGTTGAGATGATAAAGCTTTACAGATCTATGAAAGAATTAGATTAACTTGAGCAACGACGTGGTGTGCACTGCAGAGCTATAAGTAGATGCTTTGGGAGTGACTTGCCATTGTGCCCTCAATCAACTGAAATGCGTGACATTTGGACTACCATGCATAGCACTGAGTGCCTTACTATGATTAAAAATGGGTCTATGGTAGAAAAGGCCCCTAAATAGATATTTTGTAAATTACTTTAAAGCCTGGTGTCTGGCAGTCAAGTTAAAGTGTACTTCACTGTGCTTTTCATGACACAATTTGATTCAGTGAGGACAGAATATTTTCTTACGGCAAATAAGTGTATAACAAGAAAGGCATAAAGAGGATAATGCAGCAGATGAAAAACTGTCCCAGGTTGCTGTTTCTCTAGAGGAAGTTTTGGAACAAATTGATAAATTTGACATTAATAAGTCACAAGGACGAGATGGCATTCAACCAAGCAGTTCTGAAGGAGCTCATATAGTGCAGGGCTACTAACTGTGGTATGTAACCTATCACTTAAATCAGCCTCCCTACAATATGACTGGAGGATAGCTAATGTGATGCATTTTTTTAAAAAAAATCAGAGACAGGGGTGCTGGAACAGGAGGAGCCAGTCGGCCATGGGAATAATGAGGCAGATGGCTGTGAGGAGTGAGCAGGGGCAGGGTTTTTGGGGGTGACACAGGAGCAGGACCTCGGGGGAGGAGTACAGTGGCAGGGCTAGGGGTTGGGTGCCAGTGAAGCCTCCCACTTTTTGGGAGCTTCTGCTGCTCATATCCAGAGGTGATCTGAAATTTTACAGACCAGTAATCCTAACGTCAGTACAGGGCAAATGGGGGAGGCCAATAGTTTCAACCAATGTAATAGAATTATTTAAGGGTGTCAGCATATCTATGCCAAGGGTGATCCAGAAACACTTTGACAAAATGCAAGAAAAAGGCTCTTAAGCAAAGTAAGGGTATGTCTACACAGCAGCGTTATTTCAGAGTAACTGACATTATTCCAAAATAACATAGTGTGCATCTACACTACAAGCCTTTATTTCAAAATAATATCGAGTTGGAGGACTTCTTACTCCAACCCATGGTAACTCCTCATTTCACAAGGAATAAGGGAAGTCGAAGTTTATAAAATATTTTTTCAAAGGAAATAAACCAAATTTTAGGTAATACTCAATTAAACACTACCTCTCATTATTTGTTTACCCTGCTACTGTAGAATTATAAAGAGCCTTTCTGTATTGGTAACACGTAATATACCAGTCATAAGCAATTACAGTTGTGAACTTGAGTCACAACCTGAGTTCTGAGCTTGACAAATAGAGAAGTCTAGCTATTTTTATATCAACGAAACTATAGGTTGGACCTTCCTCATCCTGCACTCTGGGGGCCTGACTGGTCCCAAACAAGGGGATGTGACCAATGAGGGGAGGTCCCTCCCAATATGGCTCATGCCGTCCCTTGCTTGGACTCCAACCAAGCCCTGTGCTGCCTGCCCGGCCATGGCTCTCCAGGCTGGAACTCTGTGACTTCCAGAGCAGCCAGGGCTCCATGGCTTCTGGGGCTCTGTGACTGCCATGGCTTCTGGGGCTACTGGGGCAGAGGCTCTGCAGCACCAAGACTCTGCAGCCATTGCTGTCCCCCCGCTACTTCCCTCCTGTATCCACTTCCCTCAACTCGGGGTTCCAGACTGAGTTGTGCACCCCCCCCCCCACTCTGCCCTGCGACCCAACCTCTTTATACCTGGACTCTGTGGCCCAGGAACTTTCATGGTCCTCCGGGACCATGAATGTTGCTGGACCAACTAGTCCCAGTTAAGGGAGGTACAACCTATCATAATTTAAAACTGGTCTGGAAAATGCATTGAAGATTGTCTTATAGGAAACAACTACTCAATTCCTTTGTTGAAAGTTTCCTTTAAAATGAACGATGCAAATTTCAGATGTATCTTTTATTTCTGTGCAGTAACAGATTTTTTTTTATTATCTTAAATTGGTGTACAAGTGACCTATCCAGCACTGTCTTGTGTTATATTATAAAAGGGTGCAATTATTTAGTACCCTGTTTTTCTTCTTCAAAAAGTGAGGACTTTAAAGCCAAATACAATTACATAAAATGACAGATTAATTATATGAAGAATTAATTGAACTGTTAATTAATCAGATGATGCAAACATAATTTAAAGAACAAGTCTGATTTATGGAAGAGGTTAACATTTCAATTTAAATTAATTGGAAGAGACATTTAGGTTTGGCTGCTGTTTGTGTGAATCATTTGTGAATTTCTATGAATCATGATGAGAAAGGGGTAAATAAACCATACTGATTTACACTAGCTAAGGGGCTGGCCTCACAAACATGTTCCCCTGCATATCAAACCAAAAACAACTCTGTTATAACTCTTGTATGAACATCAAGAGTCATGGGTCAGATTCCATCCGTATTTCTTCACCATGCAATCTCAGTGAAGGAAAGTAGGACAAAATTTAGTCTTAAGTCACTAATTTAATTATCTGACATTTAAAATAGATGTTGCAAAGTATGGCACAGCAGTGTTTCACTATGCATAATCCTTTATAAGCATTGTCACATCTTGTATTGTATGGCTACGTTTGGTATAAAGCTCTTAAAATATTTTGAATCAGAGAGCTTGCTGTTTTAGCTCAGAGGTGTCACATGTATGAAAAGAATAGCATCCATGCTGGCAGTTAGATTTGTATTCTTTGATGACCATAGATTTAGTCAGTGTTTTAGCAAAAATATCCATCTGTATCTATTCATGTCTGGATTGCATCACCTTTCCTCATTTACACCAAACATTGCCTTACTCAAACCTAGATTCTGATACCTTATCTACTCTGGTGGATCTGCCCACTAGCTGAGGGTATGTCTACACTACCACCCTAGTTCGAACTAGGGTGGTAATGTAGGCATACCGCACTTGCAAATGAAGCCCGGGATTTGAATTTCCCGGGCTTCATTTGCATAAGCCGGCCGGCGCCATTTTTAAATGCTGGCTTGTTCGAACCCCGTGCCGCACGGCTACACGCGGCACGGGCTAGATAGTTCGAACTAGCAAGCCATTCCGCACTATCTGTACGCCTCGGTCCACGTGGAATGAGGCGTACAGATAGTGCGGAATGGCTTGCTAGTTCGAACTATCTAGCCCGTGCCGCGTGTAGCCGCGTGGCACGGGGTTCGAACAAGCCGGCATTTAAAAATGGCGCTGGCCGGCTTATGCAAATGAAGCCCGGGAAATTCAAATCCCGGGCTTCATTTGCAAGTGCGGTATGCCTACATTACCCCGCTAGTTCGAACTAGCGGGGTAGTGTAGACATACCCTAAGAGACAAAACAAAACAGTCAAACACACCCAGTTCTAACCCAGCTTTAACCTTCAGTCAGATTCTATGTTCTTCTCTTACACCAATGCAAAAAATGTGGAAATGTAACAACAGTGATAGTATTAACCTGGCCTGATATCACAGAGTCCTCTACTTCCCAGTAGCTCAAGAATCACAGCCCAGCTTATATAACCTTCAACAGTTACTCTAGGAAGTATGTAGGTATGTGTGTGGATGTGGATGTGGATGGTTGTTAGTTAGTTAGTTGGCCTGCCTGCCTGCTTGCTTGTCTGCCTTCCTGCCTCTTACAGAGCTAAGTCCTTACTTACATCTTCCAGCTGGGACTTTGAACCAATCATATCTGCTGCTTAGTTGGGTCAGCTGGTTCCAAACATCTGTCTGCTGTGCTGCTTCCTAGGCCAGGGCTTGTTGCTCCCTGTGTCGGCAAGTACTCAAAGGGACACTCTGCATTGTTAAACCTCTATAGAAATGTATCTTGACTAGTTCCTTACAAGTGTCACTTGTGGAATAAGATGCTATTCAATAAAACGGGTTTTAGGATCAGGTTCTAAGACCTCAAGGCTGTGTCTAGACTAGCAAGTTTTTCTGCAAAATCATCTGATTTGTGGAAAAACTTGCCAGCTGTCTGCACTAGCCGCTTGGATTTCCGCAAAAGCACTGATGATCTCATGTAAGATTGTCAGTGATTTTGCAGAAATACTATGCTGCTCCCGTTGGGGCAAAAGTCTTTTTCCAAAAAACTTTTGCACAAAAGGGCCAGTGTAGACAGCAGAGATTTGTTTTCCGCAAAAAAGCCTCGATCGCAAAAATGGCGATTAGGGCTTTTTTGCGGAAAAGCGCGTCTAGATTGGCCATGGACGTTTTTCCGCAAAAGTGCTTTTGCGGAAAAGCGTCCTGCCAATCTAGACGCGCTTTTCCGAAAATGCTTTTAACGAAAAACTTTTCTGTTAAAAGCATTTCCGGAAAATCATGCCAGTGTAGACGTAGACCAAGAGTATTTAGGCTCCTAACTTCCCTTCATATCAGTGGAAGTTAGAAATCTAAATAATTTTGCAGATCTGGGCCTAAACGAACAGTGGAATGAACAGAACTGCTTGTTCAGAAAGGAATTACATCATGTATGATGAAATCTGGACCTCTGTCTCTGTGGTAATCTTTTTCCAGCAATGAGCAATACTTTTCCAAGACAAGAGGAAACAATACCAAAGGTCTACATAGAAATTAATCAGCGGTGTATCTGGGTGGAGGGTTTTGTTACATGTTAACTTCCACAAGACTATCTGTTTGAATTCTCTGTGATATTTTCTTTACAAATGACTGGTGTGTAAACATATATATGACACACCCCTTCTGACAGACTAGTGAGTAGGCTATGGTACAGTTATAGGTTGAAACTGACTCCACTGAGCAGAGAGCCCTCACAAGGCTGCTCATAACTCACTTAAGATCCACTTAGATGCTGAAAGTAGGGTTTAAGTGGTTCATAAACATTAGGTGGGCACTCTGTTCACAGGTCAGTTGCACCCAGATTTAATGCCTTCTAAGGGTGATCTTCACTAGTGTTCCTCTCCTCATATTTGAAAGTGAATATTTATGTATAACTTAGTATTAGAGTGTACAATATCTGTGTACCTGTCTTTCCCAGTTGTACTAAAGCTTAGAATTCTAATGGAATACCTCTTCCTCAGAGACTTATACTAATGAAGCCTAGATCCTCAAAGATATGTCACCACTTAACTCCCTTTCAGACCCTTGGGAGTTAGGAACCTGTGGGGAGGCTGGGCCTTAGGGCTTTGAATGCAAGAGATATGTTGTACTGTATTCTGCTACTGGGTCCTCAATTATACCTGTGTATGCTATCGGATATGATGGCCATGATTTTTGTGATGTGTCCAGTTGTGGAATAGGATGAGACCATCACCATCTATATTCATATATGACCCAAATCAGCATTTCAATTCAGATAATCAAAGCAGGAAAAGCTGCCAACCCCTGCTAGACAAGAAACTGACAAAATATTTGAATAAACAGAATACAATTATAAGATCCATGCTGTAACTCACCCTTGCACAGGTGCATAGGCTAGATGTACAATGCTTGGTGGGAACAGAGGGATATTCCTTCTGTTTGCATGTCCTGAAAGATGCACATCACTCCAGTGTGGGTGGTGAATGCTGGAGAAAGAGGTAAGACTTGTCGAGTTTCTCCTGGTGGGGTGCTGTTTTGTGTTCTTCACTAATCATGGTTGTAACTACCTAGTACAAACTAATTCTAATACAAATCTGAGTGATGGAGAGGTTGCTAATGTAAGATTTCAAGGTAGTATTCATTCACATCTCTTGTTTCTTTTCTTCTTTCTTGTATATGAATGTTTATAGTTTATAATATGCTTTTATGTTTCCAGTGCCTTCTATTGTATTGTAAGACAAAAAAGAGATTATATTGATAATATTTTAGGTAAAATAGTTTCCATTCACTTCATTATTGCTCCCAATATTTTTCTCTTGAATAACACAACCTGGAAAACAGACTAGACCAGTGGTTATACCTACTAGTCATTGCATAGTACTATGTGCTGACCTAGAGAATTTTTGCTTAACAGATACAATGTGTTTTACGCCTTTGTACAATGTGTTTTATACTTTTAGGAAATGGCCACTGTTACAAAATTCAAACCACATCCGGATAGCTAAAATGGTCACTGACCATCCCCTGGGGCGTTTCGATTCTTACCCTCTACTAGGAAGAAAAAAGGGTCTCTGGAATCACAATCTATACATATAATTTCTGTGAAGACATAATCTATCTCCCTTTCTCATTCTTACCTACACTTTTGTCCACTGTAAGTAAGAGGTCATAATGGGGAATTTCCAAGAGGTGCACAGGCAAGATGGTGAGAAAGAAGTCATAGTGGGTAGTGGGAGAGAAAAAGAGTGTCCTGATCTGTATCTCGTAGTCAATGGATACTAACAATAGATAGCCAGTATCCAAGGGCATGTCTACACAGCACAGCTAAACTTCAACTACATCAATTGAATAGCTTAAGTCGAAATAGATTAATTCAGCTTGTGGTGCTATCTACCCAGCACGAAATTGAAGGAAGAACATTCTTCCCTCGACTTCCTTTACTCCTTGTAAAATTAGGGTTACCATTAGTCAGGGTAAGAAGTCCTCCATCTCGACATTATTTTGAAATAACTGCTTGTAGTGTAGATGCACACGATGTTATTTCAGAATAATGTCAGTTATTCCGAAATAACACTGCTATGTAGATGTATACTGAGTGTCCAGTAAAAAATGGATTTACCATATTCTTAACAATTATCATTCAAATAACTGTGTAATGCAAAACCTCAGTGTTAAGGGAGGAAAATAGCAAAGCTTCTTCCTACATTCTCATAGGTTCTATGTTTCCTCACCTTGACACTAAAATAACCTTCCTTTGGCAATGAGATCCAGTGGGTGTCAGTGACTAAGAGGCTCTAGGTTTCTCACATCAAGCATAGCAATACTTCTCATTTGTTATCATAATAATTAAGATATTCAACAGCATGAATCTGAACAACAAGCATGACTCAGAACTTTCCATCCCAAGTGTAGTCATTGTATTTAGCAAAGGTTAAATGATGCCGACCTGAACCTAACTGCAAAACTTGTCTTTCAAGTTCCTGATTATGAGAATTAAGCAATCAGTAGAGATCTGCATGACTTGTTTGTGTATTTTAAATTAACCCTTTCCTCAAGCTTTGTCTACATTAGACATATTCTTCAATGTTTGGAGCAGGTTTTAATTACAGTTTCTGAAATGGTGTTTAAGGCAATTCTGTTTTTGTACTTTTGCTTAAGCCATACTTGTAACCAGTTTCTGTCTCCCTTTTGCTGGCAAGTTGTAGCTAGGGTCAGCAAAGCTCTGGATGGTGGAGCTAGTAGGAATCTCAAGTCTACAAATATATGAAGACTGTAAACAGCAAGAATAGAGAAGAGTTGTCTAGGGAAGGACAAGTATCCCAGCAGTTTCCTGCTAATGAAATCAGTGTTATGAAATTGTTCCCCTAGGGCAACTGTGAAATCCCAGCTGAAAGCAGTACTTCCTAGGCACAGGGCAAAGATTCCCCTGACAGGCACAGCGGCAGCATTATCTTACAGCCCTAAGACACTAGTGATATCAGACTATGCCTCTTCAGTTTTTACTTCTGAGAGTCTTTTCCTTTCCCTTCCTTCTCTTGGCTATTAGCTCTGACTTCTGCCTGCCCCTCTCCCTTACAGATCCTTTGTTCCCACCCTCATTGCCTTTCCCTTCTATATGTTCCTCTGCAATCTTCCCTCCTTCCTCGACCCTTTCTTTCCTATATGCCCCCCCTACTTCCTAACTCTCCCTCAGCGCAGCCCTATAAATTCAACTCTCTTCTCACCTCACACAATGGAAATACACAGGTTCTACTGCCACAGGGACACCTGTAGTCCAGAGATTGTCCTTACAGAGAGAAGGCTCTTGGTTTACCCAATAGGTTGGCGTGTATATCATTGTTGTTAGGGTTTATTGTCACAGGGGGTATGTCTAGACTACATTCCTTTTCTTGAAAAAGGGATGTAAATTAGACACTTTGAAATTGCAAATGAAGCCGTGTAGTTTTTTTTGATATGGGGCTTTTTGATAGAAAAATGGCAGTTTAGTCAGGGATCTTTTGAAAATAAAACCCTTTTTAGAAAGGTCCTGTAAACCTTATATATATAGTAGCGTTAAGTAGGGAAGGGTTTCACTGTCCTGAGATATTTAATTACTTTTTCCTATTTCAACCTGAGACAAAAAATTGAAATCTCAACATTTTTCAGAAATTGATAACATCAGAACAATTTCTGATGATTCATTTCAACTGAGCCAATTTTTGATAATTTCAAAACATTTTGTATGATTTCAACCTTTTAATGTATTTTTTTTTGTTATCCATTAAGTAACATTTTGGAAAGGTTGTTTCAAATCTGAAAACTAAATTTGTCATTTGAAATGTAAAAATGGAACATGTTAACAATTTTGTAAACTTAAAAAAGTTCAAATTAGGATTTTAATATCAATGACTCTCATAACAATTTATTTTTTGGCAAATCAGTTTTTTCCAACATAAAAAAATATTTAGCTGGAAAATTCCCATCTATCACTCATATAGAATCCTCATCTTCTCCTGTTTTAACAAAGCATCACCTTGCATAAATAGCAAGACTATTGATTTTGGCTACCAAATGAATCAGCAAAACAGTTTTGTGCTAGCCCATGACACGTTACCTTCCAGTTAGCTCCGCTCACATGAAAGTACGGATTGAAACAGCATATGAATCACTGCATAAACATTCCAGTGCATCTGATGAGTGAAATCTGATTGGTCAATGAAGCAATTTAAAGTAATTAGAAAGTAATGGTGGCCTGAGGTTAAGAGCTTAACAGACAGTGATTGACTTGCTTGTTCTTCTGTCTGTTTTCAAAATGGCATTCAATATTTGAGCTATAGATTTGATTTAATTTTTCTTTTCCCTCAATCTCTGCTCCTGCTAAACAATTACTTTGACACACTAATTCCCTCTCTAGGGTATAAGGCCCTTTAAAATGCACAAATGCATACTAGGAAAAATACAAAAAACATTTTTTTCATAGAATTTTAATTACTAATATTTTAAATGGACCCATAGAAATTTAAACATTGGTTTAAACATCGGTTTAAAATGAAAATGCCACTTTAAATTTGAGTGTGTTTTTCTAAGAGCTTAAAATGGATCACAGCTAAATATGTATTTCTGGGACAAGGATAATAAATGATAATCTTATTATTCTGTGATATTGTGTCTGGTACTGACCAATGACTGTCTACCAATGACTCTGTATTTGTATCCCCTTTCTATTAGTATTATTCAGCTAGGCTTTAAAAAACTTCATTCTTTATGGGGATTCCAATTTGTACACAATCCTTCCATTAAGCAGATTGTGTACAGTTGTGGTAGTGAAGGACTATATTACAAGGAATGTTCCCTCTGCTTTCTCTTCCACAATAGTTTCAATTATATATCTCCTGCCAAGAGCGGCCAATTAGCAGCTTTCTCAAAATGGTTTCGCGGACCACTTTGAGAAACTCTGCTCTAATATTTTTGGTGCTAGAGGTCATATTGCTTTGTATGAAGTGTCCCAGCAGCTATGAAAAAGACCTTGTAATCAAAAGTTTTAAATCAGGATGACTGAAAAGAGGACTATGATCACTTGTTATTTAATATATTATGTAATGTTCACATTCAGCGAAGTTTTATATCCATGAAAAGAAGTAGGTCAATAAATTCCATCAAAAACTCCAACAAAACAAAATGACAAGTGTCCCCTTTCAGGAAATCAAGAATATTCAAAAAGTGCACCTAAATTTTAAGCACATTTTAAAACCCCTTGACATTAGTGGGACTTCAGCATATGCTTAAGCTCTTTCCCAGGGTCTATGTTCATTTAATGTTATGGCTGAGATTTCACATACAGAAGTGCAATGGAATTTGAAAATATGGATCCCAGTTTAGCCATAAATTGGCCTCCACTTGTGCATGCTATACTTTGTATAATGGAACATGTTTTATATATTTTTAATTAGGGATTATCCATTTGAGATCCCTAACTATTCTGAATGGAAAATGTCAACCACAGACCTGCATTGTATTTTGTTTTCATTTTGATTTCCTTTGTTTATTCCATTTCTATTTTGTTTTATAATCAACAGAAGATTCTGTGTTTATCTTGGGATCACTAGATTTACTGTAGTAATTAATTACACAGTGAAACTTCTTTTTAACACAGGAAAATAAATTTTCCCCATCTCCTGAAAAAGTCACATGAAATTAAACTCCTGTCTAAAAATACTATTCACTCTGTTTAACTTTACTGAAGTAAAATGCCACTGTTTATATATTTGAAATGGAAATATGGATTTACATATTTTAAAAGATGTAATTTACATCGCATAGATGCTTTATTTGAAACCAGCATTTAGAATTTTCAGAGGTTCTAATCTCTTTTGCAGGGACAACCCATGTTTAATGTGGGATTTCAGTACTGAACTGAGCTGGGGCCTTGTTCTACTTATCTTTTTAATCATTGTTTTAGTCAATCGGTTAATATCCAATATTCATGGTTTATGATTAATTTGTTTTACCAGGGCCCATAAAACCAAACAATTATTTTATTTCCCACACATTAAAGAATTTGTTATATCTAGAAATTTATTTTAAATTCATACTCCCTTTTTTTCAAACATGTAATTGAGGCTTTTTGAATTAACCAACATGAATTGTTTCCGATTTTTAGGTATCTATTGTGTACAGAACTCTATATTTGTATCTATAAACTTTATACAGGTTGTATCTCCTTACTCAGACACCCTTGGGACCTGACTGGTCCTGAACCAGGGACTTTGCCAGACCAGAGGAGGTCAATGTTAGGCCTTCTGCTGCTGGTGCAGTGGAGGTTTCATCCAGTGGTAGCAGAGGACCTGGTATTGATCAAGCATGGACTTGGAGATAGGGGTGCTCAGGGGAAGAGCTAGGGTGGCTCCAGAGTGCCATGAGCAGTGATCAAGAGTGCAGATTCACAAGCGTTTACCTTGGCCCCTGGCTGCAGAGCTCTACAGCCACCCTACCTCTTACGCCAAATGTCCTCTCTCTTCCTGATCCTCCAACATCCTCCGTAGGCTTGAGTGCTACAAATATTCTATTTATGGTGCTCCGGAAGCTCTGGGAGGATGGGGGAAAAGTTGCTGAGCAAGGGGCTTTCCCTGTGAGTACGCCAGCCTGGGAGTACCCTTGGGGATGCCAGACCACACATATTCCTGGTTGATGGCAGAATCCAGACTCTAGAGATCCAACCTGTATTAACATGTGGGGCGGATGGTGGTGGTGGTGGGGGAGTAGATTTTTCTAATTGGCAGTTTCATCAAAGTCATCAGGTGGTTAGAATGCACTCAGACAATTGTTATACATAATGCTAGCTAATGTGTTATTATACAAGGAGGCTGTGACCTCTGCTTGCTATGCTCACCAGCCCCCTTCTCTCTGGCCGCTTCCACTTCTCTGAGAGCACCTGTTGGCGCTGATGACTTTGAGGTCATGATGACGTCATTCTGTCACCCGGCAGAAACATTCTGTTGTCCAGCAGGAAAAACTTTTTAAAATATATATAGAGAGATATAACAATGTATAGTTAACCAAAGCAAATATGCAGTTTAGCTTGTCTGTATTTGTCCTTTTTTAGTTCCTCTTCCTTCATACTAGGAACATTATGCACACTATAATGTTTGACTAAGCAAGCAGCATGCTATTATTTGGAAGACTTAAATGTATGTTTATTTCCTTAATTCCTTTGGATAACTCTATGCATTCCAGGTAGTAACATAATTTGTCGATGACTCTTTCTGATTTTTTTCACTGATAATTGGCTGATTAATATAATATAATATAATATAATATAATATAATATAATATAATATAATATAATATAATATAATATAAATTGGTTTATTTTGGAGGATTGTATTGCATGTGTATCAATCATTTATTTAAGAGGAATTCTTGGGTACATGGACATAAGAGTACACAATCCACTATTCAATAACTATGCCCTTTAAATAAAAGGTATGGGAGAGCCATAATCTTAGGCCTTACAAACACAAAAGAGCTTTTTTGACAAAAGGCAGCTTTTTTCGACAAAACGGTGAATGCGTACCCACTGTGATGTGACTTTTGGCAGCAAAAATGCCCTGTTTTCACAATACAATAAAGGCACCCTGATGAGAGAGATAAGCTTTGAGTGCAAAATTTTGGTTGGCAAAGTGCCAGTGTAGACACCATGCTTAATTTTACCACTTTAAATTGGTCTCCTGGAGGGCATCCAATGCTTATCCTGACTACTCTGATCATCAGTTCTGAAATTCCATTTCCTGGTGTCTCAGCATGGAGAGGTCTCATTGCCTTTTCCTAGGTGACCATGGAGGCTATTAAAGCAAACACATTCCTGCTTGGACCACTGAAAAGCAGATGGATCTGTTCAGTATATGAATAGGGCTATGATCAGAAGATGGTGCACTGCAGAGTGAAAACAAAGGAAATGGTGAAGATGTACCCTAAAGCAAGGGAGGCAAACAGTTGGTTCTAAGACCGGCTGGTTCTATAAGGAGCTGTATGCTATCTTCTATTGCTACTTCACCTACACTGTCAAGAGGAGGATACATCGGTGGGCCTGGAGGTGTGAAAAGAGGACCTAACTTGGAGGATGAAGTCATTGCTGAAGAGTGGAGTAAAACAATCATGTGGAGCTCCCAGTGGGATCACTCGGTGGGGCAGCAGCGAGGAACTGTCTACCACTTCAGAGGTGTCTAGTCAGTGTCAGCAGTTGCTCTCATGCACATGGTAAGTGACTATGGTTTGTGTAGTGCGGAGATGGGTTCAGGGTATAGAAATGTCCAAGGCAGGCCATGTTTCTGTGTGCTGGACATTTCCCAGTGCAGAGAATAAGTACAGAAACATGCTGAGATCTCATGGGAATCCTCCAGAGAGATCTCTAGAAAGGTACCTGGAGGTATATGACAATCCTCTGCGAAAGCTCCATTGACAGATCTGCTTTGTGTCTTCCCACATTTCACAAAACTTTCCTATACCATTTGGCAATCACTTCTGCAGGTAGCAAAGCACCACACAGAGGAGCAGAACAGGGACCAGGGCAAAAGCCATAAGCATACAGTAGATGTACCCTTGCTCCCATGCTTAACCTCAGTAGTGAAATATCTGCTACAATGACTCCTGTCTGTGGGAAAAGTGTGGGAGAATTTTAGATTTTTCCCCCTAGTTGGCAACCTCTTTTCCTCATAAAGAGGAACATGCTTTGAGTGTTTGCAAAGATGTGTGCTTGCTAAGCAAGGATCACTAAGAAAGTGATTGCTATGATACCTAAAGTCATAGGCGTGCGCAGCACATTTCATTAGGGAGTGTACGCAGGGATTTTTATTTTTTTTAAAGGCGAACATTTATTGAATACTCAATCATAAAGGACATGCTGCGAGTGAACGCAGGCTTTCCAATACATTTCTACATTCGGCGCTTATTGCATAATACAACAATCCATACTTTAAAACTAAAGGAGCGTATCATGCGATTAAATTAAAATGCAAAGCCACTTTTTTTTTTGAGACATTAAGGTGTGCCTGGGCACACCCCCTGCGCACGCCTATGCCTAAAGTGTATTTTAATGAAATGTTTCTATGAATGAACTTAGCAATCATCCTTCTGTGCATTGTTCTTTGTGCCTCAGCAGATGCAACCTTAATGAACATCCCCCTACACCGGCCGAATGCCTCCACCAGATAAGAAAATATCCAAAACAGAGCAAAGACGACAAGTTCTGGGAGGCACTACCCTTCTCTAATGCAGAGAAAAGGGAACACAAGGAGTTGAGGGAAGCTGAAAGGCAAGATAGAAAATAAAATCAGAAGTTTGTTAAGGACACTGCTGAGTGGATGTTAAAGTCATGAAAGAGCAGAAGTTGCAGACTGAGCTGATGTATGCTTGTTCTCTCCTGCAGCACATTCTGTGCCCCTCAAACACTACCCACATTGTCCTTTCCATTTTCTAGAACATTTTGCTTTCCCCTTCACGCCACCATCTTGGACTTTCAAAATCATAACTGGACCTACACACAGCTGTGCAAGTTTGTGATTCCCTGGTGCCTCTTTTCCCATCAACCATTTTTGTCTGTGCGTGTTTGTGTTTTTCTTGTGCGATAAAAGCAAAGTTTTGGAATGATGACTCATCTTTATTTGCTTTCTATAAACTGAGATAGAAGGCACTACTAATACATACCTAAGCAGTTTAAACATTTGTTTACTGGACTGGAAGGCCCCAAATTTCGCCATTGCTTCCTTGAAAAACTACTTGTAATGTAGTATTGCAGCCTCCCTGATTTGAATTGCCTCTCTCTGGACCCCTCTGATAGCTGTGCTGCCTGACTGCTCTAAATCAGCAGCCAAGTCGTTTGCCTCAACCCTTCACCCTGAGCTTCATAATGATTATGCACTGTATAACATGCAGCTTTGACCATGAGAATATTATACTAATTGAGGTCTAATCTGCCATAAAGGCATTGCGAGTGCACCTTTAATCTGTCAAAGACACATTCCAATGTCATCTGGCACATACTCAGTGTGTTGTTAAACCACTCCTTGTTGCTGTTAAGGTTTCCTGTGTAAGGTTTCATGAGCCATGGTTATAAGGGATACGCTTCTCTCAGGATCATTATGGGTTCAACATTCTCTACCATAATCTTCTGGTATGGAAAAAGAGTCCCTGATTGTAGCTTTCCATACAAGCTGGTATTCCTGAAAATGCACGCATCATACACCTTCCTGGACCACCTTGGGTTGATGTCCGTGAAACACAAGCATCTCAATACCTTGGAGAATTACCCTTTCCTATTGATATCCTTTATCACAAGGTGGTCTGGTATCAAAACTGGAATGTGTGCCACCTATTGCCCCTCCACAGTTAGGGAAACCCATATCTGCAAAGCCATCCATTATTTCTTACACATTTCTAAGAGTTATTAGGTCCTTCGCATTAGGATGCAAATTAACTGCCCTGCACACTTGCATTAATGCAACCCTAATGGTCAACTTCCTGACTTGAAATTGCTTTGGTGATTGACCATAGCAGTCTACAGCTGCCAGCTTCCAAACAGTGATTGCCCAGTGCTTCCCTACCAATAGAACCACTCTCATTCTGGTGTCCTTGTGCTGGAGTGCTAGGGAAAACTCCATACACAGTTCCAGAAAGATGCTGCTCATCAACCAACACCAACACGACAATACAATCCCACCATTCACTGCTTGTTTCCCAAGGCCAAATGGGATGGTCCACTGTCTGCAGCTGTTCCATGTATACCAAGAGCAACCTAAAATTGCTCCTATCCGTAACACACAGTATGTCAGACAACTAAGAGTTTTCTTCAGTTAGGCACTTCATGATTACCTGCGCTGACATCCATGATCCCTTAATGACCATTAAAAGAGCATAAGAGAGCAGGGTGGGAGTCTGTCCCTTCTCACAAAGATGCTGGGGTGCCCAGCAAACAATGGCCATTGTAAGATGCTGCAAAAGAAAGCCAGAAGTGCATGGGATGTTGGGACAGAAAACAATGCATCATGGAACATTGAACCCAGTCTGAAGATGCGCTGTGATCTGCTCCACCTTCCCACAAGACCTAGCAGCAGAAGAAGTTGAACTGGACCATGGGAGAGGTACCCACAGTGCATCGCTCATACTGTCAATGATGGTGCCGCAGCTGTGGGTGCTCTCTGCTGACAGAGAGAGCAAGTGTGTATGTACAATACCCTTTTAATTATATATTGTTTTTTGAGTGTTGACATGACTTTTGTCAACAAAACTCGATAATATAGATAAGACCTTAGAAAGATCTTTTGGGTTTTTGTTGTTCTTTGTTTGTTTGCCAGGAGCTCAATAATCCCAGCTGAAATTGATGAGCAGTCATCTCATTTTTTCGTCAGGTACATTCTTCTCAAATAATGCAATACAATTAGTTACACTTCATTTTCAGCATTCCATCTGAAATGTTGCTTGAATCGTTTTTTTCAAAATCAGAAATGTTATGTGTGGGTGGAGTACTGTACAAATGCTTTTAAATAAGCTGATTTTCACAACCCGTCGTCAGCCATTCAAGCATTTTCTTTGACATGAGGTATGCATTGTTTTTGCTCGTCTATCTCACTGCAGCAGGCCTGAAATGGCTGTGAATTAGTCACTTCATAAATCAGTAAGGAACTGGAACTGTGAAGAATCTGTTCAGCATAATTTAGTTAATTAAAAATTAATTTATTTCATTCACTAGAGATAGCATTCATAAATTACAAATCAAGGTTAATCATCAAAATATATATCCCTCTGTAATTCAAATGGGACTTGGCATAAATTCTTTTCAAAGGGCTCTTTAAAGATAGTCCTGAAGAGTCTATCTTTTAGTATGGACACACTGTCAACCATAAAAATCTAGCACCGTTGAAATCAATAGGAGTTTTTATATTGACTGTCACATGGTTGGAACTTTACTTCATATGCTTAAATAGTATCTTCTAGTAATGTGTGTTGCCTTCTTTGATTCAATTATCTAATACAAGTTGTATCAAAATTCCCCTTTGTTTGTTTGCTAAAATAACATATGTTATATGTTTAGTAGACACAACATATCAGTCTTTTCTGGTAATTATTACTAACTGCGAAAATTAATGCTAGAATTTTCTTTCCTTATTTAGATGGTTTTTTGGCCCAATCACACGAGCGGATACAGAGAAACAACTGTTGTGCCCTGGAAATCAGGCAGGAGCCTTCCTAATCCGAGAAAGCGAAAGTCAAAAAGGCGAATTCTCTCTCTCAGGTATCACAATTTTTTACCTTGGAAATATTTTAAGAGTTTCTCATTCAGACTGTTTTTCTTTTTTAATTTTCAAGAGTTTTAACTGCATGCATGAGAATGAAATTAAAATTCATAATAATCTATTGTTTCCAAGTGATACATAAAAATTGGCAAGAGTCAGTAGGTCTCCACCAGGTTGTATTTTATGGCTCTTTATTAATATGATCAACGTTCAAATTAGCTTTCTGTGCTTATTGCTTTTCATTGTTCCTGTTGCCTTGAAATGGGAAATGTTTTCATAATTAAAAAGCAACAAACACATTAAAGTTGTCCATCAATGGACCTACTGGTTCACAGAGTGGAAATTAAACACATGTTTACACTTGGCAAGTCTATCCAGGATATCAAAACAGTAGACTTCTCTTTTAGAATATATCCTTAGTTTTATACCTGATCTTTTTGTGGGGTGGTTTTTCAAAGTTAGACTTCAGAAACACATGCTCAATCTTCAGCAAAAACTTAGTTATATCTATGATGGTTGGTTTAATTTTTTTATTCATTGAAGAGCCCTCATTCTGGCTTCAAGAAATGTGATGGGCTTTCCGGTAAAATTCCTACCTGGAAAGGGACCGATTACCTACCAAATAGGACAAGGCATGATTTTACTCACACCAGCCAACCATACTTCTGTTGGTGCTGAAGAGCACTAGTTCTAATAGGTAATGTGAAATATTATTTCATGATGGATTGTATTGGACGCCATCCACCAAATCTGTGAAATAAAAAAGTTAAGAGATTTAACTGTTGGTAGGGGTATAATGTTGTACAACTGGGGATGTAGAGGAAGAAGCTTTCAAAGTCTTTGCTCACAAAGTAGCCTAAAGACCGTGGGGTACTTGCATTAAGTTGGGATGGTTCCACACACTTGATTACATTAACCAAATAAAACATTTTGAGACATGTCTCAGCATGCTAGGAAAGTGAACAGCTTGTCATCCACATACATTGTGGCTTGGTAAATCAGGTGTTGAAGCACAGTTAAAAAGTATCTTGTGTCCCTGTCAAGTCTACCAAAGGTAGCAAAATACTGCAACCCCAGCTAGGATATCCTAGTAATATTTTCCATTTCACTGAGATTGCTCAGACACGAGATCAGCGTAAAACAAAAGGAAACTGCCCCTTATAACTTATGTGTTGGGATGTTTATAGAGGTGTAATTACACACATTCATAATTATATTCATATAATATGTAAACAGTGAATTGTAAGACAGGAGCTTGAACCAAAAATCTGTGATCTGAAATCTGCCAGACATTTGAAAATAGTTTGCATCTGGTTCAGAAGTTTGTGGTTCTGACCAGTGTTCCCTCTAAGCTGCCCAGCAGCACAGCTTCACATGTAATTAATCAGCCCTGCCCAGTCAAAGGCTCAGGCCTCCTCTTCACTGTGCTGACTGATGGGGCGGGTCTGATAAATCACCTGTGAAGCTGTGCTGCCAGGCAGTTTAGAGGGAACACTGGTTCTGACCCATTTCTATTAATTGTGTGATAGTTCAGTATTGTACAATACTGCCTTAGTGCATGTCTCTACAAAGTGAGATCTGACAATTGCAGGGGAGGAGAGGTGTCAGTGTAGACATGGTTTTGAGTCATCTGTAACAAATGTATTTGTATTAAGTGGAAACCATGTGAAACACCTGGTGTTTTCAGCGGCTTGATTTGGAGTTTAATTTGTACCCAAAACTCAAAGAAAACCCCAGAGAGTTTGACTCTGCAAAGATCAAAACATATTACACTATCACACTATTATATAATGGAGGCAAAGATATAAAAAGGAGAGATTAATAAAACTTTTTCGGTGGCAGTGAGGAGAGGGAAATCCTCCCTTTCATTAAAATGAACACATTTCATTTCTAATGTGCCATTATGGAAAAACTTACATTTCATACATGATTTAGAAGGCAAACAAGACTGTTAGAATCCAACTTCAAATTTTAATTTTAAAGACAGGTTTTTGTGGCCACAAAGGATTAAATTGAGACCACATCGAACTTTACATAGGCCATTGAGATCTGTTGCTATCAACCTGTCTGCTTGATCTTTGTAAAATCTTCTTTTTGTTTTGTTTTGTTTTAAAACTGCACATGTTGCAGAAGGATCTTTTATGTTGATGATCCTAGCATCTGGTGCAAAAGGCATTACTTTTTAATCATGCTTGTGCCATCATAGGCATTGCCTCTTTTTAATTAAAAGCCATAATTTAGATGTGTTCAGCTTCACTGACTATCTCTGCCAATAATAGCAAGAGCCTTTGCTCTTCTTCTTGAATCATGACATCTGCAAGATTTATTGCATTTAATGACAATACTTTTAGGTACTTTCTACATTTCTATGGGAAGATTTAAAACTCAGATATGCCTGTTGCTGTGACTTATCTTTTAAACATCCCAGAAGGCAAATATGCTTATCCTTAATAAATGGCTTGGAGGTATTCAATCTGAGTTTCTTACTTTCCTTCAGACTTGAACCATCTTCCTAGGGATGAACATGGGACCCATGTTCTGTGGAAATTAAAGCAGTGAAGACATATTTGGCCATCCCCTCCTCTTCTGGACCCATATGTCTTTCTTGCGCTCCCAGAACAAGGCTGTGTTGTTTCCCTTGGAGCTAGGAGAGGAGGAGGAGGAAGAGGACATGTGGGGGAAGCAAGGAGTGGGAATGACAGGCAGCTACAGACAGTGCAGGCTAAAGGGGAAAAGCATAGTTCAGCAAAGGGAGAGCTGAGAAGAAGTTGTACTGTAGTTTTTGAAGTCTGTCCTCTTGCCAACTTCCTTTTTGTTGTTGGTCTGAATTTGTGAGGCTGTAACTTTACATTAGAAAGAAAAGGTGGCTGAAGTCAAAGGTGCTGACTTATTTTCCCCCAGGGATGCTCCATCCCCTTTCCTTTCTGAGTCCCTGCCCCCCACTCTGCCTCTTCTCCTCAGGCCCCTCCCTCACTCTGCCTCTTCCCACCCCATCTCTATCCACTCTCCTGAGGCCCATGCCCATTGCTTGCTGCTCTTTACCCTCCCCCAAACACCTCCTCCCAGCTGCCAAACAGCTGATTGGTGGGTCTGGTGGAAGCTGAGCACCTACTATAGGGGTGGGGGGTGTTTGAGCCCTAGGGAACTTGCAGTGTCGCCACCTATGATGTAGGTACTATGTTTTACTGGATCAACTTCAATTGGTGAGAGAATAACAGGCTTGAACTAACACAGTGCTCTTCTTCAGGTCCTTTGGGAAGACACTGATTTTCTCTCCCATGACTGTACATAGACTAATACGCGGATACTCATCCCTGTTTGGAGCTTTAAGGTGATAACAAAATGCAAATAAATAACACCTTAAACATCCATCTTATATTGTTGATCCCACCCAAACAAAGAGGCACTTACACAGTATATAAATCTTATTGAGGTCCTCCACACAAAAGCAAATTTCACACAGATAGAAGAGGACATCTATTAAAGTAGAATGGGCACAAATATTATCTTGCTTCCCAGTGCAAGCAAGCATTTTCTGGATTCCCTGAAATAGAGAAATAGGACCATAAAAGTAGGAATGATAGTACTTTTTGGAAATGTTACATACAAGTCCATTCCAGTGAAATTGGTATTTCACATTTGTTTCCTTGCTACAAACTCATGACAGGATTGTGAACGGTGAGAGTTACCACACTGTTCTGAAAAGTGGAAACCTCTCAGACCCTGTTACAGTGGATTTAGAAATTGCCAGTGTATCTTCTTTTCCCTTTTTCCTGTGCTTTGTTTCTGAATTACTTTATTTAAGTTCTTTCCTTCAACCTGATCCCAAATTATGTATCACCAAAATGTATTCAGTATGTTAAATATGACATTAGAAAGAAATAACTTTGGAGGATCATTTATTCTAATTATTTATGATCTGTAAATGTACCTACCTCTGACCTATTTTTCTGACATTCTATTAGAATGATAGATAAGTTGTTAGGCTCCTTAATATTGCCTGTGGTGTATACAGAAAATCCCTTGTTTTTAAATGGCACCTATGTGCTCTCTGGGGGCAGCTGTTGGCAACTGCATGCTACAATACAAATGTATATTCATGCTTAAAGAAGCATGTGAACTGTAGATTAGAACCAGGTCCACCGACAGGGCCTGGTGATTCAAACGGGCCCTGGATTCCTGGCTGTCACTGCACCCTAGGACCTTTATATTATGGCTGGAGTGTCATGTGGTGTGCTGCAGAGCCCTGAGTGGCATGCTATGTATGGCATTGAGGAGATGAGGTGCAGTCAAGATGGTGCTGAGAGCTGGCTGCCCCAGCTCTACCCCTTCCACCCAAGTCCCCTTCTCTTCTAGGAGTGCACAGCCTTGTCCAGGGGCCCAGCGATTCTGTTAGCTTGCCTGATTGGAACAAAACTGCAATCACAGAATGAAACAGGCTACACATTCCTCTTGCCACCTCCTTTCACCAGATGCACTAGAGAGTTCTCCGTAGGGTCCTAGGAAAAGAAGGTCAGTGTCAGAGAGCACATTGCCCATATCACAACTACTGCCATCATCTACACCCTCAGAACTCATATTAATATTAGAATATTAAAGTGCATGCTGCCCTTTGTTCAGAGTGGATTTATAAATAGAAATGCAAACATTTACCACAGAAAAATAAAATAGCGTAGTATTATTGGCACTTACAAATCTCACTGACATCTGTGGGAACTGCACATGCTCAGGACATCGCTAATCAGACCATATTGTATGTTTCTCTTCCATACGGTAGGGCCAGCCTCTGGCCCAGTGCTGTCCCACAGCATAATGACTACCCACCCCAGGTCTGAGTAATCACAGCTTTAGGGTTTGCTACGTCAGGAGGCCCTTTTACTGTTTCATCTCTAACCATACTACACAAGGTTCCATCACCTGTTCCACTTACGTAGTGATTCCAGCATGCAGTGTGAATATCATTACTGTTTCTGATTTTTCAGGGCCGTGTTTCATCACAACAGTGTTGCCACACCAGGGCTAAAGCTCATCCTCTAGACCACCAATGATTTCACCTCCAGCAATTGCTGAGAAGAAAGAGAATTCTCAAATAAAAAATAGCCTATTAAATTCTGGCTTTAAACAGTGCAGAATGAGGCTCTAGCACATCTAACACCTTTAAACAGAGCCCTGTCCATCCTCTCCTTTCCTTGGATTTGACTCATTATCCCATGCTTAGCAAGTGAGATTCTGGTGACGTTGCAACTGGCACACATTAATTAAATTTTTGTTTCCCTTTAGCTAGATAATAAGGATAGCTACATTTCATTGCCCCTTCATTCAGGACTTAAGTAAATTGTTCATATAGGCAAAATAAGTGTGTCTGTGCAAATACTATCTGCTGATGAGGTCTTTTCCACCAGTTTATCAATAGATGGCAGGAGAGAGACTGTTTGAGCCCTGTCTTACATGCATTGTGTGTTTGCTTTTAAATGTCTGCAATCTGGAAATGATTCTTTAAATTGCAGCCACTGATTAACTAAATATTAAGAACATAAAGTTGCTTTGTTGAATTAGACAATCTTTGGTGTCTTTCATGTCCCAAGAAATAGGAAACATAAGCCACCCAGGGGAAAATGTCTTGCTGTGACTATGTATTAGATCCTATGGACCAGAAGTTTTCTAATACAAGTTGCTAAAGTTGGATTCCTAAATCAATATTTAGGCACTTAAATGTAAGGGCCTTCATTTTGAGGAGGGTTTAATTGTGGTAGGTACCTTTGTGTCTGGTGAAGGATTCTCAGTGTTGGGGAAAGAGTCTCAAGTCCCAGCCATAGGTTTCTGCACAAACACTAGCGCTCCTTTCTAGCGCGTAACAATTAACATCTGGACCAAGCACCACACTTAGCAATAGAATGACATGTTCATCTAACTCAGATCAGGATCTCTAACAGGGCTACACAAACTTGCTTGACTCTACCCCTGTCTCTCCCACATAGCTAGATAGATACACACTCTGCCTCATACCATTTCACTTCTCTCCTTTGGTCACTCCAACTTGTCCAAGCAATCTGATGCTGGCATGAGATATGAGCTCAGACGGGTGGGTCTTGTGATATGGTCTCGGCTATCCTGTCCAGACTCCAGGCTGTGCATCTGTGCAAGCACTAGAGCAGCAGCTGGCTCTCCTCCAAACAGCTTTTAGATCAGACCCCCATCCTCTTTCTCAAAACCAGGACCAGATATAGATGCTTCCACTGGGGATTCCACCATATGAACCAACCCAATGGTGGGAGCCCAGTGATTCCTTTCAGTGTTGCAGCCTGGTCACTAGGACTAGATCTTACCTTAATAGCCGATTTTGTGGCTTGGGCTCAAAGAGGCAAGGCCTCAGCATGTTGCAATGGACCACCTACTCCACTCTATCTGCGGACTCTGCTCTGCTCTTGTATTGGGGCCATTTGGCTGCAGATGATGGGACCCAGGTTGTGTTTAGTTTGAAGCACCTCTGTTGGCTGATTATGGCCAAAGGCCTGGCACCAGCATATCTGTCAGAGCTTTTTTTCTCTCTATCTTGGGCTTGCCACATATTAGCTATGATCTGGTTTACCTCACAGAGGTATTGGTGATGCTTCTGGACCTAATCTGAGTCTCCCGCACCCAGACTATTGTTCCCTGTGATTCTCAGATGGATGTCCACGATCATGTCTATTGGCAGTCAGCCA